>NC_143485.1:16654363-16985531 GCF_027475165.1 Benincasa hispida
ATTGAATTAAATTTAATGTATAAATAGTTATTTAATTAATGTACAAATTAAATTAAATAAGTGTTATTTAATTGTGCTAATTAATTAAATAAATGTTATTTAATTAATTAATTATGGAAAAGGGAAATAGGAAAAGGATTAGGAAAATGACTTGACCCTTCTCTATATAAAGACTTCCTAATGACCTCTCCGGTGATAGATTGGCAATACACAACACATAAGTGTTATTGTGCAAAATTTTTCCTAAGCCACAATGAAAATCCTCTTTACTCTCCAAAACCTTTTTCTCCTCTCCCTTTTCCAATAATTGGATACCACCTATCCCTCTATTGGAATCCTAGAGAATAACGAGGTTACTCTCGTGGTAGTGTTTGAGATTGTTCAAGAAATCGTTCGTGATCAAGATCGTTGGAGGAGCCGTTCGTTGGAACTTTGAGAGGATTGTTCGTAAAGCTTGAGAATCTACAAAGTTAAGAATGGTTCTAATCTTTTCCCAAAGCATGCTAATTTTTATGTTTATATTCTGTTTTAGTATAATGAATTTGTTTATGTAAAAATCGAGTTGTGGGATGCAAAACATTCTCACATAAATGCTTCCGCTATCGGATTTGATCCCATCAATTGGTATCCGAGACAATTTCTTGCATCCATGTTCTTCGTATTTTTGTAAATAAAATCAGTTTAGAGTTGGATTTAATATTCTGCATTGGAATGTTTGAATGTCGGTTTGCAAAATAGGATATTTTCGATTTTAGCACATAGATTAATTTTAATTTGATTAAATTGTAAAGGCCCGTTGTATTTTGTAAGCAATTTAATTCTTGCTTCGAGTATGTAAGTTTGTGTCGATTGGAAGAGCAACGGTTACTAAAGAGATCGAGAAGAAACGAAACTGTTCGGGGTAAGTTTGGAGCCAAAAACGATGTAAACAACAACATTCTGCCGCTTAGTATCGCGACACTGCTATCGCAACATTGCAATGCTGAAAGGATTCTAATAGTTATATCAATTTAATCAATTAATTTTGCATTGGAGTGTCAAAATCGATCCAATTTTTGTTGCTTAAATTAACTTAATTATGCGTTGGATGTATGATTAATATTTGAATTCATATCATATATTGTATGTCATATAGATTAAAAAATACCTACCTTAGGATAAACGTGTACATACATCATAAATAAATATAAAAAGTTATATTTTATAGATGCATGATTAAATTAGCATGCTCATGCATCATGATATAAGTGTTATGTTAGTGACATATGATTAACCTAAGCATGTCCATGCATCATACTATATATTAAAATTGTTATAATAAATAGTGAAATGATGTATGTGAATGCTTGTTTTTCATGATTTATGTAAGTGTTATATTTATCAAATAATAATGGAATTTGCATTGAGTTGACATTACTTAGATAAATATAATTATTATATTTAATCGGTGTTTTTAGATGCAAATTTATAGGTTTTAATAAAGCATTAAAATATAAGTGTTATAGTTTTAATGAGATAGTTTAAAATCTATAATTAAGAGTTGCATGCAAATATAAGTCCAAATTAATTTTAAATAGTTTAAAATTATTCAAGCTAGACTTATGTTTTTTTTAATGGTATTAGGAATAGGTTAATTTTTTTAACTTGTTTTAATAGGATTAAAATAAATTTAATTAAAATATTAGATTTATAAAATAATTGCCCATAAGGAACCTTTGTCTAAGGAATGTTCTGTGTAGGAGGTGATATTTAAACTGACGGAAATGGAATACCTCCACTTGGGAATCGATCTGGAAGGTGAATTGGGCAAATATTTTATAAGCATGCAATAAATTATTGATTTTATTAAAAGAGTTTAATAAATGAAATCATGTATTGTTAAATTATTCAATATAAATGTTATATTGAGGGAATTTAAAGAGGCTTAGATAAATTCATTAGCCGGATTTTTACTAAGTATAATAAAATCCTAAAAATATTATAAAATTTTAGTGGGAGGATATTGGTATGTGTGATATATCAAATTTTAGTTCTCATGTCCCTAAGATTTCACACTGTGAGATTCATGCTTGGCTTCGTGTTGCCTTGGGTGCGGCCTCCCTTTGAAAAGTGTTTGTATGAGTCAATAACAAAGTGAATAGAGAAAGTGTTCATAATAAGTGGGAGAGGGATGCATGTCAACATATCCTACGGTCTCCTCCATTAGGTTGCACTGTGAGATTCCTATGGTTTGTCTATGTGTTGTCCTATGGCGACCATCCCTTTAGAGGGCCAATCATATGGGTTGGAACAATGCAAACTTCAACAATGGATAGGGTTTCATAGGTTAATCTTCAACAATTGTCTTTTCCTTTAATAGCCTGTTGAAGCATACCTCTGAGATCCGAAAATGGGAGAGTCACACTTACTAGATGAATTAAGTTAGTTAATGAATCCTTGACCGAAACAACAGTAACTAAAAGCTATAGGAATAAGAGTTATTCTGGTATTAGTGATTGGTTGAGATTATTTCAATTCAGGGGGAGGAGTAGTTTATCATCTTTCGGTGGCTATTGTTCTAAATCTTTGAAGTATGGTTGCAAAAAAGAAAATCAATAGTTTAATTAGGGTTTTATAATTACATATGTTTTTGCTAAATTGATTGGATTATTAAGTAATGTGTTATGACAAATATAACTAATATGGTTAATTGATTGTTGTATGTATCACATGTTTTCCAAAATCATATCTTTACTTAAAAATGAGAAATTAACTGATGAAAACTATGTGACGTAGAAATCTAACCTGAATATGATTCTGGTTATTGATGATCTTCTGTTTGTCTGAATGGAGGAATATCTTCCAATCTCCACTCAAAATGCATCCCAAGCATTGAAGAATGCTTATGAGCGTTGAACGAAGACCAATGATAAGGCCCAAGGATACATCTTGGCAAGTATGTATGGTGTTCTTACCAAGAAACATGAGATCATGATATCTGGACGTCAGATCATGGAGTCCCTCATGGAGATGTTTGGATAACTATCCATTCAGATCCGGCACGAGACCTTCAAGTACATTTACAATGTGTGCATGAAAGAAAGCCAATTAGTGAAAGTTCATGTTCTCGACTTGATGATCTAGTTCAATGTCACCGAAATGAATGGTGCGGTCATCGACGAGCAGAGTCAGATGTCCTTTATTTTAGAATCTCTTCAGAAGAGTTTTCTTCAATTCAACAGCAATGCAATTATGAATAAAATACAGTACAATCTGACTACCCTTCTAAATGAGTTACAAACTTTTGAGTCCCTTATGAAAGGTAAGGGACCAGTAGAAGGAAAAACAAATGTTGCTCTTTCCAAAAAGTTCCATAAGGGTTCATCCTCTGAAGCTAAGTTTATTCCTTTGACCTCCGGTTCTAAAAAGATCCAAAAAAAAGAAAGGAGGGAAAGGGAAGGCTCCCGCTACTAGGAAAGGCAAGGGTAAAGCTAAGGCTGACAAAGGAGAATGCTTCCATTGTAATGTGGATGGTCACTAGAAAAACAATTGCCCCAAGTACCTTGCTGAAAAGAAGAAAGAGAAAGAAGGTAAATGTGATTTACTTGTTCTGGAAACTTGTTTAGTGGAAAATGACCATGATGCATGGATACTTGATTAAGAAGCCACTAATCACGTATGTTCTTCTTTACAGGGAATTAGTTCCTTCCAACAGCTCGAAGAGGGTGAAATGACGCTCAAGGTTGCAATAGAAGACACCATTTCAGCTCATGCAGTGGGAGCTGCTAAGTTATTTTTTGAAAATAGATTTTTGTTTCTAGAGAACTTACATTATTCCCAAAATAAGGAGGAATATTGTTTCGATTTCCTATTTAATTGAACAATTTTAGACGGTTACTTTTAATTCAAATAAAGCGTTCATTATGAAAATGGTGTGACTATTTGTTTAATTAAACTAGAAAACAACTTATATGTGTTAAGACGAACTGAATCAAAAGCATTTTTTAAATCATGATATGTTTAAAACTGCTAATACTCAAACAAAAAGACAAAAAATTTCTCCAAGTAACAATGATAGGTATCTTTGGCATTTGATATTAGGCCATATATATCTTGATAGGATCAAGATATTGGTAAAGAATGGATTTCTGAGCAGGATTCATTACATTCATGTGAATCTTGTCTTGAAGGAAAATGACTAAAAGACTTTTTAGTGGAAAAGGTTATAGAGCCAAAAAAAACCTTTAGAGTTCATACATCTGAATCTTTGTGGTCCAATAAATGTAAAAGCTAGAGGAGGATACGCATACTTCATCTCTTTCATAGAAGATTATTCATGGTATGGTTACTTATACCTAATGAAACATAAGTCTGAAGCTATTGAAAAGTTCAAGGAATTTAAGGTTAAAGTTGAAAAACTATGAGGTAAAACAACTATAACACTTCGATTTGATCAGGGTGGAGAGTACATGGATTTAGAATTCCAGAACTACATGATAGAATATGGAATTCAATCCCAACTCTCCGCACCTAGTGTACTTCAGCAGAACGGTGTATCAGAAAGGAGAAATAAAACCTTATTAGATATGGTTCATTCTATGATGAACTATGCTCAATTGTCTAACTCGTTTTGGGGGTATGCAGTAGATACTGCAATTCATATCTTAAACAATATTCCCTCGAAGAGTCTTTCTAAAACACCTTTCAAGATATGGATGAAGGAAATCAAACACGAGGATTTTCCATGAGCAGCGGAAGAATCTTTCCAAATTACAATCGTATGTGAACTTTACAATTATAATCACAAACGGAAACATATGGTTATGCGAAATACAGAAACTACGGTATGCTATAGATCAAAGACAAGGATCAACACACCTTTGTAAACTCATCTTCAAGATCCTTGATCACGAACGCTCGATCACAGCAACACATGAACGTTTGTCCAATATGACCTCTACACTTCACGAACACCGTGCGCTCGAACTAAGCGATCGCCAAGGTCATGAACACCACGAACGGCCTCCACAGGACCTCAACAGTGTCGAGTTGAGTACGAAACCACCAATAAGGTTACCTTGGTATTCTCAATGTGAGAATTTAGAGGGTGGGCTCTGTGTGGACTTGGTTTGAGGTAGAAAATGGGAGGAACCACAATCGTGTAAACGATTTAGCAAGCGGAAGATGGAAGAATCTATCGTATAGGTTGATGTCGAATCGTTTAGGAAAAGTTATGCGATCGTTTGGCAAAAAGCTATGCGATCGTTTAGCTCATCGTTTAGCTTAGTATCTATCGCCTAAGAACACTCCACGATTGTTTAGCTAACTCCAAGCTATTGCTTAGCAAATCTAATTTACTTGACAACTCTCCATTAGAATTTTCCAAAAATAAAAATCTCAAAATAACTTCTTGCTAAAATTAGGAAAATATTTTTCCTTTTATCTCACGGTTACCATGAAACCACCAATAACCTCCCACTCAATTGGTTATTAGAGAAAAATAATTATCCAATAATTAATAATATTATAAATATAAATGATAACTAACTTGCCATAATATATTTATAACATATAGTTTTAATATTTCATCTCATGAAACATATAAACCATAGCTCTTTTTCTATTTCATGGTACTTAATGTAAATCTCATTCATATTAATTCTCCACTTGATGTATCTCAATACACCATACTGATCATATCATATATAATCGAATTACCTCTTGTCAATTTGAACATTTCAAATCAATACCAAGAACTGATCCTCAGCTTGAATCCATTGGCAGTAGGGAATTCCGTTTACAGCAAGGAGTTTCGTTTTCACGCAGCAGGTCGTTTGTCCCCTAGCTTCACAACAGGTTCTTTGTGGCGATGAGCAGCAGCATCGGTTGCCGGCGGTGAGCAGAAACCTCCATTCGTCCCAGCGGTGATGCGTGAGCTAAGAGGGAGGGAAGGAATAAAGAGGAGAAGGGAACGGAATCACTGTCAAAAAATTGGGGAGAAAGAAGGGAAAGAAAAAGCCACAAATTTTTACTATTTTTTTAATAATAATATATATATTTAGTGACATCTTAATGTGTTGCTAAAAGGTTTTAATGTTTAGTAGCGTTGGTGGGTGCGTTGTTTATTCTTTTTGTGATGCAAATTTAAGATATGTTGCTAATAATGAACTTTTTGTGACATTTTTGCTATAAATTGGCCTTTAGTGACAAAATTTGCACGAGTTGCTAAAAATTTGTCACTAAAACTCCCTTTTTTTGTAGTGGTCGTTTGGTGAAAGGCTTATAAATTGAAATAACCAAAAACTTAAAAAAACCTCAAAACTTATGGAGATTTAACTGGTAGTTAAGACACACTTTTGATAAGCATTGTTCTGAAGACAATTATTCGCTCTGCATGTGCTACAAGCAGACTATAAGATCGTCTCAGCATGATACAACGACTAATTCTGGTAGAACTACAACCTCAAACTACTCGATTATGACATAATTCTTGGATACTTGCTTTCAACTCAAGTCAAGATCAAAATAAGGAAGAAATGAGAGAACTCTTCAATTTAGAATGGGATATTATAAGTGAAGATATAAATAGTTATTTATAGGCGTGCAACTTAGTAACTCCCAAAATACAAAATAAAATTAAATAAATACAAACTTAAAAAATTTGTCAAATTTAACCAATTGAGTTGTTATTTTACCAAAAATTAGACAAAACTAATTCAAGTTGAAAAAATTATAAATTTAACTATATATGTTAAATTTGTACATAAAACATCATCTAATTTGATGGTTTTAATGCAATTTGAAGTTTCTAACCATGAATTTAATCTAAATAATTAAATCTATTTTTTATGTTTCAATATTCAAGAATATTCCACTTTCTTTCACTACACTATAAATATCTCTAACAAAAAGAACCTAACATTCTTGTGACAGCAATTGAGAATTTGTGTTGAATAGGGGAGGACGTGACCTACAAGACGGTAAATCTACACACTGATGTGGAGGGAGCTACATAGGATTTGATAGTTAAATCAGAGAATGAAAGAGCTCTCAAATTAGCAATTCAAATAGGAAGAATTCGCTTATTTCTCTTTGGACCCTGGCAACATATTTATAGGAGTGGATGACCTAGATCCTCTAGGATAATTTTTTATTCCTTTCGAGCTGAGGTATGCAAGTGACATATCCCACCATAGATCTTGTAAGGCTCAATTGAAGCCAAGATTGAGGCTGAGGCTGAGCAACTCCTTTTGGGATTCGACCTAAATTTGTCCCTTTTCCTAGGCTCTCTCTTTGGTCTTAGAGTATTGCTTCTAGCACAAACTTCACATTTTCGTTACGTTGCATAGGACTTCTCTGGACAATTTTACCCTTCTCTATAAATCACAACATGGCCAATAGAAATCGAGAAAGTACCTAACACAAGTTACAAAAAAATTCACAGTTTTTATAACTCTTAATCCAAATATATAGATGCATGAAGACTCACACTTCAAACTTGAAGCTAGGCTTTTATAAATTCATGTATTCTTCTATATATGGAAAACAAATAATGAGATTGTGCCAAATAAATGTTATTTTATGACTAAATATTTTTTACTCAATGAACGCAAGATTTTGAATATTCTTTTATCGACTTTAAAAATGATAATAAATGTTTTATATAGTGAACTATTTGATATTTTATATATATATATATATATACACTGTATCTATAGTTGGCGAAAATAATATAGGATAAGTATAATACAATTCTTGTAAATGTATAAGAAAGTAAATTTTCATTAATCTTCAAACATTTTGACATCTATGCATCCATTATCCTTGTTTTTAAACCATTTAAATTTCTTGAAAAGCCATTGTTTCTCAAGGTTTTTTTTTTTTTTTTTTTTTTTTCCTTTTAAGATGAGAATTTTATAAGTTTTTTTTTGGAGACTGTAGACCATCCCACTTTTTTTAAAAGTCAAATATGATCCTTGGAAAAATATGAATTTTGGTTTCATTTAATGGGACATTATAGAATGTGTACTACACTCATTAATATGATATTATTGGCTAGAGTAATGTGTAAATGACACATGGTTAATAAGAATATTTTGTTATTTAGTTTAAAATTATGTTTGAAATGATTGAAATAATTAAAACTCTTTGATGATAAACATTCATTGTGAAAAATTAAATATGGTTGTCCTAGCTAGAGTAATAACTTCAGAGGTTCTTCTTTCATATTTGTTAGCAAGGGCTTGAAGTCTTACAATTAAGTATAATTTCATATGATAAAGTTGATGGGAAAACTTAATTAATTGCATACCACAATAACAATCTACCATTAATGCAATCTTGTATTTTAAATTTTTCTAATTAAATTGATGTGTTTCTTATTTTTGTTTTTCTTTTCATTTCTCTATTATTTTTATGTTTATTTCTATCCTAATTATAATAGGTATTTTTTTCAACATGTAAAATTATGAAGAAAAAAGATGAAATACAAACAAAATGCATCACTTTAAAAGTATATGTAAATATAATTGGAGTTAATTATTATAGTCTAGGTTATTATGATTGGATTATAATAGTTGAGGTGTAAACTATTTTAGTTTGGGAAGAAAATAGTAAACACTATAGCAAAGAATAAAAAAAATAATGAATGTAAAATAGTAAATCCTGTAGTAAATAATAAATACTAACAAGAGATTGTTATTAAATATGCATTCTAAAACCAAATTTTGCAGCATGCTAAAAAGTGGACATTACCACAAGAAATATCTATCTATTCTCTTTAGGGTTTGAGAATTATGGAAGTATGTGATTGATTTTTGGAAGAGAGAGTGAGTTTTTGTTTGAGAGGTAAGGAATTTGGCAGAGAGTCTTTTGTAATTCTGAGAGAGTAAGAGCATTAACAGGACCTAAAGAAAAGGTTCCTTTCACTTTATAAAATAAAACTTCCATTTTATTTTTTTTTAAAAATAATATATATATATATATATATATATATATATATATATATATATATATATGACCATACATATATTAACAATTAATATATGTATATTACTAATTTTATATTATATCAAATATAACACATGGTTATTATCCTCTCATAAAACCTATAGTTCTTATATAATTCAAATTCATATAAATAATATTTGAATCAAATTCAAATATTTATTTCCTCTCAAATACAACTTTATATTGTAATGTATCAAATATATTATACTAACTATATCATATATAATTAAATTAAATTAATTGTATTATATATAATTAACTCCCTCAATTAATTTGAACAATTCATATTAATCCAAAATTGATTCTCAATTATCCCAATTGAGCTATAGAAGGGACCTTATGGACCCATAGATTGAAGCTCCGATAGTACTTAGATAATTAATTAAACTCCTTTAATTAAATTACCCAACTTTCATTAACTGTCGGTCACTCTAACAGTTGTACTCTTTACACTACAGATATATTTTTATGTCTATTGGATATAACCAGTTAACAGTGCAATGACCCTTCAAAAATTGCTCGTAAGTACAATGGGGCAAAGTTATCGTTTTACCCCTGTAGTTACATCTAACTCCTTAAGTACCACTGATCCCTCTAATGAATAAATAAGTCATAGTCCAACTATGACCAAACGGCGAAGAAAGGGTGTGGTGTCACATTGTTCAAGCCTTGGAATCAGCCCTTAAGAAAGCAATTTATCTACTTACCCCGATATTAAGGAAGAAGTGAATTTCATCTTGTATAGTTGCATACCGAACTTCCCAATCAGACAAATCCCCAAAACAGTAGGCATATTGAGTCGGAGAACTGGCCACTCTTACCCATGTAAATCAAAAGACTACTTTCATGGGTAGGAGTTCATAACTCACTCAGGATTCAGATCATGTCACCTATAGTCATCTTGGTGAAATGTAAGTCTCTACTGTTAATGGTGTTATATAATGAGACTATTCATTTCGTGGTCCGATCTTATACAAACCATTTTGTATAGAACACCCCTGCTCACATGTCTCTACATGAATGATCAGGATTAAATCATTTGTAGAACTTTACAATAATTGTAATATCTACAAAGAGGGTCATATTCGTATTGTCACTAGGATAAAACCCAGCCTTATCCATCTACTACAGACCGTTTAGTGTATCACTTAAATACAATCAACTTATATGTCTTTATTGTAGGAGTATATCAGCATGCAGCAGAAGCAACAAGGATCAATAAGCATTCTAATTCATCAATTTTGGCTATAAATAAAGCATGCTCATACAATAATAAGAGAGTTTCAAGTAATATCTTTGTAGACCTCTTTAATCTCGAATTCAGCTGCAAATCTTCTCCAATTCTTCTTGTCAACTACCTTAAGATCTTCCCTACTATTCTCTTGGAGCTTTAAATTGAGTTGTGGGACTCAAAATAAGCTTGAACGAAGAAAATTTGGAGAAGAACACACTGTTGCACCCACTTGAAGAACACCTTCTTCAACTCAATTTGTTCAGCAAAAACTCAACTGATACATGCTCCATTTCCACTTCAATCTTCTTTATTTATTGCAGGACTATCATGTAATAGAGAAACATGCATGAGGTGCAGCTCATGCTTGGAGAACTGAAGTAAGAATCAAGTGGTCTTTGAGTGAGCTACTTGGTGAAGGTAAATGGAGAAATCCAACTTTTCTCATTTGTGTTTTTCAATTGTTTGTAGTTTCAAAATTGATTTTCAAAATCCATTTTAATTTCAAATAATGAAAAACTTTATTAATTTACAAAAATTATTTTCATAAATTATTTTTCTAATAAAATCAATAATAAATAAATAATTTAATTAATTTAATATCAAATATTAAATTAATTTTACACTAATTCTACCTTCATGAATCCTTATTCATGAATTTAATATTTAAATCATATTTAAATATTAATTAATACTCCAATTTCGTTTAATTCTAAAATTAAACGCGTAATTATATTTCATATAATTACCAATTCCTTTAATTCTAATTTGAATGTTTCAAATTTACTTATCACGCTACTCTAAGGCTAATCCATTTACGAGCTAGTAGGGGGATCTCGTGGACCTACAGATCATGGGCACCAACAATCTGAGATTAATTGGCTAAATTTTTTACACCAAATTAACCCTCATTCGTCAACTAATAGGTCACTCCACTAAAGCCCATAATTGCACTCCCCTCACTGTAGATATATTCTGTTCACTCGATATAACCATGATTAGTAAGTTAACCCTTCATAGATTGTTCGTAATAACGGTTTGGTCAAATGTCTGTTTTACCCCATTGATTATCTCTTGTTTTTAAGTCCCATTAATCCTTTAATGAACAATTGGTTTTTGATCCGATCAATAAACCGAGTCCCACTCAGACCAACAAGAGGGTGGGGCCCCTTGTTCAAAACCCGGAGTCATCACTTAAGGGAACAACTTCTCTACTATCCCTGAAAGCGGGTAGGAGCAAATTCCATCTTGCACCCTATGTTCTTAATTATCTACCTGGTCTTACCCCTGAAATGGAGGTTTATTGTACCGGCATTGTTGAGTCAACCCTCACCTATGAAAATCTAATGATAATCTCGAATAAACAAGAGTTCATAGTTAGCTCAGGATTAAGGTCAAGTTACCTAGGTCATCGTTTTGAAATAGTCAATCTTAAATAGTAAACAACGTTATAAAGTAAGAGCGATTGATTTCGTGGTCTGATCTTGTACAAACCCATTGCACAGGACACCCGCACTTCTCATGTCATAACATGAACGAATCTGGATCACATCGTCTATAGCCCTTTACAACTCTTGTAACAACTACAGAGTGGGCCACATCTAATAGTGTTACCAGAATAAGGCACCCAACCTCATTTATATACTATAAAATCATTTTGACTATTTACTAGAACCTGATCCACTTTTATGTCTCCACACAAAGTTCAAGTACTCATGTAATAGTCATGGATCTTTTAGTTTATTAGACTTATTTCTAAAACGAAATAAGCAATACATATATTCAATAATAACTTATTGAATTTTCAAAATAAGTTATTTTTTACAAACCACGAATTTTAGGACATAAAATCCAACATTTACTTACATACATGTTTAAGCTACAGAAGATAACCTTATATGTTTGTTTATTGATTTTGTGGATTATTGCTACTAATGTTGAATAAAATACCTCAGATTTTATTAAATAAATAAAATGTTTGTACAATACAATTAACAGGACCCACGAGATTTAGAGCATCAACCCGATACCAAACACACCTTAAGGGGGCGTTTGAGGCAAGAAGTTGGTTATATAGTCCTAGATTATTGTAGTCGTGTTATAATAGTTTGTGTTTCCAGTGCAGATTATTTTAGTTTTGGTTATAATAGTATGCATTTGAGGTGTAAACTATTTTAGTTTGAGGAAGAAATTTGTAAACGCTGTAGCAAAGAACAAAAAATGATGAATGTAAAATAGTAAACATTATAGCAAATAGTAAATATTGTAGCAAATAGAGGTTTTGAAATAGTGTTGATTGTAGTTAATTGGGGAATACAAAATAGTATTTGCTATAGTAAGAGGTGGTTATTATGTTTTGAGATAGTTCTTGCCCCATATAAACTAGGCAAAACAGTTATATTTAGAATATAAAACTAAAATAAACAAAAATAAAGTCTCATTTGGTAATCAATTGGCCCCGTTTGGTAAATTATAGATTGAGTTCTATAACTTTTCATTCTAATAAGTTTCCAAAATTTTAAAAGGCATATAATAGGTCCCTAAACTTTAAAAAGTATATGATAGGTCGCTAAACTTTTAGGCCTCGTTTGACAACTAAGTTTATTGTTTATTGTTTTTGAAAATTAAGCATATTTCCTCCTCACTCTTACAATGATTTACCTCTTTCCTAAGTACCATGTTTGAATTCTTAACCAAGCTTCAAAAACAAAAATAAAATTTTAAAACCTACGACCTCGATTGTCAATCATCTGATTTTTTGTATTTTTTTAAAAAAATTAAGTCTATGACACTACTTCTACCCCAAATTTCCTATTGTTTACCATTTGTTTAAAAAATCAAACTAAAATTTGAAAACTAAAAAAAATAGCTTTTAAAAAATTTGTTTTTGTTTTTAGAATTTTGCTAAGAATTTAACCAATGTACTTAAAAAATATACAAATTATTCTAAAAAATGAGGAGAAAATAGATTTAAAGTTTCAAAAACAAAAAAACAAAGAAGGAAATGGCTACCAAAGAGAGCTTGGATATTGTCAAATAGGCATTTGAACTTTCCTTTTGTGTTTAAGAGGTAGTCCCCAACATTCTCGTTTTTTTTTTTTAATCAAAATTAAACAAATTCATTAGACAAATTAAAATTTATGTCTACCAAAACATTAAAAACTCCTTTATATGAACTTTTATTATAAAATAATAAATGGGTGAGCATCAATTTATACTTTTATACTTTGAGGTTGTATGAATTTACGTTCCAAACTAATAATTGTTAAAAAAGAATTTAAACCTTAAGTTTTCGTAAGTGAATTGATTTTGGCCCTTTATTAGTGATTTGTTGTCATTTTCACTTGATTCTATTTAAAATCAACTCAAAATCATCCACATAGAATTATTCTTGTTGAAAAATCCCTCAAAAGTAGCAAGAAAAATTATTATATAGTTTGTTGAATGCCATGAATTTTTTTGCTGGTTCTTTGAATAACTAAGTAAGGAGATCTTATTCTCTTTAATAATATTGTTCTCCCTCTGTTCCATAGACGTAGTTAACACATCTTTAGTGAATCACGTATATTTGTATGTTGATTCTTTTACGTTTTTTTATAGTCTTTAATTGCCCATTTTGTAACATAATTTTCTAAATAAATATAAACCATAGAGGAAAATTAAATGAACAAGTTAAAATCTACTCAAATTTAATGAAAGTGGCTACTTATCTATTTGATGCTCACATTTTTTAAAAACTATGCATTAATGGTAAAACACAATTTTAATAATGGAGGTGGTCTAAATTGATTCACATCAGAACTTTGGAGTTTAAATTGATACAATTATTAGCTTAGAATTTTAATTGACATAACCCTCAAAGTTTAGAAGTATAAATTGATATTTGCCTTATTGATACCAAAATCTAGACAGGAAAAAGTGTCGAGGGAAATTATATATAAGACCTGAATACATCATCTAGCAAACTGATTATATCTCAACTAGATATAGTACATACACTATATACAATAATAATGATGAAACTCAAAGTAAGTTGTATGGTACAAACTTATAAAACCCTCAAACCTTGTGGAGATTCAACAGGTAGTTAAGACACACTTTTGATCAAAGTTGCCCTTAAGACAATTATCTGCTCTACATGGGCTACAAGCAGACTATAACAATCGTCTCAGCATGATACAATGACTAATTTCAGTAGAACTACGACCTTGAACTACTCGATTCTGACAGAACTCTTGGATACTTACTCTCAACTCAAGTCAAGATCAAAATAAGGAAAGAAATGAGAGAATTATTCAATTTAGAATGGGATAATACACGTGAAGAAACAAATAGTTATTTATAGGCTAGCAACTTAGTAACTCTCCAAAATACAAAATAAAATCAAATAAATACAAACTTATAACATTTGCCAAATTTAACTCAATTGAGTTGTCACTTGACTAGAATGAAACAAAACTCATTCAAATTCAAGAAATTATAAATTTAACTATATATGTTAAATTTGTACATAAAATATGAATTTGATGATTTCAATGCAATTTAAAATTTCAAACCATAAATTTAATCTATTTTTTATGTTTCAATATTCAAGAATATTTCACTTTCTTTCACTACATTATTAATATCTCTAACAAAAAGCAAAGCCGTAGTCAAAGTTCAACCACGTGAATGCTACAAGATTCAGATAATTGTAGGCAAACGTTCTATTTATTGTATCTTCGTTTTGATCGGTTAATAAATATTAGTTCTCGAAAGAGTAGATCACATCCACCTAATAAATGAGATTTTGAGCAACTGAGAATTTGTTTTGAATAGGGGAGGACAACACCTGCGAGATAAGGTAAACCTGCACACTAAAGTAGTAGAAGCTACACACAATCTGATAGCTAAGTTAGAGAATGAGAGAGCTCTCAAACCAGCAATTCAAATAGGAAGAATTCGCTTATTTTCCTTTAGACCCGGGTGGTATATTTATAGAAGTGGATGACCTAGATCCTCTAGGATAATTTTTTATTGCCTTCGCTGAGATATGCATGTGACATATCCCGCCATGGATCTTGTAAGGCTCAATTAAAGCCAAGGTTGAGGCTGAGGCTGAGCAACTCCTTTTAGGACTCGACCTAAATTTGTCCCTTTCCCTAGGCTCTCTTTTGTCTTAGGCATTGTTTCTATCCCAAACTTCACCTTCTCGTTACGATGCATAGGACTTCTTTTGACAATTTTATCCTTCTCTATAAATCACAACGTGCCCAATAAAAATCGAGAAAGTACCAAACACAAGTTACAAAAAGTTCACCATTTCTGTAACTCTTAATCCAAATATATAGTTGTATGAAGACTAGTACTCCCACTTATAAATTCAAATTTAAAATTTGAAGCTAGGCTTTTATAAATTAATGTATTTTTCTATATAGAAAAAAAATAATGAGATTGTGCAAAATAAATGTTATATTATGATTAAATATTTTTTAACTCATAGATTGCAAGATTCTTTAATATCCTATTATTGACGTCAAAGATAATAATAGATATTTTATGTAATGAACTATGTTCAATTTGATATTTTATAAATAAATAAGAAACAACAACTATAACAATATAGGATAAGTGTAAGATAATTCTGGTAAACATATAAGAAAGTAAAATTTCATTCATCTTCAAACATTTTGACATTTATGCATTAATTATCTTGTTTTCTCAAGGTTTTTTTTCCTTTTAAGATGAGAATTTTATAAGTTTTTTTTGGAGACTGTAGACCATCCCACTTTTTTTAAAAGTCAAATATGATCCTTGGAAAAATATGAATTTTGGTTTCATTTAATGGGACATTATAGAATGTGTACTACACTCAATAATATGATAATATTGGCTAGAATAATGTGCAAATGACACATGGTTAATAAGAATATTTAAGAAGATTTTGTTATTTAGTTTAAAACCAAGATTGAAATGATTGAAATAATTAACTCTTTGATGCAAAAGTTCATTATGAGAAATTAAACATGGTTGTTCTAGCTAGAGTAATAACTTCAGAAGTTTTACTTTCATATTTATTAGCAAGGGCTTGAAGTCTTATAATTAAATATAATTTCATATGATAAAGTGGATGGGAAAACCTAATTAATTGCATACCACAATAACAATCTACCATTATTGCAATCTTGTATTTTAGATTTTTCTAAGTAAATTGATGCGTTTCTTATTTTTGTTCCTTTTTTTTTTTTTCCATTTTTCTGTTATTTTTATGTTTATTGCTATCCTAATTATAATAGGTATTTTTTTCTAACATGTAAAATTGTGAAGAAAAAGATGAAATACAAACAAATAAGTACTAAATTTAATGTTAAATTATTGTAGTTAATTGGGGACGTTTGGGGTAAGGAGTTGATTATTATAATCTTAGGTTATTATAATTGAGTTATAATAATAGTTTGTGTTTGGAGTGTAGATTATTTTAATTTGGATTATAATAGTATGTGTTTGAGATATAAACTATTTTAGTTTGAGAAGAAAATAGTAAACACTACAGCAAAAAATTTAAAAAAAAAAAGAAGATGAATGTGAAATAGTAAAAAATTGTGGCAAATAGAAAATACAATAGTAAAGGGGTTTTGAAACAATATTGATGTAGTTAATTGGGGAATAAATAATATTTACTGTAGTAAGAGATAGTTATTATAGTCTTAAGATAGTTCTTGTCCTAAACACATCTTAAGAGAGTGTTTGGAGTAAGAAGTTGGTTATTATAGTTCTATGATATTATAGTTGGATTATAATAGTTTGTGTTTGGGTAGTAGATTATTTTAGTTTTGGTTATAATAGTATGCATTTGAAGTGTTAACTATTTTAGTTTGAGAAGGAAATAGTAAACATTATAGCAAATAACAAAAAAAATTATGAATGTAAAACAGTAAAAACTGTAGCAAATAATAAGTATTATAGCAAATAGAGGTTTTGAAATAGTATTGATTGTAGTTAATTGAGGAATACAAAATAGTATTTAGTGTAGCAAGAGGTGGTTAATATAGTCTTAGGATAGTTCTTGCCCTAAACACACCCAAAAAGTATTGAGCCAAAATAGTTGTATTTAGAATATCAAACTAAAATAAATAAAAATAAGGTCTCCTGTGGTAATCATTTGAGCCCGTTTGGTAACAATTTCGTTTTTGGTTTTTGTTTTTGAAAATTAAGCTTATTTCCTTCTCATTTCTTACCATGATTTGCATCTTTCATACGTACCGTTGTTGAATTCTTAGCCAAATTTTAAAAATAAAAGTAAATTTTTAAAAGCTATATTTTTTTTAGTTTTCAAATGTTTGTTTGGTCTTTTAAACCATGTAAAAGGTAGATAACAAATGAAGAAATTTGGAGGTAGAAATAGTGTGTATAAGCTTAATTTTCAAATACAAAAACAAAAAATGAAATGGTTACCAAACAGAACCTTGATTTTTTGTTTTTAGTTTTTGAAAACTAAACCTCTAAACATCCATCTCACCTCTAAATTTATTATGATTATGTTATAAACTTTTTGCCAATATTTTCAAAAACTGAAGTCAAATTAAGTAAAAAATGTAGACCTTGTTCGGTAACTATTTGATTTTTGATAATTATGTTTATTTTCATATGACTTTTTGACCAAAGGTTTCATCTTTCCTAGCTAAATACTTGCATATTTAGCCAAATCCTAAAAACAAAAACGAGTCTTTAAATTTCTTTTTTTTTTTTTATTTTAAACACTTCTTAACTATGATAACAAAACAAAGAAATCAATATATTGAATTAGTGTGTTTAAGCTTAATTTTTAAAAATTAAAAAAAAATCTAAATAGGGTAGTAATTTTTTTAAAAAAATCTTTTTTGAAAATTTGACTAAAAATTCAACTCTTATACTTAAAAAAATAAAAATCGTTATAAGAAATGGAGAGAAAATATGTTTAATTTTAGGAAAAAAAATCCAAAATAAAATAGTTACGAAAGAGGCGTAAAAGTCGTAGAAGTGAATAGAATTTTGGTTAAAAATGTAATTTAACATTTTACCCTTTAGGAGTTCTTTTATTTATCTTTTAAGTTTTTACCTTTCTACGGTGTCTATAGTGAATGAATTGAAAGAATGATTGAGGGAATTTGGTTATTTGGGATTTCCAATTTTTTCACTTTCAATCTAATAATAGAAACTCCCATCTTTGTTTCTTACACGCAAACCTTTTCTTCCACGCCACCACTAAACTCTAAAGCTCATTTCCCTTTTTTCTTTTTTCTTTTTTCTTTTTTCTTTTTTTCAAATTCGTAATTTATATAGAGAAAAATGTCCAATATTATATTTCGTGTTGTATTATCTTGAACGACATGTCGTCTTTGGCTAGGTCTTTCACTGAAGTTGAAGATTAATTTTGGCCAATGATGGAAAATCTAAATATCTATTCAATTTGTCGATAAATCATAGGATCGATGTCTTTGATATCTCTTAGAAATATACATATAAAACACTAAAAAAAATATAAATCATCTAATATAAATATATGAATATTAATAACATGGTCTAAAATTCAATTTGAAAGTAAAAATAACTCAATTATTAATTTAAAAATTTTTATGATTTTTTTGTTTACGTAAATATTCGTTGTTATCGATATTGTATCAGTATATCCATTGATACACTAATGTCCACATCAATATTTTAGTTTTTGACGTGCTTACGTTGAGTTACATTCGTCTAGTAAGTCAATTTAACTATTTTTAACTTCATCCATTTACGTTCTTAATTATGGATTACAATTTGAATAAGCATTGCAATTAATAATTCTTCAAAAGACTATAAATTGTCGAGTTAAAAATGTTCAAAATAATATACTTGAACTTGACATAAAATCAGCGGATAAAAATGTGTCTATCTCCTCACCCCTCTAAAACATGGGTACCTCGTAAGTGTGGAAAGCCACTAGTCTAGCGCGGGCATTTTTAGAATAACTTCTCCTGACGCCGAGAGAGAACACCTCTTCTAATACCTAGTAAAACGCATCAAGAGTCGTAGCGACGCCTAAATCTAGAGTGTTGGCATATAAAATTTCTGTCAATGGTTTAGTAATACTACCGATAAAGGGGTGCTATGAGACCACTCACATTCCATCCCTATCTCAACAATTGCATAACATATCATCAAGCCTAGTCCCTCTCTCCCAATGGTATGTGCATAGATGTCGGGAGACACTCATAATGTTGATGGGCCTTTTATTGGTCGAAAATCTTCCTTTATCCCAATGATACTGTTAACGTCGCCAAATTTAGTGTTGGGATAGATAAATTTTTTAATGAATCCTTATTTTAACCCTATAATGGTTATGCCTTTACCTAATATACATAATACATGAACTCAAACAGGAAAATAATCCTAAAGCTACTTAGTTGGCTCTCATTATTTTCATAGGGAACATTAATTGGATTAATAACCTAGAGTTCTCATAATCTCCTAAAGTTAGCAGATTAATGTTTATAACTATCATGGTTAAAAATAAAAAACTCATAAGTCTAGATTGTATGATTTAATAAACATAATGATGGTAACTTGTGGTCTAGAGTTGCAACTAAATTCTACACATTGTTGCATTGTAACATAGTTGTTGTGATGGGAGATAATCATATGATTGATTGACACACTCTTATTAAATATACAACATTTTCCAAAATATTCAAAGTTAATAGAATTCAATATTATAATCTTAAGGAGCTATTTGAACTCCAACTTCTCAATTGGATGGAGTGGATTATTATAACTCAGAATTAATCACAATATTACTATTACTATTTCAAATCCTCTTTATTACATTGTTTATTATTTCCTACTCCTCTCATCTTCATTAATTCAGATTAAAATAGTTTGTATCTCAAACAAAAATTATTATAACCTAGACTAAAATAGTCTGCACCCCAAATTATTATTATTCGCAAACTATATTAATCATCGATTATAATAGCCAACTTAGCTTTAATTGTTTTCCATTTCTACTTATATAATATAAAAGCAATTAGCTTATATCCTATGATGGGGAAGTTCTCATATTTGGACATAATTAATTATAGACAAAATCCTCTTCTCCAATTGGGGTTGTCATGAGTTATAGTGTTTGAATAACTTTTAACAGAGTCAACTTTTCTCCTAACACTTTTGGGGAAAAAATAATAATTTAAAGTATATTTAATGTATTAAATGGAATAATTTTATATCATCAAAAGTATTTCTTAAAAAAATCTTAATAAATAAAATAAATATTATATTAATTTAAAATCTATTTCTCGGAATAAACATCTTGATGAATTATCAAAAGAATGATTTAAGTAACCGAATATTTTTAAGGGACAATTGCAAATACAGTAATCAAACTCAAAGTATTTGCAGATATAGCACAAGACAAAAGAGTTTGCATATAACAAAATTAAGATTTTACTTTTGAAATCTATCAATGATAGTTCATATCAGTTACCACTAGTCCAGTCTATCAATGATAGACCATATCAATGGCAGGAATTTATCGATAATAGAATTTATCACTAATACATTTTACTATATTTATAATTTCTTTAAAATATTATTATATACTTAATTATTATCTTTAAAAATACTACCTATTCAAATTAAAAATACTACCTACTGAAATTACCTATTTCTAAATTAGGGGGAAAACATATTTGCCATGGATAGAATCATAGTGAATAAAAAAGGGTCATTTAAAGTAAAATGTTAGATATAAAAATATTTTTATAGAAAAAACAAATCTTTTATAATAAATCCTTACACTGGGACATTTTCACTTTCCGTGATAGAGCCCCGAAAAGACTCCGAAATGGAGTGCCTAATGATCATCAGACACATGCGATTTGACCATTCCCACTTCTCTATATTAGCAGTATTTTGTTGTTCCTCAGTAGAAGTAGGTTTATCGGTCCTTAATGCAAGGTCTAAATCCATACACCCAAGAAGTATCTCTAGGCTTTCTTTCCAAATCTTGAAGTTCGATTCATTCAACTTAGGGATTGAACTTAGATTTCCAGATATTTGAGTAAGACCAACTGAAACAATAAACAACAAAACATATGCTCACAATTAAAACATAACAAAATAATTTCACATATGTGGTGGACCCCTTTAACAAGATACCTAACACAATATTGATGTCTAGCCTTTGGGTAAAAAATATCAACTGTAAATGGTACTCTCAACGTAGTAATCAAAGTACTGACAATTAACTCTATAAAAAGAAAAAAAATAGTCTTTCTTTGGACCGACTACTTTTCACATGAGCAATCCTTATAATTGTCACATACTCATTACCACATGCATACCCACAATTTGGCCAAATAATTATCTTCCTTTGGTAATATATTATTTTTTACCAATTCAATCTAAAATATAAGATATAATAATATAATAATATTATTGTACAAAAAATAAAGAAGAAAGAACACCAAATAGTCTTTTACAAAATTCACTTAATAATTGCATACACATAATACAATTAAAGTAACATAAACATGTGAATATCACAAAAACAATCAAATTGTAGATTTTAATTCACAAACTTACCAATCAAGAACTAAGAACCCTTTTCAAGAATTTCACCAAGTTATTTATCAATAAAACTTAGAAATGCGGGCAAGAAGTTCAATTAGCAATTAATCCATAGTTGACAAATTAAATATTATCAAACTATTAAAAAATAAATTCACTAAATTCAATCAGTTTCTTTTTTAACTTTAAAAAAAAAAAAAAAAAAAAAAAAAAAAAAAAAAAACCACTAGTGTCCAAAATTATCAATCACAATTCAGTTTTTTTAAACTCATATTCATCAATTAAGTATTAACCTAACTTTTAATTTAAAAAAAAAAAAGAAAAAAAAAACAAACTTTTCCATTATTAATCAAATTTAAAACCGAACTCATAAAGTCATCCATTAAGAATTAAAGAAAAAAAAAACTGATAATTAAAACCAAGAACCGCCAGCAAGACTTTAATCAGTAATTGACCGATACCTTCGCCCAACGGCAACTCCAGTCAGTCATTAACCGAAAATTTTGATGAGTAAAACTTGCAGCAACTAAAGACCTAACTCCTTTGATCGGTCTTTAATTTTTTTTCCAGTGGATTTCATCACATTGGTGGACTTTTGTCAAGAATGTTGAACTGAACATCCTTAATTTTGACAATAATAGAACTAAGGTTTTTATTTTTTTTTTCCTTAAAAAAAACTTTAGGAAACCACGTTCAATTAAAATAATCAACCAAAAAAAATCACTTTAATCCACCACTAGCACATCATTCATAATCGGTGATGGGTAGGCCAAATACCACTGACAAAAATACGGGTTGCAAGAACACATATTGCCAAAGAAAAAATTGACCGCCGAGATTTCCATCCTACCATCGATGAGTTTACAACGCTGCTATAGTAAGCCGACCATTTTTTTTTAATTCTTTAAATTTTTTACCGAAACCAAAATTTAACCAATAATGCCAATGGAAAATGCATAAACTAACAATCCAACATGAAATTCATGCTCTGATACCACTTGTTAGCATAAATTCTTTATATGTATATTGAATAGATAAACCCTAGGATCATTCATGTCAAATTGTCAAGAATAACATACCGGATTCCATTGTAAAATTGATGATAGCTTCAAGATAATGATGGATGACTATGGTCTTCCTCAACCAAAACTCCGAATACCCTTAGTGGGATCTCTAGATGGGATTCAAGAAAGACTAAGTGCTTATTGTTTTGGTATATCGGGGATCATAGCCATAAGGTCTCTTTATATACTAGTTCAATTAGGGTTCCCATTAAACCCTAATTAACTAGGAATGGGTTTCTACCCATTAAGTCCATAGGAATCTAGGACCTTAATTAATTAGATCACATAATAGGGTCCAATCTAATAAAATAACCAATGTGATAAATTATTAATCCACATACATAGCTCATACTTTAATTAAACATATTATTATTTAAATATGTCTAATATATAGGACTTAAATGTTAGAAAAAGTTGTAGATTAGTAGTTAAGCGTGTAGTAATGTATTTAGCTATTTAGTTTTAAGGGGATATTTTGATTTTGGGATTTTACTGGAATTTATGCTAGCTTTTAATTTAGGTTTTGGTTTATATTTTGTTGTAAGAAAATTGGCATAAAAGATGAAGAAATTGGAGAAAATTGAGAGTATCTATATGGAAAAAAAAAAAAAGTTACAATTATAATTTTTTTAAAATTGATTCTTTTCGAACTCAATAAAACTTCAAACAATCTGGCTAAGAGTATTACTACAATTTTTGAAAACTAAATGATATTTTTTAAACGAGTATTAATGGTTTGTGTTTATATACTAACACTAAAAGTATTTTTGAGACTTTTTTAAGTTTAAGAATATTTTTGAACTTTTGAAAGTTCATGGATATTTTTGAAATAAAATTCTAATGGTTTTCATTCAAAAGTAATGCTAGGAGTATTTTTTTTTAAAAAAAAATTAAGAATATCTTTTAAACTTTTGAAAGTTCAACGGTCTTTTTAACATAAAATACAAAATTTATGAATATTTTGTATAATTTAACCAAAAATTAAAAACGATATCTATAGATGAAGTACCTATATCATGGACTTTTAATGCAAAATCTATCGAATTAATTATAAAATCTCAACACTAAATATTTGGAAAGTAGACTAGTATGATGCTATATCATCTTTAGCAAGAGTGTGTTAACCTTCGGGTCTAGGTGCTATATTTGTCCCAAGTGATTGTAGTTTGTTTGTGTCTTCACCTTACGTCGTGAGATTTCTTTCTTTTCATTATAAGTCAATATCTTCGCAAAATAAAAATTATAAACCAACACAATCCAAAATAATCGTTTCTTTGGTTTATTAATAAAATAAAGGATTAAAATTATGGTAATTACAATGAGTAGTATTTTTAGGGATAATAATCAAACGTATAATAACATTTTTGAAAAATTGTAAATATAACAAAGTCTATCGATGATAGACTCTTACCAGCGATATGATCTATCACGGATAGCCTCCTACTAGTGATATGATCAATTATTAATAGACTATCTAAATTTTGTCATATTTATAATTTTTTTTAATATTATACTATATCTGTTGATTTTTTGAATTTAATTGCTATATTTACACTTTTTCCTTAAAATTATCAATAAATTAAAATGATGAAATGAATGATAACTACACTAGCAATTACAAATGTATAATAGCAAAAAGGAAATTAGCCCTTCTTTAATCAACCTCACATTGGAAATATTCAATTCTTCAAAATGGTGGGAATATGCATTTTAATAGAGTGATTATTCCATTACAAATAAGTTAAGCATGGGATGAGAATTCTAATTCCAATTCCAATATTCTTGATTTATCAAATGTTACATAATTTCAATTTTTTTTTCAAATGAATTGAGAATTTTAATATATTATGATATGTATATATATTCTTTATGTATAATAATATATAGAGGTTAAGTTTTGAACCTTTGAATATCTTATCTTATGTTTTGATGAACTATCAAATTTTGATATTAAAAAAAATATAATGAGAGAGAAAAACAAATTCCCAAACTTATCGATTAAGAATATTTATAAAAGAGAGGAAGTCCCAAGTTGCAAAGTGGGACAAAGTTGCATTGTCTGAGAATATAATCACAAGCAATTTGAAGACAGCCATTTACTTAAAATCTAATTGATAATATATAATTTCCCTTTTTCTTGTTTTATAGTTTAATTAATTGAATGAAGAAATACGACTTTATTCCAAGCCAATGTAACATATCAGATCAGATTTTGTTTTAGTGAAAAGATTCTGCACTAAACATCATTAACAAAAATCATTATAATTAGCAGCAATATCATAACTCACTATGATTTTTATCCTTTGTTAATTGTTTTGTAATTGTTGTTGAATATATATTTGATTAGACTAATTACTAATTAGATTCTCGTCAACATTAATTAGAGGTAGCAATGTTGAATATATAGTTACGAATAATTTTAGCTACTATGACAGTAAGAAAAAAATGTATGAAAATAAATGATGTTTGCTAAAACTTTATCTATTAATGTTAAGTTATTAAGTAAGTTTGTAACTACTAATTTTATTATCTTATTTGTAAGTCATAGATCAATGATCATTATTCTTATTTATTTGAGCTACAACTTATTTAAATTAAATCATTTCTAGTCTAACTTAAGTAATAACCACTATGAGTTAGGTATTTGATGGTGGAATAATTTGAATATGTAGGCAAAGACCTCAAGTCATAGATTATTATTATTTTATTTAAAAATACTACTCTTGTAAAGAGTATTATAGGTTATCTAAACTTGACAACAATTCATAGCTTCTTTTTTAAAACATCTTTTTTTTTTCTTTTTTATAAAAAATATTTATTGTTGTTGTTCAAAAACTTGTAAAAACTAGGTCTCATTTGATAATTTTTTTTTAAAAAAAAAATTAAATATATTTCCTCTAAATTTCTTACAATAATTTGCATTTTTGTTAAGTATAATGGTTGAATTCTTAGTCAAATTCCAAATATAAATTTTTAAAAATTAGTTTTTTTAGTTTTCAAAATTTGGCTTTGTTTTTTAAACTATTGGTAAAAAGTAGATACTAAAGAAAAAAATTTGAAGGTATAATCAGTGTCTATAAACTTAATTTTTAAAAATCAAAAATCAAAAATGAAATTATTATCCAATAGTATTAAAAGTTTAAATAAAATGATGACCATAAAATATTGGAAAAGGGGTTAAAAAAATTTATTTAGATAAATTTTCATTTGAACACACTTTTCTATTTCGTGCGAGTCAAGTTTACTTTAAACTTTTAATTTTATCAAATAAGATAAAATTTTGAATAAATCGTACAATGATCAATATAAAGTTTTTTCTTTTCTTTTTTTTTCTCTTTCCTTATGGTTCATGATTAACTATGAGAATTAATATATATATATATATATATATATATGGCTAGGTTTGGACATTTTATTATGAAATTTAAGCATTTTTTATATTTTTATTATGGATTACTAACCACGTTCTTCATATGGCGCTCTTATCTCTTCTTTCTTTGAGTTCAAGCTATGGAACAAGAAAGCGGAAAGAAAGTATCAGCAACAACATGTTTTAAAGGCATTTTCAATTTTAATGAATTTCTTTCTGATACCTCTTTCGATATCACAAACTTAATTTGTTGTAAGGTTCAAATATTTCATAAGTGAGTTCTTACCATTTGTTTTTACTCGATTTTCAATATAGTTAAATTTCGTGTGATTATTAATTTAGTTTTTAAAGTATATTATTTTATAGTTATTTTTCAATAAAGGAAAATGAGCCGGTCATTTATAAATATAGCAAAATTTGACTACTTATTCGTGATAAACCGTAATAGACATCTATTAGTGTCAGTAATAAATGTCTATCATTATTTTATCACTAATAGACAATGATATTTTACTATATTTGAAAATATTTTTAGCTATTTTATCAATTAAAATAATTATCCATTATTTTACCGCATAATCATTTAAGATTAACTTTTAAAGTACGTCACTTTTTTAATTAAAATTGATTTGACTAAACCAAAAAAAAATTAAGAATTAAAAATTAAAAAGGAAATTCCCAACATTTACCAATTAAGACGATCCGGAGTGAAATATATGCCTAAAGATTGAGCACTTTCGTATGTGGAGATTTGTCAATGATCTTATTATTATTAGTTTGACCTTCCCATATTGAACCCTCATAATAATTTAACATCTATATATATTTTATAAATTTATTTTAATTTTATATCTTTCCACTTTATAAAAATTTATAAAACAAAAAAAATAGTGCGAATATAATCTAAATAATAAACGAATTAACTTATTTAAAAATAAAAAAATTTATTAGTTAAGACCGTTTTTAATTTTTATATATTTTTTTTAGAAATATAAATCAATTTCTATATTTTATCGATATTTCAATAAAATTGAGATCACGACATTTTCACCCAAATCGATATCTTAAACTTTAGGTTGGTTACAAGTTTTTTTTAGTACTACTTTACAAATCTTACTACCATGAGTGTCTATTGGTCAATTATTGACCCATAAGAATTTGTGAAGTCAACATTAATTTAAGAATGACAAACTTATGGCATGTAAATAATTGATGTCATGTTATTACAAGTTTCATGAAATAAATTCTCTCCTTTTTTTTTAAGGGGTGTAGATGGTAGAGGTTAATTGTTTTCAACTACCTTCTTCCTTTATTAATAAGGCAAACTTTATTTATCATATCATCCTTGTTACCTGATCCAAAATTGTGTGCCATGTTTTTTTTTTCCAAAAAAGAAAAAAAAATTATGTGCCATAATTCATAAAATCTACTTTCTCTTATTGTTAATCAGTTTTACCTTTTTGTTACCGTACAAAAATTTAGTTCCTAATTTGTGTCGGTGTTATCTTTACATTTTAAAAAGTGTCTAATAAATTTATAAAGCTAATAGATCTTTAAAGATCTTTAATATGTTTAATATTTTAAAAAATTAATTGATTTATTAATTATAAAATTGAAATTTATATATTGATAAGACCTCTTAAATTGTCAATTTTACGTCTAGTAGATCTATGAATTTTTAGAAATGCAAATATATTAATAACCTATCAAACACAAAATTAGAAAATTTAGAGATCTACTATACATAAAATTGAAAATTTTGAAGACCCATTATATTGTATTATTCACTATTTAATCTAAAAATTTAATCCGACATTTAAAGTGAAAAAAAAAAAAAAAAAAAAAAAAAAAAAAAAAAAAAAACTTGAAGACATTTAAGAGTAGGAAGATTTCAACTTCTAAATTCCTAGTCGTGGTTTGATATATTATTTGACTAGAAAGGATTAATTAAATATAAGGTTAGAAAATTTCATTAAATTAAAGAAGAAAATGGAAGGGGAATAAGAATTAAATAGTTGAAATGAATGGTGGGTATGAGGAAGGCTATTGTGATGCGTGAATGTGATGAATGTGCCATCCCTATCTCCATTTTAATTCCTTTTTTAAGTTATTAAATTCAAAAAGGGAATACGAGGAGAGGCTTTTTTTTTTCTTTTTTTTTTTTTTACAATGTTTGCATGCCCATAGAACCATCTCTTCTTTGAATTTGGAATCATCCCAATTTATTTTAATGTATTAAAATGTTTTGTATAATGAATTTAGAGGAGTACACCAACGAATCGAGGTCACGTTTAAATAATGGGAATCTTGACTATTTAAAAGTATGGTTAAAAAAGGGTTAAAAAATTAATAGCTACTGTTTATACCAATAAGATGCACCTTCTATTTTAGTGGTTTAATTACAAAAACTCCAAAGTTAAGCGTAAATCTCTTATATATTTTTCTAAATAACATGTTAGTAAGGATAAAAACAAGCTAAAAGGACCTACGTTGGTTTAGGGAGATAGTCTTCTCTCTTAGAAATAATTCAAGACAAATAAAAATGTCATTATCAAAGATTGTAGGAGATGCAAACGAATGGAGGTGTTTCTTATAGTGGGATTTGTTTCATTCCTCTTATTAGTTAATGGTGACATATCTACCTACCATATAATATGACATATGACACAAAAATGGTTTGAATACGTTTCTTTTGCTTGTTTAATCAAGCTAACCAAATAATTCACTAGAAAATAACTATATTTATAAAAATATTGAAAGTGTTTAGATTCTTTTTTTTAAAGTAAAAATTACTCTAAAGGCATTTTTCGACTTCAATGATTCAAAATTCAAAAGAACATTAAAAACTAAATCCACTTTATTAAAAGTCAAAATAGAAGCAAATCAAATCAATTATGTTCCAATATTTCTACATGATGAATCACACATCAAAAGGCGTTTTCTAAACGATTTCAAAAAAAACCAAAAAGGGGTTTGAAGTTTTTTTCTTTAATCAAAAGTGTTAGAATTTTATAAAAACGTTAATAAAATCACCCTCATAGATGGCAAAAACACACCGAGAGTCTGCATAATACTATTTTGATATTTGTATTTTGGAGTTTGTTTAATTTTAGTCTCTGTACTATCAAATGTTTAATTTTAGTCCATATAATTTTAATGAATCCTAAATTTATAATATGTTTGGAATACATTTTCAAATGTTTAATTTTAAAAATAACTCATTTTAGGAAAAAATAAATAAATGTTTTAACAACCACTCGAAATAACTTTTGAAGTTTATTTTAAGCGGTTTCAATCAAAAGAGTTTAGAAAAATGAATTTTTTAAAAAAACATTTTTTCGTATGTCAATCCAAATGCGCCCTTAGTCCTTTAAAGTTAACTTTTATCAAAGTTGGCTAAACAATAATTATAATTTTCATGCAAAAGATACAAAATGTTCATGTTTTCAATTTTAGAGCAAAATGCAATTAAATAAAATAGTTTGAAAAAATCAACTATAAACAAACATTATAAGATTTATTAAAAATACGTGACTGAAATTGGAGATTTAAAAGTATAAGAGCTAAAAGCAAGCAAACTTTAAAATATAAGGATCAAAATGATATTTTAACTTTTCTTTTTAATTGTCAATTTACTTATATTCAAGACACCTGCCCCCGCCCCAAGGCTCAAATTTAGAGACAATAAGGAGACATTTGAGCCCTAGTCTACTTAATGTTTGTGTCTCCATGAAGTTTCCAATTATTATAATCCATACTTAGCTATAGTAAAACTATTCGAAAACTCTCCTCTTACCATGTTTACTATTTTGTAACCATCATCTCTCGTTATTTGTAACTCAGACTAAAATAGTATGCACTCCAAACACAAACTATTATAACTAGATTAAAATAGTCTACACCCAAAATATAGACGATTATAACTCAGACTAAAATATTATATGCACCAAAGACAGATTATTATAACCTAATCTAAAATAGTTTATATCTTAAACACTGATTATAATAATCTTTGGACTATAATAATCCTTGGACTATAACAACTAACAAGACTAAGGAAACTAGCTCACTTGAAAGTTGAAAGATAAAAGACTACTTTTTTAAGTCGGGTATGACCAAGAGACCCCAAGAGCGACCACTCGGAGGCAAATTCCAAAGTATTTAAAGGAAAAGTTGGTGAGAAATGGGAGAGAATGGCTCATATGGGCATTGCCATAGCTATTTTGCATCATCTAATGGGACAAAAACCATCAATCATCTTTACAAGTAAATTAGAAGAAAATGGAATCAATAATTGATCAAAAGAATGCGTATAATGAAAGTAGACGGTGGTTGAATCGTACGGTTGATGTAATCATTAGCAGTTTTTTTTTTAAATAAATAAATAAAAACTAACCAATATTAGATTCAAGATTTGATAAAATATTACATTTATTGTGTCATGGCCCCTATATGCAACCTTCTTTTCTAGACTACAGGTTAGAGGATGAAAAGAAAGTAATTAATAAAGATGCCAAAAACAATATCCTAACCTTATTTAAAGAATTTAAGATTAAAATAAAGGTTGCTATTCCAATCGCCCCACCACCTACTGATTCCTTTTAATTATTAAGCTTTACTAAAGAAATTGATCCAAAAGCTAAAAAGATCTGATATCCTAACCAATAACAAACTAAATTATAGTAAATCATAGCTGGGAAACTTTTCATTGATTTCAAGTCATCATCACCCTTCCATCAAAACCTAGGAATTGCAATATACTAAATGGTCTTTTTTTTTTTTTTTAATTAAATTACAAGTTTAGTTAGTAAACTTTTGATGTTATATAGATGTAGATTCTAAACTTTAGTAAATATCTAATAGATCTCTAAACTTTTAGATTTATGTCCAATAAATCTCTAATCTTTAAAATACATCAAATAATATTTCAAGAACTTAACAGACAAAAAATTTAAGTTTGAAAACTTATTAAAAAAATTTAAAACTCAAAGACCTAAACTTGTAATTTAACCTACTTTTTAAGGGACTGTTGTAAATATAGCAATCGAGCCTAAAGTATTTGTAGATATAGCACAATGCAAAAAAATTTGCAAATATAACAGAATTTAGATTTTGCTTTCAAAATATATCAATGATAGATCATATTGCTCGTAGGGATCTATCAACTAGTAGGAGTCTATCACGGATAGATTTTGTTATATTTGTAATTCTTTGAAAATGTTACTACACGCTTAATTATTATCCCTAAAACTACTATCCAATAAAATTGTCCACTTTTTAATATATGTGAAAGGTTTGGCAACTTATATGTACCACAACTATTTGCACGAGACAATCATTTCGTCCTACAAGAAGTAACTGTAAAAAAAATTCTGAATATCTTAGGAAGGTAGTGAACATTATGAGATCTAAGCATATAATCTCAAAACTTCTTGGTTTGCCCCAATAACCACAGACCAAATTAGGGTAGTTGTCATTAACTGAATTCACTCTCTTTTTTTTCTCTTTTTTTTTCTCTTTTTCTTCTCCCTCTTAGGAATCCATATAAGAAGAGGAGAGGGTGTGAGTGGGGCATGATCCTGTGTAAAAGCACTGATGAACCTCAAATGTGTAGGTAGTACACATGTCCTTGTGCTATTTATTACTCCCCACCCACCATTCATCTCCATTTTTTCTCGCAAAGGATGAAAGGATCTATTTCCTTGTGATGCTGACCTAAAAGCCATTAAAGCTAGCACTAGCAGACCCCACAAAATTATCAAAGGGATATTTTTATGAAAGGAATTTAAAATATTATCACTGACATATATGACCACCTAACTCCCTATACCCACAATCTCTAACTAAAGCTACTTTATTTATTCACACATGCACACACAAAAATGTTGTGCCAAAGTGCAAATACAGCTCTACTCTTTCAAGGATTTGGTGAAAACTATATGATCAATGAGGAAAAACCTAAAAGGTTGTGACATTGAAATCGATCAATAAATAATATAACTATATAACTATGTGCTGAAATTACCTTCTTTTTTTTTTTTTTAACAGAGGAGATTTAATCACATGAAGTAACAGAGAGAGCTACGCGGAGATCGTTAGAAGTACCGTTTATGTACATTCGATGTGTGTCTATTTCTTCTTCTCGAGCCGTAGGAGTAGAATCTGCATAATGGTTTCCATTGACACGATCTCGCAATGAAAAGACGATCTCCCTGAGGATTGGTTCGTGGCCATTGAAAAGGTTACCCATGCTCAAAACCTTCCTCCATGATTGACTGGCTGTTGGAGGAGTGAACATGCTTGATATCACTCCTCTTTCATGGTTTCTTACGAGCTGCTTCTTGTTAAACTCCTAAAGATGATACATATTTAGAAATGAAAGTTAGTCCCGGCTCCAGCTGAGCTTCAAAATAGTTATCCAGGATGATCATAATGAGCAGATTTGACCGATATAACGAGACAAGGGTAGATTCAACTTTCATTGGAAAGGTTTTTCCTATATATTAAATTGGAAGCAAAATATGTGCTTGATCACTTGATTAGTAACTATAAATGTATATAATGGATTTTTTTCCTTTCCACAATTTTTAGAGTCATACACGGGATTATCGTAAAAGGAGATTTTTTTTTTTCAATTAAATCAATTAAATTATTAATTTGTAAATAGCAATTTTTCCCGTCCTTAATTTTCGGGTATATCTTCTCAATCTAGCCCCACATTTTGAAAAAATTTTAAAAATAGTTGATGATAAACTTTTACTGCATAGAGAAAATTTAGAGGAAAAAGTTCCTCCCAGAAGGATTCCAATTCCTCCCCTAAATTTCTTTAAATTGGTAGAAGTTTTGATTTTTATTTTCCTATATTCTTTTTTTATTTCCCAAATATGGTGCCATGTAAGTTTATCATTGGCCAGTTTTAAAACTTTTCAACAGTGGGACTAAATCAAAAAGCGGGACTGAAAGGAAACATTTTAAATGATAGAACTAAATTAAAAAGAGTTACCTAAAGTATATATTTAGCCTAAATTTGAATACTAATAAACCTTTTTTTTTTAAGAAAGAAAACATGATAATCTAGTATCTCCCAAATGGAAAATTTTCTCAAGTATTGTACACTTTTTCTCAGAAACATCTAATAAGTGATTACCGTTCCAAATTTGCTGCCTGACGAGCCAGTTCCCATTCTTGGCAGGTAAAAGTCGTAGTAGTCTTTGAAAATCATTTCAGACAGACGTGGTGCCTGTGACAATTTACGATAGAGAGAAGCTGCAAGAGCCATCAACTTCTCCACATGTTCAAAAACAACACATAGACGTCTTAGGTCATCAATAACCTCACTCTCAGCAGACAAACGATTTCCTGCAGTATACTTGCATGACATAAACATGGGATCAAAGCAAAATGATTGTAATAAAAAACATGAAATCATGAAGATCGCGATTACGCGTTTGTCTACCTTGCAAGAACTTCAAAACAGACGCCATAGTACAGTAAAGTTGCTCCATTTTTGTTTTCATCAGTTTCAGTCCTCCATAACTAGTCTGGCTTAACGTATCAGCTGCAGCATTAAAGGCAGTGCAGACCATTTGCTCCAGTAATTGATGTGGTCGTAATGTCTCCAGATAGTGGAGAATCTGCAGAATTCCAGGTATCATGAACAAGGAAACAATGCATGCAATGGAAGTACAGGGTTTTAGTATACACATAGGCAAAGTCACTAGTACTACCATGAAATTACAGCTTCCCATTTTCCACAATCCACACGCACACAATACAGTCAATTTCATTATAAGAAATTACATCAAATTACTTTGGTTAAAGTGCAAAAACTGAAGTCCACACATAAATCAGTAATGGTACTTGAACCATTCTCCAGCTTAACTCAAATCAGTGGCTATGCTAAAGTTGCCAAGGTTACCTCTCCTTAAACTTTCAAAGCTACTCATGTGTTCTTAATGTAGCCTGCGAAATAAAAGGAGAGAAATCTCCAAAATAATAAAATCAAAGTCTTTATTATAAATCAAAAGTTACCAATACAAGAAGACAATCTCTCTATTTATAGAGAACTGGAAAGCAAACTAATCCTAATCCTAATTAATCAAAGAAACTAATCTCAATCCTAAAAAACCAAGGAAACTAATCCTAATTCTAATCAATCATGGAAACTAATCCTAATCCTAATCAATTAAGGATTTGACATAATACCCTAACTTATCCTAATCCTACTACATCATTTATCCCTCCAAAAAAAAAAACTTGTCCTCAAGTTTTAAAACGAAAATGAAGATAAAAATAAAAAAGTAAGCCACTCAAACAGACACATCTCTGAACACCGGGCACCAATAACAACCAATTTTCACAAGCCATGCAATATATCGAATATTTGATTCTTGAAAGAGAAAATTATTTCCATCAATAAATACTACCATCAGTTAATCCAAGAATTAAGTTATTTAGTAAATCCTTTGTTATTAAAATATATGCAGACTCCTCAAGGAATGGAGGAAAAAGATTTTCAATTTTCTTCGAATTAAGTTGCCCATGAGTATCTTTTTCTTCCACACTTGAAGAATTCACATCCTCCCAATATTTCCTCTGATATAACCTTGATCTTGGTTGTTCTTGAATGATTCTTGGTAAATCTTGGACATTTTTTACATACCATTGGTGTTGTTGATTCTCTTGTTGTCTTTCTTGGTGGTCAAGGCTAATTTCAATGGAGGTAATTGTGGTTGGTTGTGTGGCTCAATTAATTGATCTGACCAAACGAACACATTCTTTGCAGTGGCTTCATCTTCTTCAACACCTCCATCGTTGATTTCATTGATTAATAGTTCCTCATCATCTGGTTCGAATTGAGCAACCTCCATGTTAGTCCCATCGATATTTTCTTCTTCCAACACAAGCTCCTTTTTTATCTTTATACATTTCTTATTCAACTCGTCTTCAATTGATTTTTCTTTCCTTCTACTCCGTTCATTTTTTGTGCAATTTCACAATCCATTTGGATGAGTTCTTGATCTTCTTGAGTGACTAAATGTGATTCTTGATGGTTTCTTGAAAAATCTTGAGGATTATAATTATGCCTTTCTTGAATTTTTTCCAAAAGAACCTGGATCTCATTCATTCTCTTTCCAAAGCAGTTTTGATCGTCTCAAGGCAAGAGGCGATAAAAAGGCGATGCTCGAGCGAAGCGAGGCGCAATGAATAAATAAATAAATAATATATGTAGAAGTAGGACATAAGTTTATATACAAATGTCAAAGCCTCAAAGATCAATAATAGTAATCTAATCAATAAAAATTAACATGATCCAATTCAACATCCTCCCCATCTAAATATAAGGTTTCATCCATTGCTCCTCCTTGGCCATTGTCCTCAATGTCTAATTCCTCTTCATCGTCGTCCTCATCTTCATCACTAACCACTTGTATAGTTGGTGTTTGCTTTTGAACTTTAGAAGTGGAGGCAAAGGCAGTTGACTTTCCTTTTGATCTAGTATACGTGATGGGTTCTCTAATGCCACTAGCACGAGCTACATCTCCCCATTTGAGGTCGTCGTCATCAAAAACTAGCTCATTGTCAACTTCAACTTCATTATTTTCTTTGTCCAATGTTCCGACCAGCCATTCATTACTCTCGTTTATATGATCTAAGGAGATGGGATCAAGTTGATCCTTTAAATCAAAGAGCTCTTTAAGTGTTTGATTATACTTTATATAAACAAGATCATTTAAGCGCTTCTGTGCCAACATGTTCCTCTTTTTCGTATGAATTTACAAATTATTAACCAATATGGAATTAGAAGTTTATTTTAAATCTTAAATTCATAATGTAGAAAACAAAATGATCACTTACATGTTCAACTCACACCCAGAAGCGTTGCACGTCAGATTAAGGGCTATCATAGCTAACTTTTACAAAATTGGAGTACTACCACCATAAGGAGCCCACTATGATGTTGTTCACACATTTGACATGATTTAGAAATACCATACTTATATACACTACTAATGTAGTAGGGAATATCCTTACCTAGCGTCTTAACTTTCCTTGTGTTGATTGCTAAGTCAATGTCAAACATGTCTTTAGCTCCAGAATATAACTCTAATTCCACTGGGCATTGATTTTGATCACTAGTAGATGGTATCAATCTTTGCACAACTTTAAGAAGACCACTCGTGACTTCAACATCTTGAGTAATTCTACCCTTGTGGTCGTAGAAAAGTGATGGATTCAAATAATATCCAACATGTAATGATCGATTAAGTTGACAATCCCATCTTCTATTAATGATCTCCCAAATTGGCTTGTACTTCATCTCATTATCATTAAACCCACTCTTAATGCCTTTTTTGTCCTATCCATGGTCTCATAAATATATCTCATTGCATGTTTATCACCATCGACAAGTCTAAGTACTCGAACTAAGGGTCCAGATGCCTTAAAATGTAGACCACTGAGTTCCAAAAGAATGCCATCAAAACGGTGTCCGTTGCTCTCTTTCCCTTTGGATCTTTTGTCCATTTGGAAGTCGTCCATTTCTGCTTTTTTTTTTTAAATAAAAATGCTTCCTTTTTATATAAACCCACGTAGAATCTGCCAAGAACAAGTACAATGGAAAAAAGAAAGGACTAAAAAACCTTTGCTTTTTTTTAATAAACCCACCTCAGAATCTGCTGAGAAGAACTATAATGGGAGAAAAAAACTGACCTTTTTTATTGCTTTTTCTACCCCTCAGAGGTGCAGCCGAAGATGTTGAATGGGAAAACTGAAGAAAAATTCTTCCTTTTTTTTTTTTTTAAGAGACTTAGAATCTTGCAAGAAGGAGAAATTCAAACTTGGAAGAAAAGAAACTAACCCAAACGTGGAGAATAGGAAGAGACCAACACATTTTCCTGTAATGATTTTTGCTTTTGCATGGTATAGACGGTTGTGTATTATAATATTAGGTTGCATGGATTTGGTGGGCCTCTTTTACGTAGGCTTAGGTTATAAAATTATACTAGTATAATTTTAAATAAAAAACAAAGAAGAAAGAAAGAAGAAATTCTAAATTTTACTCAGGTACCTCACCTTGGTCAAGGCGCAAGACACTACAACGCGAGCGCCTCATTGAATCTGCACACCTCAGCTACATACGAGGCACACAAGCCTCCGATCGCCTCGCCTCTACCCTCAGGTGCGCTCCCGAAGTCGCCTCAACATCACTGTTCGAAAATCCTCTTGATAGATGTCTTTATTTGAATATTTATGTTTTCTTGAAAATGTTTTGACCTCCAAATTTGTGTTGATTTATGGGTGTCCTTTGATGTTGGTGATAATAATTTCTTACACACTATGAATCATCTAACTCCCAATTCTTACGTCGATTTCTTGAGAAACCGGTTTGAATTCGTCGGGCTCTTTGTTGATAATGTCATCTTGTTATTCCGTTCCAAACTACATTAGAATTTTCATCGGAATGCTAGAATCACTATAATCAAATTTCAAACGTAGATAATAATAGGTTCTTTAAGAAAATCGAGTAGGGGCAAAATTATTTTGTTGGATTCTGAATCACTTGAATCAAAATTCCAACACTGCTTTTGGGAGGAAATTTGACTTTCTTGCCTATACCAACAGCTATATTTTTCTTCGTCGTCTTCATTCATTGGTAATAGTCCATTCTTGCAAAATCTTGAAAAAGAAAATCTCGGTATCTTCTTTCTTTTCTAAAATTTAAAGGGTTCCGCTATATAGATGCAGATTGTTCAACAACGAGCACATCTCACAAAGCTCCCTCTTGCAATCGGCGTCGCCAAGAGTTTCCCAATCTTCCACCAGCGGCAGTCTATGTTGGCCCAGATGGCTGCTCTGATACCAAATTGATGTAGCCTAAGAGATAAAATAAGAGAAATCTCCAATAATAAAATCAAAGTCTTTATTATGAATCAAAAGTTGCCAATACAAGAAGACAATCTCTCTATTCATAGAGAATTGGAAAGCAAACTAATTGATAGCTTGTAGAAATACAAGCTATCGCAGTCTTTTATTTAGAAGTATGAGGATTGATGAGCAGAATATGCGTTAATATTGCTAAGAATTTATGTGCAATATTGAACTTGCGTTGATCAGTACTAAAAATCCCCGCTAACCCTATATCATGTGTTATTTTGCATCAAAATATCTATTTTGTAGTTGTAGCAGGAATCAATCGCATGCGTTGATCCCAAACCATCGCAAAGTTAATCTTCATGAAGACAAGTTCGTCGCATACAGTGATAACCATGATAGGAGGATGATAGCAAAGTGGGTGGAATGCGTTGATACTTCAGAAGAAACAATCATGAACACATATCTCGGGAGTATCAAAGAGATAAGATCATGATGACATTTCACCAACCACGACAAGAATGGCAGTGATTCAGAGTGGGATTACCAAAGTTGTCGGCGTTTAAGCTCTATAAATAGAGCCTTGAAGCCCAAATTCAAAGTATCTGGGACTTCTGCCTTGGGCAGATTCCTGTGATCACAGACGAGAGCATAAGCAAGAAAGTCTTTGAGAGTTCTTCACTTCCACAACTTCCTCCGATTGACGACCAGGGCTTCACCAGAGATAGATCTCGAGAGGGACTACTCCACCGCTCATCCATTGCACCACCGGCAGCCTTGACATACATCTTATGGAAGCAAGAGATTGCCTACATCTAGCCATCCATCTCTCCCCTCACCTCTGTATTGTATTACATTTTAGCTCAAGACATTAATACATTTTATAGTCAATGCATCTCTTTAATTCGTTCAACATCATTTTCATAGTCTTCTTCTACTTTATCATCTTTTTCTTTCACCACAATGAGTTAAGTGCAGGTTGCAAGAGTTATCGCATACTCAATCATGCGGCATAGAGATATGACGCATGTAGCAAACCATCGAGAGGTGTGCGTTGCACGAGTATAGTGAGTCAATCCTGTTTGTTTAGTGTGAGGCTATCGCAATGCTTATCTATGAGCGGAGTAGTTATAACCAACTGCCCTAGAGGGTAAGTAGTAGAATTCACTAAGCAAAGAAAGCAGTGTTCCTAAAGATAGGAATAACCTTATGCTCAACATAACCATGCGTTATAGAGATATAAGCATGTAGCTGACCACCGAGAGGTGTGCGATGCGTTAGTGTGGCGAGTTGGGATTACCCTTGCATCCAAACTTAAGGACTTGGTGAAATCTCCTCCCCCAACCTTACTTCTCCATGCATCTTATTACGCGTTAACAGTTGCCACATCTCTACCAATTCTCATAGTCAAACTTCAATTGTTCAGTCTATTTAGCTAGGAGTAGGAGTAGCGCATAGTAATCAGCTTCTTTCTTTTTATTTTTATTCTCCACCTCAAATGCATTACTTTACAATCATCTTTTAGTTGCAAGTCCCCGTATTCGACCTCGGATCATCCCGAGAAACTTGTGATCTCGTTAGACTTGGCGAGAGAGCAAGAAAGCTTATGACAGGAACGCATGGTCATCGCATCCACGATTAAATGCATTTTTCATATTAACGCATGATCAGCACATGACCATCAACGCATATCCATTAACGCAAACAAATTGAAAGTTTCCTCGAATCACTAATCCTAATTCTAATTAGTCAAAGAAACTAAACCTAATCCTAATAAACAAATGAAGCTAATCCTAATTCTAATAAGTCATGGAAACTAATCCCAGTCCTAATCAATTAAGGATTTGACCATAATACCCTAAATTATCTTAATCCTACTACATCAATTCTTCAACTTTTCCTTCATTAAACTTGGTTGTAGACCAAATAATTAATGTAAAATTGGTGTGCAATTTGAATGGAGCTGCTAATACCTAAAAATTTAACTAAAGATTTGGTTGTCATAAATCCTTAGAAACTTGAAGGCGACTCTAGAAATCCTAAATTGTTCCCATTCTACGATGATACATATCCCCAACCACAATCTTTCAAAGTTCGCAAAACATGAAAGATTGGTTCATATATCTAATGAACATACCTTTTCCCCTTCTCTATTTGGATCCAGCAGCGACTTCTGTTCAGAAACAGGCAAGGCAGGTGCATCATTCCATAGTTGTCGCCATAAATTTCCATGCTCAGACATTCGTTTTGAAAGATGCCCTCGAGGAGGCCAGTTGTTTTTGGAAGTTTCTGTTGCTGAGCCATGGGGTAAATCCTCGTCCTCCGGACCAGAATCCTCCTCCCAATCCCCAGGTGAATGCCACCGAATAAAATCTTCAAAGACACCATCAGGATTCGCTGCTTTAAATGCTGACATATCTGTTTAAAATACCAGATGTAAATGTTCTTAACTAGAATATTGCAGTTTCACTATAATATGGCATAATGGGAAGGAAAGCTGAAAAACAAACACAATTTTTGTGGGGAAAATAATCATATATTTGCCTGATGCAATGCATAATGAAAAGTTAGAAAGGTCAAGCAAATGTAAAACTACATCCCCTGGGGAAATTTTGGAGTCTAATGGCCTCCAAAAGTCTGGCCCGCCGGTAACAAGAACATTGTTACCACATTTTTCCACCAAGTCCCAACGAAACAGTAACGGGTGTGTTATTAAGAATCTCAAATTAATGTTGTTTTACATCACGCACTAATCCTCCCTCACATCACAATAACTCTTTTTAATATTTTAAGTGTAGAATTACTAAAAGATATCTTTATTAACAAAACACTCCTTAATTAGGATTTTTTTCCACAAGATTCCTGTTAATAAGAGCTGGCCAATGTAGATGCAGTAATGATAGAAGAAAATCATTCAAAGGTTATTACCTGAAGATAGGATATCTTTCTCCAACTGAGCAGAAAAGTCCTGCCACAGAATACAAGTGTAATTTAGTTAAGAATCCTCAATGCGAGTAAAATAGTGTAACAGATAACAGAGTAAACATTGTTTTGATGGAGAAGAAATTGCAAGTGCAGAACAGTGTAAAATTCATCATATGGAAATACATACAAAGAATCAACAACAGTATGATTTAGACTGAGAATTCCAAATTAATATCAGCATGGAACGTTGGAATTTATCTGAATCTAGAATTTTCTTCTTCTGGGACTATTTTACAGCTCTGGACTGACAATGTAATATTTAGTATATCTGAAGTTCACTCCCCCCAATCATGCCAGTCATGCCAGTGTTGCAGAAAAAGATGTCATCTTTTAATTAGGTGGGGGGAAAACATAACATGCAGTAGATGAAATCTTGTTAGAAGCACTAACAAATGAATCGCCAAAGGCCTCCACAGCTTGGAGTCTTTCTTCATGCATGTCCTCTGTCATAAGTGGTACATCCTGTAGAACCCAAATTAAAAAAAAATAAAACAGATAATTATTTATTGCCCCTGGGCGGAGCATAAGGTTTCAAAATGGGTGTACTAACATATACATACATGAACATGGGAGCTTGCAATGTATATATATATGAATAGAAATAAGAGTTTGGAAAAAACCTGTGTGAATGGAGCATGCATACTCTGGTATGAATTGAGAAGCATCATGTTTCCTACTATGCCTGCTGAACCTCGTCTCATTGAATCTGGAGACTTTTGATCAGTAAATGATATTAAATCTTCAGACTTGGTACTATCTTTTAACAGATTTACTTTAGATTCAAATTCATCCTCTGAAGACAAATGGCTGCATAGTTTGCCAAAAAAGAGGGGAAAAAAGGAGGTTTGATTTAGTTGAACTACAAGTCCAAGAATTCATGTAGATAACATAGCAGATTAGAAGCATGACCTAACCAATATGATCTAACAACAGACACTCTCATCTGTCTCTTTTAAACCCTGATAATATCTGCACAATCCTACAACTACCATCTATCCTGCGCCACATTGTGACTGCAAGTTTAAGTGTCTAGAGCATTAGTACGCCAGTAATGAACAAAATATGAGGACAGAAAAGGAATGGCCTTATTCACAAAAACATATCTGAAGTTTCTTGGAAAAGCCGGTATATGTATATCATGTGCTGATATGAAATAAGGTCATTGACTGATAGTATAATATCATATATGTTTTTCAGTTAAGCAAAACAAAAGAGCTCTCACTTCTTATATCACCTGTCAGATTTCCCATCAAAATTTTCACCAGGCATCTGCATAATGGAAAAGTCCTCGGAAACTGGACCATCATCCTGCCAGTTCAATAATTTCAATATTTCTTCCAAATCAACAACAAAGAGTAACTGGGACAATGTGGAAAGTTGATGGCATTGAAATAACAATAAGAAAAAGGTAGTGCCGTTACCTCATCACGAGGAGATTCAGGATCCTGGCTCCCAAGACAATCCTGAAACTCCTCAATAGATTGATGCTTCCTCTCGATGCATATAGCCAGCTGCAGAGCCAACGAAAAGCTAAAATTAGTTTTTTTGTTCCCTTCCTTTGCAGTTGTATCCTTCTTTTTAAATAAAATAACAAATGTTTCATTGATTAGATGAAATATAAAAAAGAAGAAAAACTTGAAAATTGGTACAGGTGATCCAGCTTTTCATCAGGTCATTTAAGAGGGGTAGTCAGTGAAAGGAAAGTAAAAATATTTACACCAAGTGCCTGAACAAAAATATTTCTCCATAATTCTATTGAACGGGAGAGATTTGTTGTGGAAAAATCTTCTTTTTTAGATAAGAAACATTTATTTGAATAAAGAAATAAAGGGAGACACCAAGCACCTAAAGGTGATTACAAAAAGATCTCCAACTGGAAAATAAATGAGAAAGACTAAAGTTCTTAAAAGGGTTCCCGATTTTGCACCAATAAAAATAAAAATAAAAAGCAGTAGACAGAACTAGATCAATAAAATAATCTCTAAAGAGACGCTTATTACACTCGCCCCACAAAATCCAGAAGAAAGCTCAAAGAATGGCCAACCAAACCGTGTTCTTTGTGCCAATGAAAGGGTGCCCCACCAAAAGAGAGTCAAGGATGTCAAATATATTATTAGAGCAGGCGATGGACCACCCAAAAGCATCCAAAATATTATGCCAGTTACGGGATGCAAAAGAACGATGCATAAAGCATGAGCTTGACACATACTACACAATGGAGAGAGAGACATATATGGCATACGGCGTGGTAGACGATCAGCAGTATTGATGGCACCATGGCTAAGCTCCTAACGGAAAAATTTTAATTTTCTTAGGGTAGTGATCCAACCAAATGACAAAACAAAGATCCTCGCAAGAGGCTCGATAGAACCAATTAAATCATCCACGAGAGATTTCACAAAGAACGTAGAAGAGGAATCAATAATCCACCTCCAAGAAACAGCACAAAACAAAATCTGACAGAGAACAACAATAGAGATAAAGAAGCCCACTCATGTATTTCAGGCTTATTAAGATTACAACGAAGACGCAAGTCCAAAGCCTTGGATTCCGCAAGCCACACCTCAGCCACTTTAATATCAGGAAAATGAGCAAGTCGAAACAAACGAAGAAAAGCCACAAAGAACACCACAACTAAGCCAATGATCCTTTCAAAAAGAAATTGTGGACCTCGTACCAAGGCAAAATTGAGTACGAGAAGCAACCAGATCAATGGTATGACAGATAAACCACCATAGGGATTTAGCAAAACTACGAATAATAGACAGCCATATACATGAAAGAGAGGAGAATCTAGCCACAATAAGCTTCCTCCACAAAGCATCATGTTCATGTAAAAACCGCCAAATCCATTTGGCCAATAGTGCAGAATTACGACATCGGAAATTACCTATCCAAGGTCGCCCAATAACTTAGGACGTCAGGTAGTTTCCCAGTTGACATTATGTATTCCATCATCACCGCGAGAACCCTCCCAAAAAAAGTCATAAAATCACTTTCTCCAATCTATTAATATCATCAGCAGGAGCACGAAAAAGAGAAAGATAATATGTAGGCAAGCTAGAAAGAGTGGCCTAGATGAGTGTATGCCTTCCGTCCTTAGAGATATATGCATACTTCCAGTTATGGAGCTCCTGTTGTATCCTCTCAATAACAGGTTGCCAAAACCTCAACGAAAGTGAACTACCTCCCAGGGGAAGACCAAGATAAGTAGCAGGCCAATGACCCCTTTTGCAACCAAAAGTATTCACCATTCATTCCAATTCGTCCTCAGATAGATTAATCCCCAACAACTCACTCTTAGAGAAGTTAATAGACAAACCAGAAGCTTGTTCAAAAACACGAATAACCTCAAATAGATGTGTCAAAGCATGTCGATCAGCAATAAAGAAAAGCAATATATCATCAGCAAATTGTAAATGGCTAAGGACAAAAGAGGAATCAATAATAGGGTGTGTTACAATCAGTTCCTTTGACAAACTATGGTCCAACAGATGGCTCAGACAATCAACCACCAAGATGAATAGAAAATGAGAGATGGAATCGCCTTGCCTTATTCCACGAGAAGGGATAATCTTATCCAGAGGTCTGCCATTAATAATGATAGAGAAATTGGCACTAGAGATGCAACCTTGTATCCATGATCGCCAAACTATCCCAACACCTTTGGCCTGAAGAACAACATCCAAAAAAATCCCAATCCACTATATCAAAAGCTTTTTCTAGATCAAGCTTAATAACCACGAAACCAATCATCAACCAACTCATTTGCCATAAGAGAAGCATCCAGAATCTATCGATTTTCCACAAATGCAAGTTGATTCAAAGGAATGGTAGAAGGAAGAACCTATTTCAAATGGTTTGATAGAACACATGCAATAATCTTGTATGCACAAGGAATAAGGCTAATAGGCCCATAATCAGAAACCAATTTGGAATCACTTTTCTTGGGGAGATGGGACAAATATAAGTTTCATTTAAAGAAGCATTTATAACTCTCGTATCAAAAAAAATCATGAACCATATTCATAACATATCCCTTCATAGCAGGCCAAAAAAATTTAAAGAATTCAGCTGTAAAACCACCAAGACAATTTATTCACCCCAAGTGAAGAGACGGCCCTGAAAACCTCATCTTTAGAAAACGGACGTTCAAGATCTATTGATTGGACAGTTGAAATAGGGCTCCAGTCCACATTAATAGGAAGGAAACGATTACCAGATTTTTTAGTGAATAGCTTAGAGTAGAAGTCACAAAATTCAGATTCAATACTGTTGAAATTATATTTTAGCCCTAAGGGCGTTTTTGTCTTTTATCAGTCTAGGGTTTCTCATTGTTTGGTTATTTATACATGTTCTTGTATTGTGTACTGTGTATCTAAATTAAAAATAAAAAACTCTTATCGTGGTTTTTTCTCCCTGGTCTAGGGTTTTCCACGTAACTCTGGTGTTTTTTCTTTTCCCCTAACTTTTCAAGATGGTATCAGAGCATGGTGATGAGAACGTCGCTGGAATAGAAAAGATTCAGTCATCGACTCTAGTAGGGGATGGAACTCCAAGAGAAAACTCATGGTGCGACTGTTATAGAAAAGATTCAGGGGTTTATGGGCAAAAACAACCTACAATGATTCATGGTGCGACGGTTAGTGTTCAACAACAACTGGCAAACCTTCAATACCAAATTTCTGCACTTGGAGCAGCTGTTAGATCTTCGGCCAATCCTTCAACAGATTTTCTACCAGATACATACCCAAGGGTTCCGTTATGTTCAGAAACTCCGGTAACTATTTACCCTACTTTGCCTTTCACAAACATTATGTCTGGGTCTGTAGGCAATTTTGCAGGAATTTCCATTGGCGAAAAACTTAATGGGCAGAATTATTTTTCTTGGTCTCAATCTGTGAGGATGGTTCTCGAGGAGCGGCACAAGTTCGGGTATCTAACAGGGGAAATACCCAGACCAAACCCCGGGGATCCTCAGGAACGGATATGGAAGGGGGAGGATTCTCTCCTTCGCTCAATTTTAATAAATAGTATGGAGCCTCAGATCGGTAAGCCTCTTCTTTACTCAGCTTCTGCTCGGGATATCTGGGAAGCTATCCAGAAACTTTACTCGAAGAGGCAGAATGCTTCACGCCTTTATACCTTGAGAAAACAGGTGCATGAGTGCAAGCAAGGGACACTCGACGTAACATCCTTTTTCAATAAATTATCACTGTTGTGGCAGGAGATAGATCTATGTCGGGAAATAGTTTGGAATTGCCCAGTTGACAGGGTTCAGTATTCAAAGATTGAGGAGGCTAACCGTGTCTATGATTTTTTGGCTGGCTTAAACTCGAAGTTTGATGGTGTTCGGAGCCGAATTTTGGGACAAAGACCAATGCCATCCCTGATGGAAGTTTGCTCCGAGGTCAGATTGGAAGAAGATCGAACCAGCGCTATGAATGGTACAACGCCTAATACCCTGGACTCTACTGCGTTTGGAGTCAAGTCAATGGGTTCAGAAAATGACAAATAGAATGGAAAGAACCCTCCAATTTGTGAGCATTGCAAGAAACCATGGCATACGAAAGATCAATGCTGGAAATTACATGGCCGACCTCCAAATAGCAAGCGGCGTCCTCCGAACAACAAATCTAAGTCCGGTCCGCCTTCATTAGTGAAGTTGTTGATGGTGCCCCTCCAGGGACGAGCCAGGTGGATCCAGGTACGGTCGGAAGCGGCAGTATTGCACAGTCAGGTACTCCCCATTCCTTTAGTTTCTTTGCTGAGGGAGATGAATCCTAGATTCTTGATTCTTGAGCAACAAACCATCTAACTGGATCGTCTGACCAATTCCTCTCCTATTATCCAAGTGCTGGAAATGAGAGAATAAGAATTGCAGATGGGTCATTTGCCTCTGTTGCAAGAAAAGGCCACTTATCCCCACTTCAAGGACTGATTTTGCATAATGTCTTACATGTGCCAAAAATATCCTATAATTTGCTATCAATCAGTAAGTTAACCAGAGATTTGAACTGCAAAGTTGTGTTCTCACCAGATATTGTTTTGTTTCAGGATCTGAGCTCGAGGAAGATGATTGGCACTGCCCGACACAATAAGGGGCTCTATTTTCTTTCCGACGATGCTTCATTTAGGAGTTTATCTAGCACTTGTTTACTATCTTCTCTTACTATTTCTAAAACTGATTTCTTATTATGGCATTTTCGTCTTGGACATCCAAATTTTCATTATATGAAATATCTATTTCCCCATTTATTTCGTAATGTGAATGTGTCATCATTGTCGTGTGATGTTTGTATCCGTGCTAAGCAGCCTAGGGCGTCTTTTACCTCACAACCCTACAAACCTTCCCGACCCTTCCACCTGATACATAGTGACGTTTGGGGCCCTTCGAATGTCACAACGGTATCAGGTAAACGGTGGTTCGTTACCTTCATCGATGATCACACTCGTCTTACATGGGTGTTTCTTCTTACAGACAAGTCTAAAGTGACGACGGTCTTTCAACAGTTTTACATTACCGTCAAAACCCAGTTCAATACCAAAATCACCATTCTTCGAAGTGACAATGGGCGTGAATTTGTTAATCAGACCCTTCGTGAGTTCTTAAACTCGAAAGGAATTGTCCACCAAAATTCTTGTGCCTATACACCTCAGCAGAATGGGGTGGCCGAACAGAAAAATCGCCACCTCATTGAAGTAGCCCGATCCCTCATGATACCTGCATCCTTACCCTCGTATCTATGGGGGGATGCTGTTCTTACTGCAGCTCATCTCATAAATCGGATGCCCTCCCGTGTGCTCAAATTCCAAACCCCCTTAGAACATTTTAAAGAATCCATCTCGTCCACTCGCCTTTTCCCCGATGTTCCTCTTAGAGTTTTTGGGTGCACCGTGTTCGTCCATAATCATAGTCCTCACCAAAGTAAATTTGCTCCTAGGGCTCAAAAATGCGTCTTTGTTGGTTATCCGCTCCATCAACAGGGCTACAAGTGCTTTCAGCCTTCCTCTCGAAAGTATTTTGTCACCATGGATGTCACATTTCTGGAGGATAAGCCATTCTTTCCCGTTAGTCCTCTTCAGGGGGAGACTTCGAGTGAAGAGGCTAACACTTCCACCTACTCTGTTCCCTTAGACTTGTTTCCCAAACCTATCCCTGAAACAGAAACAAATGAACCTATCCTTCCTACAAAACAAGTGCCTTGGATAACCTACTATCGAAAGCATCTCCGAAAGGAAATGGTTCCCGAAATTGTTTCCTTGTTGCTCCGCCGGAAGGTGTTCAAGAGTCAGAACCGGAACCGGCTCAGGGTCAAGGTACCCCTAGTCATAATGATAATGAGTGTGTTGAAGGTGATATAGGGGACTCAAGTGAAGTCAGAGATGATGACAGTGCAGTCAGGGATGATGGCAATAATGAAGCGCCCAGTGGTGCTCAGGGGACTGAAAATGAACAACAGTTGGATACAGATCAACAGGTTGACAAGACCAATGAGATTGAGGTTGATGCTACCTTGGATTTGCCGATAGCTCTGCGAAAAGGTACTAGGTCGTGCACCAAACACTCTATGACAAGCTTTTTGTCTTATAGTAACCTGTCTACGAGATTTAGAGCTTTCACCACCAACCTGGATAATGTGATAATTCCGGACAATGTGTACAAGGCTCTGAAAATTCCTGAATGGCGAGGTGCAATTATGGAGGAAATGCGGGCCCTTGAGACTAACAAAACATGGAATCTGGTTAGTCTTCCGAGAGGGCACAAAACCGTAGGGTGCAAGTGGGTGTTCACTGTCAAATACAAGTCAAATGGAACTCTCGACAGATATAAGGCCAGATTGGTTGCAAAAGGATTCACTCAGACGTATGGAGTGGATTACTCATAAACCTTCTCGCCTGTGGCAAAACTTAACACTATTCGTGTCCTCCTTTCTGTGGCTGTTAATCAAGACTGACCTCTCCATCAGTTGGATGTGAAAAATGCGTTCCTGAATGGTGAACTAGGAGAAAAGGTTTATATGAACCCACCTCCAGGTTTTGAAGCCCAATTTGGCAATTAGGTGTGCAAATTGAAAAAATCCTTGTATGGACTGAAGCAATCCCCTAGAGCTTGGTTCGATCGATTCACCACCTTTGTTAAATCTCAGGGGTTTGTTCAAGGGCATTCAGATCACACCTTGTTCACTAAAAAGTCAGCACCAGGAAAAATAGCAGTATTGATTGTCTATGTTGATGATATTATACTATCAGGAGATGATTCAGCAGAAATTGACAAGTTGAAACGACGAATGGCAGATGAGTTTGAGATAAAAGATCTCGGTATCTTGCGATATTTTCTAGGAATGGAGGTAGCAAGATCGGTAGAAGGGATCTCAGTGTCTCAGAGGAAATACACACTCGATTTGTTGAAAGAAACTGGAATGACAGGGTGTAAACCTGTAGATACACCTGTAGAAGCCAACCTCAATCTGATAGAGTCAGCAGATGATGTTCCTGTAAACAAAGAAAGATATCAACGGCTTGTGGGAAAACTGATATATCTGTCACATACCAGACCTGATATATCATATGCAGTTAGCTTGGTCAGTCAGTTCATGCAAGCTCCGTGTGAAAGACACATGGAGGCAGTCACACGGATCCTGAGGTATCTGAAGTCTTCTCCTGGAAAGGGCTTGGTTTTCAGAAAGCATGATGAAAGGTGTATCAAGGCCTACACAGATTCTGACTGGGCCGGTTCTGTTACAAATAGGAAATCTACCTCAGGATACTGTACCTTTGTGTGGGAAAACTTAGTTACTTGGAGAAGTAAGAAGCAAGCCGTCATGGCTAGAAGCAGTGTCGAAGCCGAATATAGGGCTATGAGTTTGGGTATATGTGAAGAGATTTGGTTGAAGAAGGTTTTGGTAGATCTACATCAAGAAAGTCATGACCCGATGAGACTTTACTGCGATAACAAGGCTGACATTAATATTGCACACAATCCAGTTCAGCATGACAGAACTAAACACATTGAGATTGACCGATACTTCATCAAAGAAAAAAAGGATAACGGTGCATTTGCATTCCTTATGTTCCGTCCAACCAACAAGTTGCGGATGTTCTCACCAAAGGGTTACCCAGACAAACTTTTGACACCTGTGTTAGCAAGTTGGGTCTCATTGACATCTACGCCCCAACTTGAGGGGGAGTGTTGAAATTATATTTTAGCCCCAAGGGCGTTTTTGTCTTTTACCAGTCTAGGGTTTCTCATTGTTTGGTTATTTATACATGTTCTTGTATTGTGTACTGTGTATCTGAATTAAAAATAAAAAAACTCTTATCGTGGTTTTTTCTCCCTGGTCTAGGGTTTTCCACGTAACTCTGGTGTTTTTTCTTTTCCCCTAACTTTTCAAGAAATACTATCACTTGTCAAAGGACTTTGTCCGTTTTTGGAGAGGATTTCTGTAATCGAACTCTTCCTTTTACGAGCAGCAACAACCCGATAGAAAAATCGAGTGTTTTCATCACCCTTAGTGAGCCATTTAAGTTTGCAACATTGTGTCCAATGGATCTGTTCTTGTGCCATTGAACACTTAATTTGTTCCCTCAACAAACAACATGTAGATAATTGATCGCCTGTAAGTTGACCAATATCCTCCCAGTTGTCCAACCCACAAAGCTAGGAGATAAGGGACGGCAAATTAGAAGCCACCTGTCTTTGAGTCTGGTTCCAATTACGAAGGAAGAATTTTAAAGCTTTCAATTTCATCATCAACCCATGTCCAGGCCACCCAACAATCGGATTATTGGCCCACCAAGACTCCACTAATGGTCGGAAAGAAGGAGTCTGAAGCCAAGAGTTCTCAAAATGGAAAGGGCACGGACCCCAATCAATATTACCGGCAATCATAGCCAAAGGAAAATGATCTAAAGGAACGCGATCTAACCGATGCACCTTAATTGTCTGAAGTAAAACATAACATGCAGAGGCACCAAAGGAAGGCTCTGATCCTTTTTCTTTAATTAACTAATTTATTTAGAAATTTCATTTAAAGCTACTTTAATTACATTTAAAGTCATAGTCAGGTTCTAGATGAGATATGTTCCTTTTCCTCCTTGCACAACTGCTGTTAACTTTTCTGGCAAGCATTAAGAATCTGAACAGTGAACTACAATGTAATCAATTTCCAGTAGGTATTTCTTGGTTGATGCTTGTAGAATCCAATCTAAAAATCCTGAGCAAATTCCCACAGTTTGTCTTCTATTTTATTTTTGTTAGGAACCAAGGTAGTACGGGATGCCTTTGTTCCACATTGGTTAGAATGGGATGACCAATGTGGTACTTAAGTGGCTTGGCTCTCCCACCCCAATAGCTAGCTTTTGGGGTATGGCTCTCCAAGGTACTTAAGTACCTAACAATGGTACTAGAGCCGGTTGTTAACGTTCCGGAGTGGAACCAGCTGAGGGTCCTGACCGAGTGTGGCCGAGTGTCTTCCTCCCAATCCCCTTCCTCGTGCACTCCTTCGATTTGCACTTATGCCCGTGGAAATATTTATCGTCGCAGCGAAAACACAAACCCTTGTCCCTCTTCTCCTTATACTCAACATCAAATAATTTTCTCAATGGTATTTCTTTATTTTGGGTTTCTGTCTTGACTGGTATGGTCACATTTTTCATTGTTGCCTCTCCCGTGTTCTTATTTGGCCCTTGGCCGTTGAGCCCAAGTTACTTTTCGATGGGCCTTCAGAGGGTTCTTTCTGACACGAGTCCTCTTCCTCTAGGGCTAACTTAAGGGCCAATGCCCTATCATCTTGAGTTTGGGCCTCTTTCATACATGCTTCTAAGCCCAACTGATGTTTGCTTACCACCTCCGCCTTCAATACCGGCTTTAAGCTGTTGAGAAACGCCTCTTGTAACACATCCTCCACCATTTCGGGAACCGTCGTGGAGTAAGATTCAAATTTCTTCCGATAATCCCAACAGAGTCCCTTCTTGCATTGGTCCAAACTGTTCAAACGTCTTCTCTTTCAGAACCTCCCAAGTTTTAATCGGACCTCGGGTGTTCGCCCATTGGAACCAGTTGACTACTTCTAAGGAAAAGGACACTACAGATACCTTCACTTTCTCTTCCTCGCTCAACTCATGTATATCAAAGAAATGTTCAGCCTGATATAACCACGAATCAGGATTTTCTCCGGAGAATATCGGCATCTCCAAATACTTATGCTTACTCCGGTCAATGGCGCTGTCTTTTTTCCTTGGGAAGTTTCTCCTTCCTCCTTTTCGGTCAGCTCTTTCCCTTTATGGGACCCACCGGTCATAACTGACCCATTCTTCTCTCGTTCAGTCATTGATCTATACTCTGGCTAACTTCGATCATCCATTCTCTCAGTGACGATAACTCCCTTTCCATTTTCTCAACCCGTTCGTCCATTTCCTTGCGTGTTTGCGTTGCATTCGTCCTAGAGTTATTAGTCTTTGATACCAATTTGTTAGGTACTTAAGCACCTTGGAGAACCACATCCCAAAAGCCAGCTATTGGGGTGGGAGAGTCAAGCCACTCAAGTACCACATTGGTCATACCATTCTAACTAATGTGGGACAAAGGCATCCCATACAACCTTGGTTCCTAACAAATTTTTAACAGCACAAATTCCCGAACTCTTCCTGCATTAACTTAATACAAGAGAGGACCTATAGCTAAGACCGCTTTGCCTACCACAGATATGATGTCACCCTAGATTGGCTTTAATACATCCTTCTAAGGAGTTACATTCACCAATAATAACCGTGAGTCAATGGCACAGTACACAAATATGAAACTCAACAACCCCCCCCAACAAAAAAAAAAATGAATTGAAGTTACATGTAAGTTGCAAAAAAAAGGCAATGTTGCACAAGGGCACGGAGAGTTTCTAAAATAAGTCTTCAGAAGGTGTAAAAATTACCATCTGCAGCTTTTGATTTATTAAACAAGTAGAAAGGTCAATCGAACTGCTAACTGGAATCCGTGGCAATGGTTGAACCTCCTCCCAACACCATCTGACTTCTCTAACAAACTCAACCCAGAGCGTAGCTATTGCTGTCCATTCATTACAGAGATCCATATATTAACAACTGAATGTGCTAGAAAGGTTTCTGCTATTCACTAGATTTTACATAAACTTTGATCAATAAACCAAATAAAGAAAGCCAGTATGCAAACCATACCACGTATATTGCAGTTTCCAAACCATAGAACATGTAAACAAAACTGTGCAAAAAGAGAATCGACAGGTGCAGCTTTAATTGCTTGAGAATTTCTATGCTCACCCTTGGCAAAATAAGGGGATTTTTTTCCTGCACGTGATACATGGATAATTATTTATCATACAAGCATCCACCTGGATCCTACTAATCATATCTCAGTAAACAATTATGTGTCTACATTGCAACCCCACCCAGGGCAGAATTATACCGGACACTGGTTAATGAGCTGCAAACTAGTTATAGTGAGAAATTTCTAAATGATTGTCATAAAAGGGGCAAATGAATATCACTGGCCACTTGTACCATAAAGAGCTACAAGTTATTTAAAAGATGCAATTGATTAAGATTTTCATGAATGCTGCGGTGTGTGATGAGCATATTCATTCTCTCTCTCTCTCTCTCTTCCACCCCACCCCCTCCCTTGTCAGGAAGACCAGAGCATTTTCATGGACATCAACAAACAAGCCTAACCTCCGAGGGTAACCAGGAGGGAAGGAGGAGGCAGTTTGATACCTTCGTGAAAGAGTTCTTTAAGTACACGATCGATGACGGTGGGTGGAGGTACTACCGTAGAAGACTTTAGATTATCCGAACCTGGGTTCTCAACTGCCAAACCAGAAAAGAGAAGAGTGGTGTATGTATTAAAACTAAACATTTACATATAACTGGATGGTTAAGAACAATACTTACCTGAGACGAAATCTTCCATAAATTGAGCTTGGAAGGACATATCTAATGCATCAATTAGAAGATACAGCTGAGAAGAAAATCCGACTCTGTTTCCGATGGTGTTATCAGTTCTAAATAATCATAAAAAAAATAAATGAATAAAGATTTCTAGACTAAGTAGAACTCCAAGATATCTACAAAAATCATTAGCCACCAGTACCACACACATCACTCTCCTACAATTTACACCATCAGACATTCAGATGAAATTTTATAACAGATTCTTGATCAAATTCCCATTCATTTAAGATCAGCAACTAAGGGAAAAATAGACAATTTAGGAAAATAATCAATACTCAAAGCAATGTGACAAACAAGGAAACTCAGAAAATACCAGTAGGATAGCAATGGAGCATTTAAAAAACTTCATTATTGAAAGAAATGTTTAAAGAAAAGTAGTCAATCATTAACAATTACAGGATAGTGAACTTTCTGCAAAAGCGTATATGGGTCCTTCTGTAATCCCCTTGGCTTATCTTAACAAAAAAGAGAGAACTAAACTCTTATACTGTCATACATTTGAACTATCTTATCTAAACATAAAAGTGAGAATATCATATAATAGCAGCTCCTCTCTATTTGTCAAGAGCTAGAGTTTTTCTTTTCGATATGTTGTCAAGCTTTCAAAATAATGGTACACCTTACTACCATGTTCACGAGCAGAGAGTTCATGGTTTCACAAAAAGAAATTATATACCCAACCAAAGATTGCGCTCCTTACATATTCGGTGATAGAATTGGAAACAAAATCCATTTCTTAGCTTCATGAGGTGAAGAATTTTCCAACTCAGCCATTTCCAAGGAGCTCTCAACCATCTTCTCTGACCATGAGGCAATCAGTTCAAATCCTGGGCACATCCAAGAGCTATTATCTTCCACATTAAAAGGAGAGGAGACCCTATAACATAACTTTTTTTTCATTTCATTTTATTTCTGCCTAAATGAAGGAAGATTTATTAACTTGGAATATTTGAACATTTAAGTTCAAATTAAACAAAATAGAAGGAAGTGACAAATAGAACAGAATGTTAAATCCCTCCCATTAGGTATTTTAACATTTATTCACTGTTTAAGAAATGATATGTCAGTATACCAGGTATCTTTGATTCTTATCACGTGATCATGTACACAAACCTCAAATGGAAATAAAGGTAATATCTCAAATATTTCACCTTTCACAGGATCTTCTAAGGAATACCACTCAGTCCATGGACAGTCATCATCCCATTGCACTTTCCCGTGAGTACCAATGGCATTTTCTTGCACTGATTCTATCGTGTCAGCATCAGCTCTGCGGATGTCATCATCATCAGATAGGAGGATTCTGAAGGTAAGCTTCATAGTAAAATGGACTTTGAAGAAATTCGTAGGAATGTCCGCTGAGGAGTAGGCCTTCAAAAAGAGCAAAATTATTTTGGGAAACTAAGAATTTCTTTAAGAACTCTAGTTTCTAACACACAAAAAATATGTAGAAAAAGAAAAGATATTTACAATAATGAGTATGGTAAAATAACTAATAATAGGAGGTTACATAAAGTTAAAAAATAATATTAAAAAATAAATTTTAAAATTGAATAAACCTATCATCATAATTCTTGTTTACTTTATTGGAGAAATACATAAAATGGGAATAATTCATAAGATGTGTCATACCTACCGGCTACCAGGAACAGGGACATAACTATAAAACCAGATTTGGTTGGTTAAGTACAAAATTTATTTGGACCTTAATTATTTCTCCTTCATGCTTTTATGAAGTAAAAGGCGCGATTAATAAAGGCCACTATTAGCAAAGAATCAATATATGTGCTTAGAAAAATGAGAAGGTGCAATAGTGAAATTTGAGAACTAAGGTAATGGTCAAGAAAAAATAGCAAGAAATACTAGCATCCAGAGAACTTACAAACTTTGAAACAAACAATTCATATAATCCTTCCAAATGCATAAGTTTTATTGGCACTTGGGTCCCAACGCGATCTGCTTCGAATCTCCTAGTAAAAGTTGTTCCCATATTTTGGATACCGATGTATGCTTTCCGAGATGGATCGTGCACTGGAACAAAAGCTGGCCAAAAACTGCATTCATAAACAAGAAATAGGTATCATCTAAGACACTATAGAAATTTAATATGGTTATTCGATAACAAAGTAACAAAGGTTTATGTTAAGAGCATAAATAACAATAAGAAACAAGCTCAGCCATAAATTATCACAAGATTGTAAGCTTTGCGAGTTTATTACTCCAATGGGTCGTTAAATATAATTCAACACTTCATCAAGAGTTACAAATAGAAGTTTTCAACAACAGTGCTCCACCTGGAACAGTTTGTCAATGCAATTGCAACTGCACTTAAAAGCTTGCTGGCCTCAGGTGAATCGAGAATCACACCACTAATACTTTGAGGAGCAATCACCTGGCAATAAGAAAATATCTGTAAAACAATTGAATTTATTAATATTTCATACAAAATGCAAGATATGGATTCAAACGTACCAAAAACTCTTGTACCCCAAAGCATAACTGTATTTCATGCAAGCTTAATTCCCAGTCCACAACTTTGCCTGTCAAGTAGAAGCCAAAAATGCATAATGATGGCTCGTCTACACATGAAACTAAACTTTATAAATTTTATGGGAGAAATTCCCTAGTACCATGATTGCTATTTCCAAAGTAGTATTCCATCGAATAGTTTTTATTATCACACTTAAGATCAGATTTAACCTTATACAGGTTAGTTGAGATTTCTAACTGAGTTGAACCCTTTTTCTGCAGACAACAAAAATAGCATGAAATTATTACAAATAAAATAAATAGGTCAATAAAATGAATAATTTTTAGAAATAAAAAGACACGAGAAAATTGCACGAAGTTACCTAGAATACAAAAATTTCCAGAAGCGCTGTTAAGATTTAAGAATAGCATATAATATGCAACATGGTGGACAGAAGTCATACAAAAACTCTTTTAAATACTCTGTTGTATTGGAAAATCCATCTTAATGAACAACATCAATAAAGGGAGGGGAAAAAAGGACCTTTCAACTAGATATCATATAATTTTCATTTGATTTCCTATCAAATAATGAGAACAATAATTTTTTTTTAAAATATCCATCCAAAGAAGCCGAGAGCGAGAAGAATTCTTTAAAATAAAAAATTATAAAGAAGAAAATAATGATGGTGAAAATGTAAGTCCTTCAGACGGAAATTACTTACCAACAAATTATTTGGACCATCGGCCATCCATTGTCGACAAACTGCCTCTATTTCAGATATGAATCTTAAGAGAAAGTAAACGTGACAATTAGAACAAGTTCGTACACTTAAAATGTTAAGGTAAAATAAATCATAATATCTTAGCCCATATAGAAATTGTCCTCTATTGAAGCGAGCCTTTCTTAATAGAAGACAATTTTCTTCAGTTTGAGTTCAAGGAGAGTTTACTCTACAAGTTGAGAGAGGTTTAATGCAGATAGCTCCTACTTGTACATTTTCTATCACTAGATTGAGAAAATTTCCGGCGAGTTCAATATTTAATCTAATTGTCCTCCAACCTAAAGTCTAAAGAGATACATAGAAACGACAAAGGACTCTATACTTCTATAAACTCGATTCATTAAGACATTAAGAGGTTAGAGAAGTTACCTTTCCCAAGTTGACGCTATGGTAAAATCATCAAAGTGTTCAACCTGAACCGATGCCACATAAATAGGGAAAATTAATCGAAATGCCAAAGAATTTTGCATCGTCGTAAGGTATAACGGACCAAAATTGGGGCAACATACAAAGCAAGATGACCAATGGAAGTTCACAGGAGAAAAGCAGAGAAAAATGTACCTCCTCGTCTTCCAGGGCTTCGTCTTCTCCGTTAGATTCAACCTTGGCGGAGGACGCCATTAGAGATCTGATAGAGTAAAGCGGGACTCAAATCATGCGAAAATTGGATAAATACATGCAGAAGTTAGAGAGATTTGTGGTGTATTGTTAACAATTCGAAAGATATAAACGAGAGTGATTCAAGAATTGTGAGGAAAGAGAAGAAAATCAGGAACAAAGTGGTTTGAGTTTGATTCAGCTGAAAGAAGAGAATTCTCAAATAACCTTCCTGCTTTTCAGATGAACTTTGAAAGTCCAGATTTCAGAAATGATAGAAAATGCGCATCTTAGTCATCAAACTGCTTTTGGACATATTTTTAATGTAATCTCTTGGATTTCATTTCTAATTCCTAAAACTTCAGATAGACCATTCTCACTTTGCCAAATAGTTTCGAAATGGAATATTGAAGATTTATGTAGATTTGTTTCTGAATTTTAAAAATACACCTTTTAGCTTCCAAGTTTAGAAAAGTGAGTCTATTGGGACTTTTTTAGTCATTGAATTTTTAAAGATAGGTTTAAAGGGTTCTTAAGAATTTTGTGTTTGATATTTTTAAAATAATTACATGATATTTAAAATTATAAAAAATTAGTTTTAGAGAGAATGTGATTTTTAAAACTTATTCTTCTAAATTAAGATCTCATGTAATTATTTCAAATGGTAACATAAAGTTATTTGATGGATTTTTTAAACCTATTTGTAAAATCCTAGAGACTAAAAAAGTTACATTTTGAAAACTCGTGGTCCAAATGAGTGTATTCTTATAAACATGGAAATTAAAAAAGGTACATTTTTAAAATTCAATGACGAAACACATATTTTTCAAAACTTGATGACCAAAGGGGTAATTTTCCCAAAATTATATTTATTTAATATGGTATTTGAGTCTATGAAGTTCATACCCTTCAAAACAAGGCGAACCAAAAAGAGCTTCCTTTTTCTTTTCTTTTTTTTAAAAAAAGAAAAGAAAAACTTAAGCCATGTTTACCAATATGAAATGAAAATTGTTATAATCAGAATGAGATTTCATTAATAAATTAATTGTAATAGGCCTAAATCGCAACCATAATTGGGTTTTTTTTAATCGTATTTACTTAGAATTGTGAATTTGTCACATTTTACTGTTACTATTATCATCATTGTCATTGCTTAACCTTAATAACAATAAACGAGGCAATTTAATAATTTGCATACTTTTAAGGTAGTAGGTCCCACATAATTTTTCACCACAATCAGAACACATTCCTCAATCAAATTACACGTTTTAATTACAGATTTAAAGGTGGGCCTCACAGTTCATTACAGACACATGTAAACCACAATAAATATATCTGGGACCCACTTTTCAGATTATTATGGATGGATTATGTTTCACTTGAGGTAAATATAACCTTGTTACTTTAAATCAAGAAGAACAATAATCCATTAGGTTACAATAATTCAAATTATAATTTAAATAATAATGATAACCAAGAGAGGAAACATGGAAGAAAAGGCTCATAGGTTTGATTTGTAACAAAAGAACAACAAACGAATAGAATGGAAGTTGGAAACTAGAGAGAAATATTACATGGAGGATCAAGTGCTTCAAATAATTTCAATATTCGTTAGAGTGGAAACAATACAAGTATTTATAAGTAAACAATAAAACTAGTCACTAATGCACTGATCTTAAAACTTGTCATTAATCTTGAAAATTTCTTGATTGTGCTCGGCTCTTTGCTCAAAAGCTGCTAGGTCCTCCCTCCCCTATATGTTGGTGGAATATGATTATGCTAATATTATCAAGGTTATTTCTTAGGTGGGATGTGATTTGTCTGAGTTGTTTGGTTTAGTCAAGGAAATTCGTTCATTGCCTGAGGTTGCTAGGGTGGTGTTCTTTGCTTGGTGCATGCGCTCGACGAATGGGATGGCACAACGCCTTGTTTGTGCAGCGATCTCTTTTGGTAATTTTGAGGTGTGTTTTGTAAATTCCTCTTCTTCCCTCTCTCAAAAAGTTGGATGGGATTCTTTTGGAATGTCGATTTGGTTCTCCTCTGCTTTCGGTGAAGATACTTTATTGTATGGATTCTTGTTAGTTTGATTGTGTTGTTTACCTTATATATATAAAAAGAGCTAGGAGGGGGAAGAAATAATTTGAAAATCTCCGTTGATCCTACCAAGCCATTAAATCATTCTCCTCTTATCTAGGAGACACTATTCTAAATTAATTAACCGATATAAATTAAAATAAAAAGTAATTTAATTACAAATTAAGTATGCAACTAATTCTTAACATGGTTGTCCTAGTTGCTTCTTCCACCTAATTTAATGCTTGTTTTTTAATTTGGCTTAGAATTCATTGGTTTTTAAGTGATGTGAAAAACTTAGCTCCAAGCAATTGTGAGAAACTCAAGCATAATTTTTAAATAACAGAAAATAAAAAACAAAATAGTTATCTAAGTACCTAACAAGGCTTTAAAATTTTTTCTTTTAGTTGGTTTTCTTTTTTTTCCCCAACAATTAGGGTGGAAATGATTTAAATCTCCAACTTCTCGATCAAAGAGAAATGATTCAACCAATTGAGATTGAACTTAAATTTTATAGTTGAATGATTTTAAATATAAATGGATGAGAATGTAAGAATTTATTTTTGTGCAAATATGAATATAATTTAATTGGCGTAAAGCATACACTATCAATCAAAAGATCAGACGTTCAAGTTCTCTCCTACAAATTGTTGCACCTGATAAATTAGTCTTTGCCTTTTATCTCTTTTTTCTTTATTTTACAATTTATGGAATGTGGAATCGAATTTCAGACCCCAAAAATTGATAAATACAAGTTAATGTCAGTTAAACTATGCTCGTGTCACCTTTGCTCTCATTGTTATTGCATAAGTAATGACAATTTGTTAAAACTTCGTTTGGTAACAATTTAGTTTTGAGATATTTGTTTTTGAAAATTAAGTATATTTTTCCTCAATTTCTTACGGTGTTTTACATCTTTTAAGTAAAATTGTTGAATTCTTAGTCAAATTTAAAAAACAAAAACAAGTTTTTTCAAAACTACATTTTTTAGTTTTCAAAACTTTGTTGTGTTTTAGAAAACATTGATGAAAAATAGATAGTAAAACAACAAATTTAAAGGTGGAAAAAGTGTTTAAAGACTTAATTTTCATAAACTAAAAACTAAAACCAAATTGTTACTAAGAGGAGTCTAAAATAATCATAAAGGAAATTGTTTTAATTGATAAAATTGTTGGAAAAAAAATCAAATAACAAATATCACTATCTATCCGTGATAAAAACTAATAGACCACTATTATATATCACTAAAAAACAGTGATATTTTGTTCTATTTGTAAATATTTTTGTTCATTTTACTATATTTGAAAACCCCTCGTTATAATTTCAAATTGCTTATCAATTACCCATATTGATAAGGTACATCTCTAACTTATTCGGGAAAAAAAAAATTTATTAGGTCCAAGATTAAGAGTGTGTTTAGAATACATTTTCAAGTATTTACTTTAAAAAAAATCATTTAAAAAAAATTGAAGTTTTTTACAACCATTCAAAATAGTTTTTAGGAAAAGAATTTAAATAAAAATGAGAGTTTTTAAAAATATTTTTTCTCAAGTCAATCCAAATAGACCCATAAAATCTTCGGAAAAAAACCATTACATAACATAGGGTGATTAAACCATTACCTCTAATAATATAGATGTCTACAAATTTTTAGAACTGGTATACAAGCGATTGTCGAACACCGACCTCAAAATCACATGTTCAATGGGTTTCTTCATTTTCAATTTTTTGTTTCAAAGATTATTAACCTATCCTACATTTTTCTTTTTTTTTAAAAAAATCAATTCCCTATCGTTCACAAAATTAAAAGTAAGATTTTATTTAAAATACAATTTTACATTTAGTAGATTAATGGATTTTTTTTTTTTTTTTTTTTTTTTTTTGAAAATTGGAACATGTCAATTACCTATTAACACAAATTTTAAAATCTAAAAACTCGTTATATATTTTTAAACTTCAAATATCATTTCAAACATAATTGAAAATTTCGAATTATACCCATCTTGAAGATGTAATTTACAGTATTTGCCATTAAAAGAACAGTACAGTTTTTCTAAAGTTTGTTCCAATGTACTTTAACAATTCAGTCTTTTAAAAGTTCTCAAATTAATTTCTCATATCTTCAAGCCCTCAAATTAATTTCTCATATTCAACTCAGTGCAGTTCTAAATCCTGGTCCAGTAACGGGCCCAGTAGCTTTAATTGGGCCATTCCATTCCTTGTTGGCCCAATTGGTTGAAGTTGGGCTTAGATACTTGACGAAGCCCAGGTGTTGGCATCCACTTGTACTCAACCATTTTATTACAGGCTGTTGAGTTGAACTGGCCCAGCCCATTTCCTCCTATTGTTCTCTCTCCATCTTCTGCTCCAGCTCCACACATAAAATGCTCAATTAGGGGGGAGAAAAAAAAAAAACCCAAATTGAAAAGGAGAAAAAAAATTGTAACATAATAAAAATAATTTATTTTATTTATTTTGGTTCAATTTTTTAAGAAAATTAAGAAAAACTATTTACACAAAATAACAAAATTTTAATCTTCTTTGATAAATATTGGTAGCTGCTGATAGAAGTCTATTAGTGTTTATCAATTATAGAAATTGATAGAAGTTTATTAGTGTTTACCAGTGATAGAACTGATAGAAGTTTATCACCAATAGACGTTGATAGAAGTCTATCAGTATCTATCAATTTTTGTTTTTTTTTTTTTTGCTATTTCTGTAAATAGTTTGACATTTTTCTATCAGTGAAAATTTTCCTTTTTTTTTCTTAATACATGTTTAAGGACAATTCCCATTCAAATCAAGTCGAGGATTACTCAAGAGATTAAATTACAAATTTGGCTTTTATAATTTAGAAAAAGTTAGAATTTAGTTCATCTAGTTTATAATTAGATTTTGTTTCATATAGTTTGATAAAATTATCCTACCATAGAGACTGTTTATAAGGATCTTATCAAAACATAAGGACTATTTATGAGGTTTTATCAAATCATTCTTAATTTTAAATTATAAGAATATAAATTCTAACTTAGACCATATTTGTAATTTAATTTAAAAAAAAATAAAGGATATAGATTTAGAAATGGGTTAATATTTTGACTAATTGAGTCAGGATAAGTCAATCGAATAAATTTCATAATTTCTTCCCATATCATATTAAGAATAATCGTTTGACCTTTTATTTTATGTTTATAAAAGTTAGGTCTATAATCACTATTTTTACTGATAGTTTCATTTTGTTGTTTTATTGCAAATTATATAAGTATATTTTTATAAACCAAGCTAAAATTTAAAAACTGAAAAAAAAAAAGAAAAGTGAATTATGTTTGATAATCATTTGATTTTTGAAAATTGTATTTGTTTTCTTATAACTCTCTTGCCATTGTTTTTATCTTTCCTAGCTTATCTATATCTTTAAGCCAATTTGCAAAACAATAACAAGTTTTTAATTATTATTTTTTTTCCTTCAAATTTTGACTTTATTTTTAAAGCAAAGAGTAGATAACATAAAAAAAAAAAAAAAAACTAATAGGTAGAAATAGTACATATAAATTTAATACTAAAAAACTAAATATTGCATTTTCTTAAATAATTTGGCTTGAAATTCATATGAGTGTTGTTTAAAGAACTTGAGAAACTTACTTAAAAACTTGCGAATAATAAGTATAATTCTCAAAAATAGAAAACTTAAAATAAAATAGTTATCAATATTTGTTTTCTTTTATTCCCTTAAATAATATTAAACCTCAAGGAATGACATATACTTTTCTAATTTATCAATTCAATTTTAATTATTTAAGAAAAATTTTCATAGATAAAAAAAATGTCAAACTATTTATAGAAATAATAATAATAAAAATACCGATAGAGATATTAATAGACTTCTATCAGCATCTATCAGTGATAGACTTCTATCAGTTACTATCATTGATAGATTGATAGATATTGATAGATTTCTATCGGTCTCTATAAAAAAAGACTAAAACTTTACTGTAAATAGTTTTTTTATTTTACTATTTTCGAAAATATCCCTAAAAGAAAACTAGCATAATTTTTCAAAGCCAAAACTAAAAATTAAATGATTATAAAATGGAAATATGCACATGCTTGATTTTATAAATTTGATGATGAAAAACTCATTCATCTATTCAACATTGCAGGTTCAATAATGGAACAAATAGTAAGGGAAGAGTATTGCACATTTTAGTTCATTTTAATTCAAAAAGATTAAAATTAATTAGCGATTAGAGAAGTAATAACTAATCTATCCCTCTCTATTTTTATAGCGTGGAATCATCAACCTGCCCTTCAACACATTATCTATATTTGGGTTTCTTATTCTTAATTGGGATGCCAATTTTTTATTTTTATTTTATTTTATTTTTTGTTGGATTGAACCCATTTGGATCAAATCTTAATTTTTACTTGTTCTTTATGAACTGAAACCATGTAGGTTCAAGTGTTTGATGGGATATAAAGTATTAAATTGACATAAACGACAAACGAACGCAACCCTAAAAATAGTTTATAAAAATTATTTTAAATGATAAGATTAATCTGAGTTATTAGTCAAATTAGTTTTTTGTTTAATTGAAGTTAATGACTTTTATTTAGATAGTGTATCCTAAATTGGAGGACTGCAACATAATTGTTTGGTGAATTGATTAATGAAGATTTTCAAAGTTAGGAATAGAAATTTAAGATAAGTGCATTATTGAGTAATTTATGAGCAATAATTAGGTACTGTGTAACCTTAACACTCTCCACTTATTAACCATACAAAAATAGAATTTAAAAAAAATATATCTTTTAAAAAACCAAAAAATGACATGTGGCAATATTTTATTGGACAATACTTGCACCACTACAGGTGCATCTAAGAGAACACCCAAATATATATATTTTTTAAAGTTTATTATCTGGTTATAAATACATGTAACCGTTTGAACTCAACTGAAGCACTTGATCTTTACGCAATATTTTCTCTCTTTTTTTCATCTTCATTCTATTCGTTTTGTTTTATTTTTCGTCACATGGTAAAATAGCACAATTTTAGAAGTTTGAAAGTTAAATAAAAGTAAAAAATTACCTTGGCTTGGTTGGGGAGAGACAATGTTGGTCAATTCGGATGCATGAAAGTTTGGTGGCATTTGAAAAACATTCTTATCCCACCCATTGGCTTCACACTGCTGCTTCATATGGAGTTCCCTCAGCCTATTCACTTCAGCTCTGTTCTCTTCTATTTCACCTGCAAAATTAATTTTTAAACCAAACCCTAAATCAAAACTTTTAACACAATTATATATTTTAAATTATCTGAACGTTTTAAATTTGTATCTATTTTATTCTCTAAATTTTATCAAAAAAAGAAAGAAATCTAATAGATAGTTATGACTTTATTTGGTAATCATTTAATTTATTGGATTTTGATTTGAAAATCAAGCCTACAAATACCATCTCGGTTTCTATACATTGTTGTCTATATTTTAGGAGTGCTCAAATCAAAGCCAAACTTTGCAACTTTGTTTTTAAATGTTACCTAGGAAAAATGAAAACGGTGAATTTTAAAAACTAAAATCCAAATAGTTATCAAACGAGATTTAGAACTTTACATTTCATGTCTAACAAGTCTCTTATTGTATATTCAAAATCTTCTAAAAGTATTTGTTATATATAAAAATGATATTAACATCGTCTAATATTAATAACTCTAAACTTGAAATTTTACATTTATTAAATCTGTGATTTTTAAAAGTTCTAAGACCTATTATTAGAAACAAAATTAAAAGTTCGACATCTATTAAATACAAATTAAAAAAGAAAAAGAAAACTCAACTTATAATTTAACCAAATTAAATATAAATATTTATTCAAAACATCACCGTCTCTCATAAGCTTGTTCCTCGAGCAATTCAAAATCTTCTGATTCAATCTCTTTTGCTCCATTTGCAACATATGCTGCTGGTTTCTGTACAGCTCCACTTGGGGAGATAGAATTGCTATATGTGCCTACATTTGTTATTTTTATGTTAACATATTCTTATCGATATTTTCATAAATTGAAAGGTTTTTAAACATGATCGAATCGATTTGAAATGACTTTTAAAGAAAATTTTGTCTTCAAACTACGAGAAAACAAGATTCATGCAACAAAGCAGGGGAAAATTAGGTAAGAAAATCAAAAGTTTGCATTGTAATTTTCTAATTTATGAAACCTTCCTTTTTTGCTTTGCTCCAACATCTATGAGTACTATGGAGATAAGTACTAATTAATACCTGCTAATTTCTCCCTAAATAATACTTTAGATTTTGTTGGCATTTTTAGAATATTAAAAATCACTTTTGAATATATCAAATCAATTTGCTACACAAATTTGTATTTTCAATGTATTTGGCCTGCCTATTAACTTAAGAACATTTCTTTGGTGAGTTTTTTTTTTTTCTAATATGTTTAGAATTTTCATGAGTAGTTTCGAGATAATCAAGCAAGGGGTGGAAACGGTTCGGTTTAGTTTGGTGGTCAAACTGAATCGAATCAAAATTTTTAAAATTTCTATATGTGAAATCGATTCGAACCGATTTTTTAATTCAAATTGAATTGAACTGAACTACATATGTTATTTAGTTCAATTTTAAATTTGGTTTTGGTATTTTTTTTAAAAAAATATATATATGTTTTTAAATTAAAAAGCTAATCGATTCGGTTCGGTTTTAAATCGAATTTTGTTCTTTAAATTAAAAACATGTTTGGTTTAAATTCGGTTTTACTTACTTTTATATCTATATTATATATATATATATATTAGAAACAGTTCAATTCGATTTCAACTTGGGTTTTCAAAATTGAAACCAAATCGAACTAATTCAATTTCTTAATTTCTTTAAACCAGACTGAATCACATTCTTTTGTTTCACTGAGCTTTTGGTTTGGTTTTGAGAAATTGTTCGATTTTTGCGGTTTGAATGACTACCACTAGTGTTGCTATAGCATCAATATGTATGTATTTTAAGGTATTTTATAAATGATTATAATTTATAAGTGTTTTTCAAAAAAAAAAAAGAAAAAAAGTTGAGGTACAATTTTTGTTTAAAATTATAATGAGTGGTATTAAGTGTTTTTAACTAATTAAAAGGATATTTAATTGCTAATTTTTTTTGTATATAATCAAAGTGGTTTGTTTTTTGTTTTTTTTGTTTTGTTTTTTTTTTTCTAAAAAAAAAAAACATCACTTAACTACTTTCCTTCTAAAAGTGCTAATAGAACAAGTGTTTTACTTAAAAAATACAATTTTAAAATATCTGAAAAATAGTCTTACTAAAACAAAAATTAGTATTAAATAAATTTAGAATTAGGTTAAAATACATTATCTATGTAGATCTATCAACTTTAATGTACTTTATTTTGATTCATGTATCTTGTTTTGATCTAAACTTTCATAAACACTGACTAATTAGTAGTGATTGCTATATATTCTACTAATCTTTTAAAAAGTTAATGAACCGAAACTTAATATTACAATCCATATACAATACAAATACATAATTCAAGACTCAAAAGGCAAGTCTAAGTAAATAATAATAATAATAATAACAACAATAATAAAGGCAAGTCTAAGTATTGCCACATAAAATATTTTCTTTTTATATATATACTATTTATCTATTTAATGGTGTAACGATCATTTTCATATAACATGTTTAAAAATAGAAACAATAACCTTTTAAGTTTAAATACTATTTTAGTCACTGTATTTTTTGTTTTTGTTTATTTTGATTTCTATACTTTTAAAATATTAATTTTGGTCTCTATAGTTTTAATTTTACTTCATTTTGATCCCTATACTTTAAAAATGCTCATTTTGATTTTTGAAAATTGTGTTTGGCTTTTTCACAATTTCTTTCTAATGGTTTTCATATTTCCTATGTAGACATTAGAATTCTTAGCCAATTTTAAAAAACAAACAAAGTTTTGAAAACTATTTTTCTTTTTTTAGTTTTTAAATTTTGGTTTTAATTTTGTAAACACTCATTAAAATTAGACAAAAAAAAATATAGAAAACAATATATAGAAGCGGTTTTTATAAGCTTAATTTTCAAAAGTAAAAAACTAAAATCCAAATGGTTACTAAATGAAGCCTTAATTTTATACATATATATATATTTTAATTTATGTTTGTTTTCTCCCAAATTTTTCAATCATGGTTCTCACTTTTACAAAAAAAACCACTTGAATTCCTAATCAAGTTTTAAAATACAAAAGCAAAATTTTGAAATACTTTTTTTTTCTTTCAAATTTTGATTTGGTTTTTTGAAAATTTTAGTACGAAATGTGGATTATATATAATATTGGAACTTATAGGTAGAATTAGTGTTTAATTACAAGCATAATTTTTCAAAACAAAAAACCCATATTTGATAAATTTTTCATTTTTAGTTTTTAAAGTTTATGTTTGTTTCCTCTCCTAAATCTCGTACTATAGTTTTTATCTTTCTCGAGTTAAACATTTAGGGCATATTCGGTAGACAATTTGAAAACAAATTTTTGAAAATAAAAGATTCAAAGAAAAATATAGTTGTATTAATATTTTCATATGTGTTCAGCATTCAGAAATTAAATTTTAATTAACATAAATTTTAAAAATGTGTTTAAAAATATATTTATAAACCATAAATCTAAACTCACTAAATATTAGGTTGATTATAAAATATTACTAGTTAATTAATGAACTTGTTTTATATGTTGAATTTTTTATATAATTATTTTTTAATATCATATAATATAGAATATGTTATATAATACATATTTTATTTTAACAAAATAATTAAGTTTATAACATGAAATATTATATTTGTTGTTATTTTTATCTTTTCTAATATATTTTTGCATTTTAAAATTTTGAATTCAAAATCTGGGCATAATTAAAATATTAAAATGTTGTTTTTCAGATTTTGCACTGTTTGGATCATAAAATCTAAAAATAAATTTCGAAAACAGAGTCAAAACTACCTATCAAACACATATTCGTTCAACTCAATGAATCTGAAATATCTACCAAACAGACCTTTGTATTCTTAGTGAAATCCAACAAAAGCAAAATTTTAAAATCTGGTTTTTCTTTCAAATTTTGGTTTGATTTTTTTAAAACACTAAAAAGGAGCTAGACAAAGAAAGAAAAAGAAACTTATAAGTAAAATACCGCTTATAAGCTTAATTTCAAAAACTAAAAATCACAAGCCAAATATTTATCAAACGAAATATTTAAATTGAGTTTTAAAACCATACATTAAATTTGAAAATTTCATTAAAAAAAGAAAAAGAAAAAAAAAAAATAAAGATGAATACCTCTAGAGCTTTCAACTTCCTTTCCATATCAGCTACATATTGAACTTTTTTAAGTCTAGATTTTTGAGCTGAGACTCGATTCGACATTATTCTACAACAAAAATCAAAACCCTAAATTAAAAGAGAAACCAAATTGTAAAGGACAGAGTAACAAAGGAAGAAAGATTAGAGAAAAATTGCGCCCTTTTAATTCATCTTAGATTTTTCTTTTTTAAAAAAAGTATACACAAACAAACTATGATTTTCAAATCTTCTTCCTAATTTGTTCCTTAATTTTTTTTAATTAAATTAGAATTTTGTGTACACTAAAAATCAACACTTCAAATTTTCCATCCTCTATGAAAATTATTTCTTGCTTTGACAAATTAAATTTAATAATGCATGAAATTAAAAGAATTATAGCTTTTAGGGTTCACCGTTTGAGTTTCCTTGGATCCATATTAGGGTCAATATTACGACCATACAAGATTTGCTCGGAATTTCTCCCGTCGACATTCCCCGAACCGTCACCGTCGATCTTGCCGAAAGGAGGCAGCGGCGTTGCCCTCCCCCCATCTTCATCTTCCCTACGGTGGCCAACCACGAAGGATCTCCGCCAGTCCGAAACCGAATCATTGACGAAACGACGGTCGCCAAGATTGACAGTAAACGGCGGATTAGTAGAAACAGACACCGAACACAATTCCATAATTTCCTGGAAGTTGCATGGAGGATGATTTTGATTTTGATGTAAATTATAATCTTCCATCTAAAACAACAAGAAGAAGAAAAACACATTTTATTATGAGAAAATAAAATGAGGAAGAACAAAGAAGAAGAAAAAAAAAGTTTTTTTTTTTTTTTTTTTTTTTTTTTTTTTTTTTTTTTTTTGAGGGGATGTAATGATAATCAAAGAAATGGAGTATGAGTTTTGTTCATACTTATCTTTGATTCCCACAGAAACCGAGAGAAGAAAAGGTTTAAATTTTGAACAAAAATGGAGTTTTCAGTGTAATAAAAACTGTTTATGTGGCCCTGATTATATAGAGGGAAAAAACACTAAACTTACCATATATTCCTGTAATAATCCTTCATCATTTCTTCTAATTTTTCAATAATTAATTATCATTTTACATATACATGAACCACCCCATCATTTCTAACATCATACATAATTATGTTTATGGTTCTAATTATGTTTTAATTAGCATAAAATTATGTTTTCGTTTTGTTTGATTTTTTACGTTTACATGGTTCAACCGGTGAAGACGTTATACTATTTCGTTTTGTTTGTTTTATTAGATGATACTTGCATCACCATAGGTGCATCCAAGGGAGCACCCAAATTTTTTTTCTAAGTTTATTATCGGGTTATAAATACTTGTAACTGTTTCCACTTCGACAGATAAAGATATAGAATTCAATTGAATCAGTTGATCTTTCATGCAATATTTTCTCTCTTGTTTCCATCTTCAATCTCGTTGTTTTGTTTTATTTTTCGTCACATGATATTTTAAAAGTTTGAAAGTTTAATAAAAGTAAAAAATTGCCTTGGCTTGGTTGGGGATGTTGGTCAATTCGGATGCATGAAAATCTGGTAGCATTTGAAAAACATTCTTATCCCACCCATGGGCTTCACACTGCTGCTTCCTATGCAGTTCCCTCAGCCTATTCACTTCAGATCTGTTCTCTTCAATTTCACCTGCAAAATTAATTTTTAAACCGAACCCTAAATCAAAACTTTTAACACATATATATATTTTAAATTATCTAAACGTTTTAAGTTTGTATCTATTTTAGTCTCTAAATTTTTTCAAAAAAAGAAAAAAAATCTAATAGATGTTTATGACTTTATTTGATAACCATTTAATTTATTGGGTTTTTCAAATACCATCTCGATTTCTATGCTTTGTTGTCTATATTTTAGGAGTGTTCAAATAGTAAACTAACCAAAAAAAAAAAAAAAAAAACTTTGAAAACTTTGTTTTTAAATGTTATCTAAGAAAAATGAAAATGGTGAATTTCAAAAACTAAAAACCAAATAGTTCAAACGAGATTTAGGACTTTACTTTTCACGTCTAACAAGTCTCTTATTGAATATTCAAAATCTTCTAAAATTATTTGCTAGATATAAAAATGAAATTTATTTCATCTAATATTAGTCACTTTAAACTTAAAATTTTACATCTATTAAATCTGTGATTTCTAAAAGTTCCAAGCTATTATTAGAAATAAAATTAAAATTCGAGATCTATTAAATACAAATTAAATTTTTTTAAAAAAATTAAACTTATAATTTAACCAAATTAAATATAAATATAATATTCAAAACGTCACCGTCTCTCATAAGCTTGTTCTTCGAGCAATTCAAAATCTTCTGATTCAATCTCTTTTGTTCCATTTGCAACATATGCTCCAACATCTATGAGTACCACGGAGATAAGTACCAATTAATACCTGCTAATTTCTCCCTAAATAATACTTTAGATTTTGTTGGCATTTTTAGAATATTAAAAATCATTTTTGAATATATCAAATCAATTTGCTATACAAATTTGTATTTTCAACGTATTTGGCCTGCCTATTAACTTAAGAACATTTCTTTGGTGGATTCTTTTTCTTATTTCGAAACTGAACTGAATTAATTCGATTTCATCATTTTTCTTTAAATCGGATCGAATCACATTCTTTTGTTTCACTAAGTTTTCGGTTTGATTTTGAGAAATGGTTCGATTTTTGCAGTTTGAATGACCACCCCTAGTGTTGCTATAGCATCGATATGTATTTTAAGGTATTTTATAAATGATTATAATTTATAAGTGTTTTTAAAAACGAAAAAAAAAAGTTGAGGTACAATTTTCTCCTTTAATGATGTATTTTTCACCATATTAAATAAAGATGAATTGAATATGTTTTTTCCAAACAAATTTCAGGAATTACTGTAACCGCAAGGGAACAATTGAATTAAATTTAAGTCTCCTTTATCTTAAGATAAAATTCTACATCTAACACACTATTACTCTCATTAAATTAACCATGTTGTCTCTCAATTTTAGTTTGTAATAATTTAGTCTATATTTCTTAAAATTTATAACAATTTAGTCCAATAGATACATTTAAATTTCGTTAACTTTAATTTTTATGATAAAAAAATATTTCTACTATTTAATGGATTTTGTTATATGTCCAAAATAATAAATTGATTAGAGACCCATTATGTTTATAAATTACAATACTAAACCATTATCTAATAAAATTTGATACTTAATTTGATGAATTTTTTTTATGGTAGTGATTAATTTATTGAAAAATTGACAAGAAAGAGATTTAGATTGTTGCACACTAAAATTCAAGGACAAAATTATTATTATTACAAACTTAAAAATGTAGGGACTAAATTTTTATGAATTAAAGTTTAGAGACTAAATGGTTGTTTTCAAATCAAGAAATAAAATAAAATTGAGATATATTAACAAAAACCAGTAGGATCTCCACTTATTATATTCCACACATATTACAAACGTTTTATCACATTTATGACATGTTTAGAAGTGATTCTCAAATGGTTAAAATCACATCTGTCAGAAAATTATTTTGAAATATGCTTATTTTTTAGTCATTCAAAACCAATTTTAATGATATACAAATTGCATTTAAAAGTGTAGAATTTTTTATTAAATTACTTTTGAGTGATAAAAGACATGTTTTTTTAGCACAATAGGAGGTAGGGGGATTCGACCCACTGACCTCATGATTAAAGACGTGTTACGAGATGATTTTGAACTTGACAAAAATGATTTTAATCAATAACACTCCCAAATACACACGTATGTAGGTTACATAATCTTTCACCAACCATGAACAGTGTCTTATGTTTAAAAAGAGTATAATATGGAATGGATAATAGAATTTGATAACTAATTAACAACAATTTAGACCTAAAAAATTAGGCTACAAAAATTCGAAAAATGAGAAAAATAAAAGGGAAAAAAAGAAATTTATGAATTATCGTGTTCATTTTTGTCCAATAGTTTATACTCAACCAGGGGGCGCCCAATTGATTAAAGACACAAAAATAAATGCACCAAACTAATAGCTGAGTTGTGCAAAAAAAAAAAAAAAAAACTTCATTTAAGATGGCAATCTGTCCTTTCTAAACTGATAATTACAATGTGGACTCTAGACCAACTAAAAAAATACAGGAAAAAAAAAAAGTATACGGTTGGTTGGTAAATTTTGAGTCATTTTTATTCCATTCATATATTTTTAAATGTTATATTTTTAGTCCTTTTTTTTTTCAATTTAGTTTCTAAATTTTAAAATATTACGATTTTATTATTGAGATTTGAGTTTTGTTACACCTTGGCTCGTAGATTTCAGAATTTACACTTTTAACCTTGAATTTCTTTAAGAAGTGTTTGACTTATCAATATGAGTTAGATTGAGTTGGTAACTTTTTACCTATTCAATGTCTATTAATTAATTTAAAAGAATTATAAGAAATATAATTAATTAATTTTCACTGTTTTTCATCACTATTAAAAGAAAATTTAAAATTTCACTTCATAGTTATTGTAAATTAATTAATAGATATTGACATTAAAAATTGAAAGTGAATATTTAATGAAAAATCAAAATTTAAAGTGTAAATCTTGAACTTAGGGACTAAATTAAAGAAAAACTCAAATTTAAAGGGTAAAATGATAATATTTTGAAACATATGAAATAAATTGCAATTAAACTCAAAATTTAAAAACGAGAAGTGTAACATTTTGAAATCTGTGAACTGACCTAAAATCTATGGACTAAAAATGTAAATTTTAACCTTTTATTTTTTTAATTGGCATATTTATGTGTTATATTGTGTCAAATCATTACATATTTGTTCAATTTACCACATATTTTTTTAATAAAAATATCTACTTTATTTGAGAATAAATAAAAGAATATAAGAATATTGGAATTTAAATTAGAATTCAAACTCCAAAAACTTTAATCACCCATAAATTTCGGTCGTATTTAAAATTTGTTATAAATTATAGACTAATATATTTGAGAAAAAATGTATAAGACCATGACCTTTCAATTTCAGTCTACCTAATAGCTAGCTATATATATAGACTTGTGAATATTAAAAATGTCGACACGTATATAATTTAACCTAAATATTAATTATTTTACTCAATCTATACAAACTCAAAAAAATTTCTAATTTTAAACTACACTAACCCAAATTATACCATTAATTAATCCAAACATTGGAAAACTTCTGGGGGCATTTGATTTGTGATAAAAGCAGAGAGTTAGATTGAGTTGGTAATAATTATTATCTGGATAGTTAAATTATCTGTGTTTGATGTGCAGAGTTGAGTTGGTAATTATTATCTGTGTTTGGGTCCAAAGTTGAGTTGAGTTGGTAATTATTGTCTATTGAGTGGAGTTGGGTATCTGGTGCTGTTTTTTAAAATGAAATTGATTTTTTTTTTTAATTTTAATTTTCAACTATACACATATTTTTCTAACTTTTTTAATATAAAAACAAAAAAACTTCCAATTCTTTTCCATTCTCAAAACATAACAAATTCTCTACAAAGTATTCATATACAGAATACAAAATTTTGAATTTAATTTTTTAAACACTCAAATAGAAGTGATTATTTCATTAAAAAAAACCCAACTTAATCATTAATACTATAAAAAAAAAAAGAAAAGAAAATAAAGGATTAGTGTCATCAAATGAAACTATTGACATTGTTTTAGATAGAAGGGACGACATTCAATTTAAATCATAAAACCAACTATTAAGTAATTGAGGGAGTTGGGAGAGTAATGAAAACGTGTGGGAAAATGCGTGAGAGTGAGAGTGATAAAATGGTGGATAATTAAATCGACCGTTTTATTTTTATTAGTGGTTATCGAAGTTGGCACATGAAGGTGGTAGATAGAGTATGTCACCGAAGTTACTTGTGTGAAGGTAATCGTTGGAGTTAGTCGCTAGAGTTATCGTCGGAGGTGGTTGATGGAGCTCGGAGTTCCTCATTGAAGTTGGTCGTGCGAATGTGGAAGTCAGTTTTTTTTATTTTTTTTTTTATTTTTTTTTATAATTTATACCAAGGTTGTTGTCGGAGGTGGTTGCCAGAGCTCAGAGTTGGTCGTCGAAGTTGACCACCTGAAGGTGGTCATCAGAGTATGTCGTCGGAGTGTTGTAGCGATAATTGCCAATGGAGATCGATGGGTGGAACCATTAAAAATGTTGGAAGGAGAGATAATTGAGGAGAGTTGGGGTGGTGAGTTGGTAAAATAACCAACTCAACTCCACCAACATTTATTCAGCAATGAACCTTGTCAAACACCTCCTCATAGTCGTGAATTCGGTAGAGATTGAATTCGTAAAGAAGTAAGTTCCTATATTTGAAATATATATTGCTATTATTTTGTTGAATTTTCTTAGTTGCAAGAGTAAGGATCAAACAATGAACCTTTGATCTGAAAAAATAATTGATGATGTGAACTATGTTCGAATGGATGGTTTTTTGTTAATTATTTTTTTTATTATTTATTCAGCAATAGTGAGAGTGGGAATCAAATAGATGTTGAATTAAGTCGATAACAATTGATGCATTATCTTGAACGTGGGGTATTAGTACATGATATTTTTTAGTATAATTGAGAAAAGAAAAATCGAACCACAATTCGCGTCGTACCTCAATTTGACAGGTAAGTACATGAATGGAGTGAAAATTGTTTGTTTTATTTGGATGATAAGAAAAAGAAAGGTACCAAAAATTGTGTGTAAGTATGTGAAAATGCATGAGAAAGTTGTTTTTTATAATCAATTTGGTTTGATAAAAAATGAATTAAAAGCAAGGCATTATAATCATCACAATTACACCCCATGCACGAGGCTCCCTTTTCCCTTCGTTACCAACAGAAACTTCCACTTTGTTTTTCTTTTTTTTTTTTTTTTTTTTTTTTTAATCTCCACTTCACTTCTTTTTCTCTTCTAATTTCTTTTTCTTTTAATTGTATTTATTTATTTTTTTACCTATTTGACAAAAAAAAAAAAAGTTTGAATACTACTTTGAACTCTCTATTTTCATCTTTGGTTCATTTTGGTATCTACATTTTTAACTTTCATTCATCTTCGTCCTTATAAATTCAACTTTGATTCAATTTGGTTCTTGAACTTTTAAAATATCATATTGCCATTTTAACACTTCATTTGATGTAGAAGATAAATATTATTTTAGTTTCAATAAACTAAATGTAAAATCTACATTCTAATATCATTAAACCAAGCTAATTGTGACTTTTTTTTATCTAGAGTTTAATTCCACAATCAATCACTATGCATTATTAGATATTGTTGTGGGTAATTTTGGATCAAGTGACATAACGAAAAAAATGAAATAGCAGAAGCAGATAGAGAAAGATTGGAATGGGCATAAGAGAAGGGGCCTAAGGCCTGGCCCAAGCTAGTGACCTTGACCTCAGCCCAACCCAGGCCGAACACCTAATGAGGTATGTCTTACCCATGTCACGGCCTAAAATAACATTTTAGGCCCAAGATATAGTTTAAAGAAATGCTTGACCTCAGCTTGGAGGCCAAGGTTGACCCTAGCCAAACACGAAATCGGGTATGCCCGACGGCTTAGTAGGTTATCTACTTGTTTAAAGCAACTCAGAAACCATAGGTCAACTTTCTTTATAAATATATCGTGATAACTTCATGTGAGGTAAACTGAAGTCCTACTAAAACTCTCTAGCTTCTACACTTATTTCATTTTCTGACTTAAGCATTGGAGGAGTATGTGATTTAACCACACAAGTGTGCAGGCAGGCTTGTTTAATTTATTCAACAATTGTGAGAGTGGAAATCAAATAGGCGTTGAATTAAGTCAATAATAATTGATGTGTTATTTTGGGCATGAGTTATTAGTGCATGATATTTTTTAGTATAATTGAGAATAAGGAAAATCCAACGACATATGGCAAATGTCGATTGAGTATAGCTCAATTTGGCATATATGTACTTATTGAGTGTAAAATTGTTTTTTTATTGGGTTGATAAGAAAAAGAAATGTGTCAAAAATTGTGTGTAATATGTGAAAATGCACAAGAAAGTTGTTTTTTTTATAATTAATTTGGTTTGAGAAAAAAATGAATAAAAATCCAAATTTGGTATTATAATCATCACAATTGCACCCATGCACGAGGCTCTCTCTTCCTTTCGTTACCAACCAACAGAAATTTCCGCATGACTGCTTTCTTTTTCTTTTTTTCTTTTTTTCTTTTTAAATCTTCATTTCACTTCTTTTTCTCTTTCAATTCTATTTTCTTTTAATTGTATTCATTTTTTTTTAAAAAAAGAAAGATGACTTTTTAGTTTAAATACTACTATGATCTCTCTATTTTCGTCTTTGGTTTTTGGTCCTTATAAATTCAACTTTGATACAGTTTGGTACTTGAATTTTTAAAATATTCATATTGTCATTTTAATGCTTTATTTGATATAGAAGATAAATATTATTTTAGTTTCAATAAGCTAAATATATAAAATCTTAAGAGCTATGAATCAAATTAAAAAACTCAAAATTCAGATAAAAAAAAATGTAATATTTTGAAATCTAAAAACTAAATAGAAATTAAAATTAAAATGCAAAAGTGAAATATCTTCAAATAAAGGGATCAAATATAAACTAATACTTAAAAACTTGGCAAAAAAAATGTATTTTTTTATACTTGGATAGGGGATTGGACCTCCAACCTCAAGGGACAGAGCACATTCTAATATCACTAAAGCAAGTTAATTGTGACTTTTTTTTCCCTAGAGTTTAATTCCGCAATCAATCACTATGTATTAATTGATACTGTCGTGTGTAATTTTGGATCAAGCGACATAACGGAAAAATAAAATAGTGGAAGCAAACAAAGACTAGAATGGGCCTAAGAGAATGGGGCTAACTTGGGTCTGGCTCAAGCCAACGACCTTGTTCTCGACCTATGCTGAACACCTAATGGGTTTTACTCTTTTATAGGTTACATTATTGTTTAACTTATTTAACAATTGTGAGAATGAGAATCAAATAGATGTTGAATTAAGTCAATAATAATTGACGTATTACCTTGAACATGAGGTATTAGTGTGATATTTTTTAGTATAATTGAAAATAAAGAAAATTGAATCACATATGGTTTGAGCATAACTCAATTTGACACGTATGTACTTGAATTGAGTGTAAATTTGTTTGTTCTATTGGGATGATAAGAAAAAGAAAAGTGTCAAAAATAATTTGTAAGTATGTGAAAATAAGTTGTTTTTTTTATAATTAATTTGGTTTGAGAAAAAAAAAAACGAATTAAAAGCCAAATTTAGTAATATAATCATCACAATTGCACCCCATACACAGATTCCCTCTTCCACTTCAACCAACGGAAACTCCGCCAGCTTCTTTTTCTTTTTCTTTTTTAAATCTCCATTTTTCTCTTTCTCTTCCAATTTTCTTTTCTTTTAATTGTATTTTTTTTACCTATTTGACAATTTTTTTTTAAGTTTAAATACTATTTGATCTCTATTTTCGTCTTTGGTTTATTTTTAACTTTCTCTTATTTTTATCTTTATAAATTCAACTTTGATTCAATTTGGTCCTTGAACTTTTAAAATATTCATATTGTCATTTTAACACTTCATTTGATGTAGAAAATAAATATTATTTTAGTTTCAATAAAATAAATGTAAAATCTTAAGACCTATGAATCAAATAAAAAAACTCAAAATTAAAAAAAAAGAGTAACATTTTGAACCTAAGAACTGAAAAGAAATTAAAATCAAAAGTAAAAGTGAAACATTTTCAAATATAGGGATCAAATAGAAACTAATACTTAAAAACTAGCAAAAAAAAAAAAAATGTATTTTTTTTTTTTTTAATATAATGGGATAGGGGATTGAACCTCCAACCCCATACATAGCACATTCTAACATCACTAAACAAAGCTAATTGTGACTTTTTTTTCCCTAGAGTTCAATTCCGCAATCAATCACTATCTATTAATTGATACTATTTTGGGTAATTTTGGATCAAGTAACATAACGAAAAATAAAATAGCACAAGTAAACAGGGAAAGACTGGAATGGGCCTAAGAGAAAGGGCTAACTTGGGCCTGACCCAAGCTAGCGATCTTGACCTCGACCTGACCCAGGCTGAACACCTAATGGGGCATATTTTTCACATGTCCCGACCTAAAATAACGTCTTAGGCCCAAGATATAGCTTAAAAAAGACGATTGACCTCAGCCTTGGGGCCGAGACTGACCCTAGATGAACACGAAACTGGATATGCCCAACGATTCAGGTTAATCTACTTATCCTAAAGCACTTCAGAAACCCTAGGTCAACTTTCTTTATAAATATATCGTGATTAACTTCACTGAGGTAAACTGAAGTCATACTATAAAACTCTCTAGCTTCCACACTTATTTTAGTTACTGACTTAAGCATAAGAGTATGTGGTTTAACCAGGTTTACTCTTTTGTAGGTTACATTATTGTTTAATTTATTCAACAATTGTGAGAGTGAGAGTCAAATAAATGTTGAATTAAGTCGATAATAATTGATGTGTTATCTTGGGTGTGAGGTATTAGTGCATGATATTTTTTAGTATAATTGAAAATAAAGAAAATACAAATCATACATGGTGAATGACAATTTTGCATAGTTCAATTTGACAGATATGCACTTAAATTGAGTGTAAAATTGTTTGTCTTATTGGGATGATAAGAAAAAGAAAGGTGTCAAAAATTGTTTGCAAGTATTTTAAAATGCATGAGGAAGTTGTTTTTTATAATTAATTTGGTTTGGGGAAAAACTGAATTAAAAGCCAAATTTGGTATTATAATCATCACTATTGCACCCTATACACGAGGCTCTCCTTCTTTTTGTTACCAACCAACAAAAACTCATCTTCCCAGTTTTCTTTTTCTTTTCTCTTCTTATTTTTTAAATCTCCATTTCACTTTTTTTCTCTTCCAATTTTCTTTTCTTTTAATTGTATTTTTTTTTTACCTATTTAACAAAAAAAATCTTTTTAGTTTAAATACTACTTTGATCTCTCTATTTTTGTCTTTGGTTCATTTTTGAAATCTACATTTTTAACTTTCGTTCATTTTTGTCTTTATAAACTCAAATTTGATTCAGTTTGGTCCTTAAACTTTTTAAAATATTCATATTACCATTTTAACACTTTATTTGATATAAAAGATAAATATTATTTTAGTTTCAATAAACTAAATATAAAATCTAAAGAATTATGAATCAAATAAAAAAACTCAAAATTAAGACAAAAAAACATAACATTTTGAAACTTAAGAACTAAATAGAAATTAAAATCAAAACTCAAAAGTAAATGTGAAATATTTTCAAATATAAGGATCAAATATAAACCAATACTTAAAAACCAGTCAAATATTTTTCTTAGTATAATAACCGTGGGGTGGGGATTGGACCTTCAACCTTCATGGACATAGCACATTCTAATATCACTAAATCAAGCTAATTGTAACTTTTTCCCCTAAAGTTTAATTTCATAATTAATAACTATGTAGTAATTGATACTGTTGTGGATAATTTTGGATCAAATAACATAACGGTAAAATAAAATAGCGAAAGTAAACAGGGAAAGATTGGGATTGGTCTAAGAGAAGGGGGCTAACTTGGGCCTGACCCAAGGTAACGACCTTGACCTCGGTTTGACCCTGGCCGAACACCTAATGGGGCATGTCTTACCCATGCCCCAACCTGAATTAACATCTTAGGCCTAAGATATAGTTAAAGGAGATGCTCAACCTCAACCTGGAGGTCGAGGTTGAACCTAGCCAAACACGAAATCGGGTATACCTGACGGCTTAGTAGGTTATCTACTTATCCTAAAGTAACTCAGAAACCCTAGGTCAACTTTCTTTATGAATATATTGTGATAACTTCATGTGAGGTAAACTAAAGTCCTACTATAAAACCCTCTAGCTTCCACACTTATTTCACTTTCTGACTTAAGCATTAGAGTATGTGGTAGCATCGGAGTATGTGGTTTAACCACATATGTGTGCAAGTTTACTCTTTTAGGTCTGCAGGTTTACTTTTTTGTAGGTTACATTATTATTTAATTTATTCAACAATTGTGAGAGTAGGAATCAAATAGACGTTGAATTAAGTCGACAATAATTGATGTGTTACCTTGGGCATGAGATATTAGTGCATGATATTTTTTAGTATAATTGAGAATAAGGAAAATCGAACCACATATGGCAAATGCCAATTGAGCATAACTCAATTTGGTAGGCATGTACTTGAATTGAGTGTAAAATTGTTTATTTTATTTGAATGATAAAAAAAAGAAAGGTGTTAAAAATTGTTTGTCAGTATGTGAAAATGCACGAGGAAGTTGTTTTTTTATAATTAATTTGTTTTGAGAAAAAAATAAATTAAAAGCCAAATTTGGTATTATACGTTGGGAATATTCTAGAACTCACAGTTCGTAAATTTTGTGTTAAATATTCTATTTATCAATAAAATATTATCGAGTATTTTATTAAAAAAAAGCCATTGATATTGCATTCTATAATGAAAATCCCATAACAAATCCATGACTATAGTATTCATACTTTAACTTTATGTGGTGACATAAACAGGATCAAGTTATAGTATATAGCCTGAATGGTCTATAAGTATATGGATGAAGTTGGGTATTTCATTTTGGTAATACTATTGGATGCAACCCATTTCGTATATTGATACAAATGATGTGATCCACAAAATATTCATGTAGAGACATATAAGTGGGGGCACCCTATGCAATGAGTTTGCATATGACTGGACCTCGAAATAGTTACTTTTCTTTATAACAGTCGTTTACGGTTAAAACTGACTATTTCAAGCTAGACCTAGGATAACACGATCTTAATTCAGAGCTAACTATGAACTCCTATTTATTTCAGGATTATCCTTTGATCTGCATAGGTGAAAGTAGTCCAACAACACTGCTCGATAAGCCTCCCATTTTGGGGATAAGACTGGGTTGATAGCTGAGGAGGGATATGATTTATAAATGGTATTACAAATCAGTTGTTCAATGAGGGTCAGTGGGAGCTTAAGGTGCAAGATGTATTTACATAGGTAAAACGGTAATTTTGACCGCTGTAAATACGAATGACATGTGAAGGATCGACTTACTAATTATGGTAATGGACAGAAATATATCTACAGTGAGGAGAGTGCAACTATGAAGCTATAGTGGTGTGCCTTGATAGTTAATGAAAATAGTAATTAATTTGGTTTAAAGAGTTTTACTGATTAATTACAAATAGTTGGAGCTCATGATCTGTAGGTCCATTAGGTCCCTCTACTGACTCATAAATTGGAATAAAAAATTGAGTATTAAATTGGATGAATTTTGGAATTAGGGTTATGAATTTGAAATGCTCAAATTCAATTATTAGGATTTTCAATTTATTATATTTAATACAATTAAAAAACGTTTAATTTAGATGAAATTAAACGAAATTGGAGAATCAATTAATATTTAAATATGAAATTGAATCATATTGGTGGAATTGATATTTTATTACTTTAATATTAAAATATTAAATTAATTTTCTATTAATTAAAAGGTTTAATTAAACTAAAATTAGTTTTATATAAATTAATTTTATAAAAACAAAATTTAAATAAAATAATTTTATTTAAAATAAAAATCAATTTTGAGAAAATTGATTATAAAAAAAAATTAGAAAGAAAGTGAATTTTCCAATTTTAGAAAAATCCACTATCTCATTAAGTGGTAATCCACCAAACTCCATCAAATACTCCAAGTAAGAGCTGCCTTCCATGCAGCCCTATTATCTTGCATGTTTTTAGTGTATATATACATGCTTCATGCAGAGAAATGAGAATAGAATTCTAAAAAAATTGACTGAAGTGGTGGAAAAATTGAAAACCCTTATAAACCCATCAAAATCCCTCCCCAATTCAGCTAGATTTGAGTGTTTCCACCATATATTCCTTCCTGAGCTTTGTAGAGAAGATCTTGATGGTGGTCTTGTTGAAGTTTCAAGCTCAATCTTAGAGTATTACTGCTGAATTTATGGATTAAGTCTTCAAAGGTAATGTTTGCTTCAAACCCTCTATGAATTTCAATTGAATAGCATGTTTAAAACTCAAATTAAGAGTAGTTATAGTGCTTATTGATTCTGATTTGTTCCGTTGCATGTTAGATTACTCCTTCAATTGGTATCAGAGCATGATTTAAGCACTTAATTATCATTAGTTTGAGTTTGGTGAGTGAATTTCTAAGCATGTTTGAATATGTGACTGATATGAATTAAATTCAACTTTGGCATTAGAATTCTCTTTGATTTCCAAGTTAAATTTGTAATTGGCTCTTGTTTGATGAGCTTATATTGTGCTCTAGAATTTGTAATTTATTTGGAGTTAGTAAACGATGTTGTCATGAACAAGGGAAGTCAAGTTGGTTTTATTCTAGAATCTCTTCTGAAGAGTTTTCTGCAATTCTAAATTCATTAATGAATAAAATTTGACTATTTTGCTGAATGAGCTATAGGCTTACTAGACAATGTTGAGAACAAAGGGTCTGATGCCAGAAGTAAATGTTACTACTGCCAAGAAGTGAGGAATGTCCTCCAAGCTTGAAGTTGCTTCCTCTTCAAGGAGTAAGAGTATTCTTATGAAGAAGGGCATAGGGAAAAAGAAGAAGAAGCTTACTGAATTGAAAGGCAAAGATAGCATTGCAAAGGAAAATGTTTCCACTACAATGATGAAGGGTACTGAAGGAGACACTGCCCTCGATATCTTGTCGAGAAGAGAGCGGAGAAAAGGTAATCAGGCTAACTTGACCCTGGGACCATTTGCTCAGCTCATCTAGTGGGAGAAGTTGTTACTTGTTTTTAATTGTTAAAACTTGTATAGAACAAATTGTATATATTTTTGTGATAAATGAAATGTTCATTTTCAAAAATTATGTTTATTCTAGCAACCTTTGTTGAGAATCAAATTGTTAAATGTCATTTGTAGATATTCAGATATCTAAATGGCTAGATCAAAATATAGAAAGTTTAAAGATTTCTAGATCTGACTGTTAACATAGAGTTGTTGAGACAGGTTAGATACATCTTGCTCAAAGAGTTGAGAGTACCTCAATGTACTGGGAGGAAAGTGTGCTTCTTGGCCATTATTGAGATTAAGATGCAATCCCCTTATAGTTCTATCTAAAGCCTGTTGTATACTAAAATATTTACAATAATTCTCTCGGCTAAAGTGTTTGAGAATTATCTAGCAGGACTAGGAATACCAAATAACCTAGGGCAAGTGGGAGAAATATCGGGTATAGAGATATCAAATTGTAAAAGATGGGTATGGAATGCTCTAGTTTATTGTATTTCTCTATAAAACTCAGAAACTCAGTCTTATATATCGGATGTATAAGTTACCACTAGAGTTTTAGTCCAAGTGGGAGTTTGTTGGGTTTTATGTCCTAAAACTCGTGGTATGTAAACAATGGAACTTATTCTAAAAATTTAATAAAGGTGTTATTGAATAGATCTATTGTTTGAATAGAAATCCAATAAAACTAAAAGTCTATTGACTATTGGATGAGTACTTGAGCTTTATGTGGAGACATAAAGGTTGATCAGGTTCGAGTAAATAGTCAAAATGATCTATAGTACATGAATAAGGTTGGGTACCTTATTCTGGTAACATTATTGGATACGGCTTGCTCTGTAGTTGTTACAAGGAGTTGTAAAGTGCTACAAACGCAGTGATCCTAATTCATTCATGTTGGACATGAGGAGTGGGGGTGTCCTTGTGCAAAAGAGTTTGTACAAGATCGGATCACGAAATGGGTCACTCTTACTTTGTAATGCTGTTTACTATTTAAGACTGACTATTTTAAAGCGATGACCTAGGTAACTTGACCTTAATCCTGAGTTAACTATAAACTCCTATTTATTTGGGATTGCCCTTAGATTTTCATAGGTGGGGGTTAACTCAACAAAGCCGACCCAATATGATTGCCATTTCAGGGGTAAGACTGGATAGATAGCTGGGGACATAGGGTGCAAGAGGGAATTCACTCCTACCCGCTTTAGGGATAGTAGAGAGGTTGTTCTCTTAAGTGCTGATTCTGGGGCTTGAACAAGGGATCCCGCCCTCTCATCCAATGAGAGGGACTCGGTTTTGTGATTGGATCACAAAACAATTGTTCATTAGGGGATCAGTGGGGACTTAAGGAATAAGAGGTAATTTGAGGGGCAAAACAAAGATTTGACCCAGCCGTTATTACGAGTAACCTGTGAAGGGTTAACTTACTAATCATGGTTATATCGAGTGGGCATAATATATCTATAGTGAAGGGAGTTCAACTATGGATTTTAGTGGAGTGACCCATTAGTTAATGAATGTGGGTTAGATCGATCTAATGAGTTTAGCCGATTAATCTCGGATCGTTTGAGCCCATGATCTGTAGGTCCATGAGGTCCCCCTACTAGCTCGAAAATGGATTAGCTCTAGAGTAGTGTGATAAGTTTGAAACGTTCAAATTAGAATCAAACAGAATTGGAAAAAATAGATTTAATTATGATTTAAATATATGAAGATAAATTTGTGTAAAAATTAATTTAATATTAGATATTAAATTAATTAGAATTATTTAAATTATTTAAATAATTATTTATTAATTTTATTAGAAAATTAATTTTTGAAATTAATTTTTAAAATTAATGAATATTGATTTTAGAAATTAAATATGATTTTAAAATAAAAAAGAATTTTGGAAATTGAAAATTACACAAAACTTGAAAAAATGGGTTTTTCAATTCATCTTCAAGTAACTTACAAAGAACCCACCACCACTTCCTTGATTTACTCCAAGCATGAACTGCATCCCATGCAGTACTTCTCTTTGCATGATATTCTGCAATATATTGAAAAGATTGGAGTGAAGAAAGGGAAGGAGAACCGACTGAATTTTTGCTAAAAAATTTGGATGAAGAAGGTGTTCTTCAATGGGTTCTGTCCAGTGAGTTTTCTCCATATTCTCTTTGATTCCAGCTTATTTTAAGTTCCACAACTCAATTTAGAGTACGAAGAGGATAGTAGGGAAGATCTTATAGTGGTATACATAAGGATTCAGAGGATTTTGCCACTGAAAATAGAGATTTCGTTGGTTCGGCCAAGGTATGTTCATAAAACCCATTATACTCTGTTTTTAGCATATTTCTTTTCAATTAAAATTAATGAACTAGAGTGTTTATGGATCCCAATTTCTTTCACTGTGTGCTGATGTCGATCCAACAAGTTGTGGATGATTTAAGGTTTGTGTTAGCAAAGGAATGACCTCTAATTCCCAGTACAATAGCGAACTAAAATGTTCGGGACATCTATGATCGGTGGGTTAGGGCTAACAAAAATTCTCGAGCTTATATCTTAGCAAGTATATCCGATGTACTTAATAAAAAACATGAGGTAATGCCCACTGTCTGTTCGACATGAAACCATTAAGTATGTTTATAGTGAAGGAACTCTTATTCAAGAGTACCTACGAGCGGAAGCGGATCTTTCCAATTCATTATGACAGAATTACCACATATACATTCAAACATACTTTCATGATGCTAAAGAGATCAAGAAATCATAACAAATGAAGATTTCTTCTTCACATCGGGTCTGAATCCCAACCGTCTACCTCAAACAATCACCACTCGGACAGAAGAAAACGGAGAAGACAACACCACTCAGTGCCTTCAGTATTCTTGGAGTGAGAATCCAAAGTGTGGGCTTTATTCGGATTTGGTAGAGGGAAAGAGGAAGAAAGACCGTACACAATGATCAAGCAAGTGGGAGATGCAGTTGTCTATCGCATAGACAAGATGCTTGATCGTTTATATGAAGTATACGATCGTGTAGGAAAAGGTAAACGATCATCTAAACGATCGTGTAGGAAAAAGGGTGATTGATTGTCCGAACGATCGCGTAGGAAAAACTAAGCGATCGTCTATACGATCGTTTAGTAAATACCGGGAGCTAAATGATCGCTTAAGGAAAAGGTAAACGATCGTTTAGATAATAGCGTGCGATGGTGTATTCGGTATGCGATCGCTTAGCAATATCATATATGTAAGCAATCGTGCAGTCACTATCGTATAGACACTGATTTTCTAAACGTTACAAGGATAAGGTTTCCCTCCTATTTCCATATACTACAGACCATTTTGGTTATCACTGAAGACATGATCCACTTGTATGTCACCACATACATGCTTGAGTCACATATAGATAACCAGAGATTTTATGTTTATTGGTTTGTGGTAAAGCAAATAAAACAAATAACCGAGCAAAATACAAGATGTGAAGTAAATATCATATATTAACATCACAAGTGTTCGTACATACTGTTTACAAACTATTGGACACGAGACTTTAGGGCATCAACCCCAACAATCTCCCACTTGTCCTAAAGAGAAGTGGGGTGTACAAAAACTTAGTACAAAACAATAAACTAGGGCATAAAAGCCCAGTACAAGAAAATATCCTACTTGCTCTAGTCCAGCTGCAGGCGATCCTGCAGACCCATGCTTCGTAGATGACCCTTAAATACTATAGTTGTGAGAGCCTTCACAAACGGGTCAACAACATTATGCTCTGAAGCGATCGGCGTGACAATCACGTCCTCTCGATGCACTATCTCGCAGATCAGATGATACTTCCGCTCTATGTGTTTTCCGCACCGATGACTCCTTGGCTCCTTGGAGTTCGCCATTGCCCCACTATTATCACAATGAGAGTAATGGACTAGGCATATCTGGAACAACTTCCAGGTCTGTCAAGAACTTCCTGAGCCAGACGACCTCCTTAGCAGCTTCGCAAGCCGCTACGTATTCCGCCTCTATAGTAGAGTCGGTGATGCACCCCTACTTAGTGCTTCGCCACACTACAACTCCTTTGTTAAGAGTAAAGACTGGCCCTGATGTGGACTTGCTAGAGTTCTTATCAGTTTGAAAGTCAGAATCTGTGTATCCTGTAAAGATCAGATCCCTTGAACCAACACAAGCATGTAGTCCCTTATTCTCCGAAGATACTTGAGGATGTTCTTCACTGCGGTCCAGTGACTCTGGCCTAGGTTAGACTGATACTTACTGACTATGCCCACAACGTAGTAGATGTCTGGACGAGTACAGAGCATTGCATACATTAAACTGCCAACGGCAGACGCATATGGGACCTGTCTCATCTTCTCAACCTCTTAAGGCGTATTAGAACACATTTTCTTAGACAAAGTAACTCCATGCCGGAATGGCAGTAGATCTCTCTTGGAGTCCTGCGTCGAGTATTTGAGAAACATCTTGTCAATGTACGATGCCTGAGACAGTGCTAGCACTTTGTTCTTATGATCCCGAAAGATCTGTATACTTAGGACAAACTGAGCCTCTGCCAGATCTTTCATTTGGAATTGGGTCGCTAACCAGTTCTTAACTGCAGTTAGTAGACCTACACCATTCTCAATGAGTAGGATAACGTTTACATATGACACTAAGAAGACTACTGAAGCGTTGATGATCTTCTTATAGACACAAGGTTCATCAACGCTTTGGTCAAAGTCATACGACTTGATTATAGTATCAAACCGTATGTTCCAAGATCGAGACACTTGTTTCAATCTATAAATGGACCGATTCAGTTTGCAAACCTTTTGCTCTTGACCTTGGACTATGAATCCCTCGGGTTACACCATATAAATGGTCTATTTAAGATTTCCATTCAGAAAGGCCGTCTTGACGTCCATTTTACCAGATCTCATAATTATAATAAGCTACAATGGATAGGAGGATGCGGATCGACTTTAACATGGCAACAGGCGAGAAAGTCTCTTCATAGTCAACTCCCTCTACCTGGGTATAACCTTTTGCCACAAGTCGAGCCTTGATGGTCTGTACCTTCCTATCAGCACCCCGTTTGGGCTTGTAGATTTATTTACAACCTATAGGGCGAACCCCATCTGGCGAATCTACAAGATCCCATACTGAGTTGAAGTACATTGACTCCATCTCGAGATCCATGGCCTTGACCCATTCATTCTGGTCAACATCCTCCATTGCCTTCTTATAAGACAACGGATCCTCAACTTGCCACTTGCTATCATAGCAAGGATTTCCGTGACACCTAGATAGCGAACGGGTGGGTTCGCAACCCTCCCACTACATTGAGGTTCCCTCAACTCTTGAGGTGGAACCGACCTAGTGGATGAAGTCCCATCAACAATTCTTGGTGATGTAGGAGGCTCTTCAACAACTCTTGTTGAAGTTTCAGTAGTTTCATTAGAAAGCTCACGCAACACGACTTTGTTTCATGGACTGTGCTCTCTTATATGATCCTCCTCCAGGAAAGTAGCGTTTTTTGAAATAAACACCCTATTTTCCATCGGATCATAAAATAACCCCTTCGTGTACCTTTGGGGTAGCCTACAAAGAGGCATAACCTCGACAGTGGTTCCAACTTATTGGGATTAGCCTCAAGCACATATGCAGGGCAACCTCAAATGCGGAAGTGACGTAAACTAGCTTTACACCCGTTCCATAACTTCAGAAGTGTTCTTGCAACACTCTTGGAGGGAATACAATTGAGTATGTACACCGCAGTCTCCACTGCGAAACCCCAAAACGAGTCTGGTAAGGAAGCGTAACTCATCATCGAGCGAACCATGTCTAACAAGATCCTATTTCTCCTCTCCGCTACACCATTCTTCTAAGGTGTACCCAACGCTGAAAGTTGGAAAATGATTCCATGTTCTATCAAATAGTCCTGGAATGTCGAGTCCAAAAACTTTTCACCTCAATCCGATCGAAATGTTTTAATCCGTCTATGTAATGCGTTTTCAACTTCAGCCTTGAACTCTTTGAATTTTTTAAAGAATTCACACTTCCGTTGCATAAGATGAACATACTTATACTTAGAGTAATCATCAGTAAAACTGATAAAATACTCATAGCCACCTTAGGCTCGGACATTCATAGGACCGCAAAGGTCAAAATGCACTAACTCAAGAGGCTCCTTGGCTCTAGAACCTTTTCTAGTAAAAGGTTGTTTAGTCAACTTACCCTCAAGGCAAGATTCGTACACAGGTAAAGAATTTTCTTCTAACTCACTTAGAAGTCCATTCTTCACCAATCTTTCAATCCTATTGAGATTTATGTGCCTTAAACGTGGATGCCAAAGTTGGGTATTTTCTTTTGGAGAAATTCGTCGACGTTTTGATTGAGTTACAGTAGTTCTGAACATTTCAGTATTATGGAGGGAATTAATGGCTAACTGCCTTAGCACATATAAATTCGATTCCAGATTTGCTGTGTAAATAAAAACACCATCTTTATGAATAAATGCTTTATTCAAATCAAAAGAAACAGTGTATTTATATTGCAATAAACACTTTATAGAAATAAGGTTCCTTTTTAGTTCAGGAACAATATATACGTCATTTAAAATCAAAAACCTATTCTGTAAAGCTATCTGGAGTCCTCCCACTGCCACAGCTGAGACGATGTACTCGGTGCCTACTCGCATCGTCATCTCATCAGTCTCCAACTATCGCCAAGATCTACTCCCCTGAAAAGAAGAACAAACATGGTTAGTGGCGCCTGAATTAATTAACCAGGTAGAATCATCATTCTCCACTAAACAAGTTTCAAGCACAAGTAAATCACATTTACCTTTATCTGCCTTGGCCTTAGCCTTGACTGCTTTCTTCTCCTTCAGATAACGAAGATAGTTCCTCTTCCAATCTCCATCTTGGTTGCAATGGAAACACTTTCCCTTAGCAACTGGTGGACGCCTCCTCGGGGTGACAGGCGGTAGGTTAGTAGGTGCCTTCCCTTTTCCTTTACCACCCTTCTTCTTCTTCCCCTTTGTAGAGTTAGAAGAGGAAGGTGCAGACTTCGTTCCTGAGGTCGAACCTCAATGGAACATCCTGGAGGATGAAGCAATATTTTCCTCACCCTTCTGCATCTCTTTAATTTTAAGTAAAGATTGGTATGTCTGCAACTCGTTGAGGAGAGTTGTAAGGTTCTACTTCACTTTGTTAAGAATCACATTACTAACAAAATACAGGAAGGTCTCTAGCAAAGAATGTAGAATTATGCTAACCTGGCTGCCCTCATCGATAGTAGATCCATTCAACTCCGCCACATTGAAGTGGACCATTATGTTTAGCACATGTTCACGAACAAAGGTGCCTTCTTGCATTTTGGAGTTGAATATGTATTTAAGAGCCTCATGCATAAGCTGTTTAGACGGTTGTTTAAACATCCCCTGCAGGGACTTCATGATCTCACGAGCTGAGACCATAGGCCCATGCTTCTTGGCCAAGACGTCAGAAAGACTTGCCAAGTTATAGGCTCGGGCCTTCTCATTCGCCCTTGTCCATCGCTCATATGCCTCCTAAACATTTCGAGTGACATTTGGAGCCGGAATAGGAGGACAAGCCTTCGTGAGAGCAAACATGAGATCCTCGATGATTAGAATCGTTGTGATCATATGTTTCCATGTTGATAAATTATCGCCGGTTAGTTTTTCGACGCTTAACAACGATAAGGTGGTTATTGCCATTTGAAAAAGTTGTTAAAAATACGATCAAAACTTTATTAGATTTTGCTAAACCACTTTTAAACCAATTAGATTTGCAAAACAGTTTCAAGTACCCTAAGTTATAGACTTCTATTTTGCAATGATGCCCTAGTGAGTCGGGACAAATGCCACCGGTGGGGTGATCAATTGCCCCTTCACTGGGATAAGACATTCTCAACCATTAGGCAGAACCAACTCTTGGAACTGAACCTAACAACCACCATTTTTCGGTCCAGAATCGTTAACCTTTAACTATTTCGTGTAAGTGCAACCCCTTGTTTTCGATGCCAGAGTCCCGCCCTAATGCGCTTACCATAAGGAAAAGATAGATTAGGAGAAGAGACTAAGTTACCTTATCCTATTTCAGGAGATCAAATAAAGAAATGCGCAAAACTTCCATCCTTTAGGGGGACACTCCCAGGGTACCTCGAGGCGAGGCGCAATAACTTTATTCAACCTAACAAGGGAGTCCGAGGAATATGTTGTCGCAATTCCCACTCCCACTTACTATGAACATTCTTTCCATCCACCTTGATATTGACCTACCCAAACACCATCCGTTGGGGGAACACGCTAAAGGTGCCGCGAGGTCGAGGATAGATCTCATGGTGTGGATTATTTAGGGGAAAAGTGAAAGGTTTAAATGAAGCATCTTATGCCCCAAGTACCTCCCACTGAATGTTCTACCTAGGGATTCATTAACCTAGACAATCCAGCTACTAATTTAGTCTAAGTACTCCTTTTAAATTCTGCTCATAAACAACGTTTGTTTATGAAATATAAACAAGTTCAAATAGTCACATTTAAACTCTTTAATGGACTGTCCTTAACTTGCATGCATGCATCAAATCTATCTAATTTACCTTTCCAGGTAAGTTCCCAGGTAGGGGTGTTACGTTTCCGTCAACTTAAATACCCCAGCCTAGACAAAACCCACTTTAGACAAAAAGTCCCTTATAGATAGATTTGCTACACTTTAACCTTTTATTAGCCAATTTAATCCTATTAAACTGATTAAAAGATTAAAGCCTTAGGGTTGCTAATCATATTAGAACCGTGATCTTAGGTCTATGTGATCCAAGTTTTAAACATTATAAAACATGAATTAAACTGAGCATGCATGTCTTTCTTATTTCTTTTAGTTCTAATTTCTATTTAACTCTTAAAAATAAACAACTAAAAAACATTGCGTAAAACAAGGCGTTTATAACATTTATAAAATAACCTATGTGTCATGCTTCATGCAATGTCCAGCCATTACTATATAACTTTTACATAACGCGTAATAACTAAGCAAAACATGCTATCATTCACCCTTATACTATAACAATTATAATATAAAGATGATGCATGTCAATGCTTTTTATGCATGCATAAATGTAACTCTTATATTATATGATGCATGAGCATGCTCTTACATAATTAAATCATACTTCTCTAAATTATAACAATTACAATAAAGAGATGATGCATGATCATTGCATAACCGAAGGTGGGATTTACTATATGTTTATACCATATGACATATAAAACATACATCGCATGTATTAAACAAACGATTAATGGACCGAGATGAGCCTTTATAAAAAAAACCGAAATGAAAAACCCTATCTATTATATTTTTCATCAAGCAAACCGGTTCATAGGCGAACCGGGTCTTGAATCATTAGGAGGTCTTCATCATGTAGCAATCACCAGCAGGTAGACGATCATTCAGTGCGCACTAGACGATAGGAATATAAGCAAACGATTGCGTAGATGATGACGAGGCTACGAAGCCTGATCGTCCATGCGATCGTGTAGCACGACGATAGGTAAATGATTTATCTTTAGTTACTAAACGATCGTTTAGTCAGTTACTAAGCGATGAAGCTTGCTGACCTAAGCGATCGTCTAACGCACTTTAAACGATATGCGAGGGTCTCATCATCTAACCGATGCGTGCAACTTGTTAAACGATTTACCTTGTGATGCTAAGCGATTGTTTAGTCAGTTACTAAGTGATGAAGCTTGCTGACCTAAACAATCGTCTAGCGTGCATGCATTAAACGATATCCAGCGATCGTGTGCCCGATCGTCAACATGATACGACCAACTTTTAATCACATACCTTATCGTTTAATCGATTCGTTCAACCACGATCACATACTCCTTCATCTTTACGATGCGATGGATAACGATCGTGTAGAACTTCTTCTGCACGATGCGATCAACCTTAGATCGCCTCCTTCCTCGAAGAGCCACAACGCTTACCCAGAACTTCGACGAACGACTCAGGACATCAAACACTTTGAATACAAACTCGATAACGATTATTTATGCCCAAAAATGCAGGGGCCTTTACAAACAACCGCAAATGTAAAAGGAATTAAACAAGCTGAGGCTATTCATCCCAAAAACATCCATTAATCCGGCACATCTACAGTAGATTTAATAATTAAAACAACGTAGAAATGCACCCACCATGAATGTATATTTAATTTTGTTGCAATAGATGAAATCAGAGTATCAGAAACTTGACTCTGATACCAATTGAAGGATCTCATACCGAGAGTTCCATGACCAGATTCAGATCGCTCCGATTTCACAGTGACCGAAATACAAAAGATATACATTCAACACAAACAGTTATGCATATAAACCTAATTATCGGCATGCTCATAACATAATAAGTAACAGGGAAAGGGTTCATACTAGTTGAAGACTCTGTTTGAACGTCTGAAACCTAAACAGTGGAAATCCTCGAACGGATCTACCAACACCCGACTATATGTCGACTGCAATAGCACGATCAGTACGAACACGAACATTGCAGCGGGGACAACACTACCATAAGTGAAACCCAGGAATCCTCGGAGTGAAAACCCAAATAGTGGGCATTGATGAGTTTGGTAGAGGACTGAGGATAACGCATCGTGTAGACAATAAGCAAGTGGGAAATGAGGTAATGCTATCGTATAGTGAAGATGCTTATCGTATAGATGAGCTACGTGATCGTGTATGAAAGGTTGAACGATCGTTTAAGAAAAATGTATATGATCGTTTTGAGAAATCGTGAGGTAGACGATCGTTTAGACAGACGAGATTCTATCATATAGGTTCTCGCGATCGTTTTCACGAATTCTTTTGCAGGCGGACGAAATTACTAAATGAACGATTGTGAAAAATGAAAACATTTTTCATTTTTAACCCGCCGGTTACCATAACCAACGTAGCCCACTCCCACATCCGAACGTGGAAAAATTAGTTAATTATTGATAACTGGCAGAAATGCCAATTATTATAAGCCTTTTATTTAGAATTATGAGGGCTAAGAGGTAGAAAACACAGTGGTAATACTTAGAATTATTGAAAAATTGAGTTTTGCATCGATAAGCACCTAAAACCTCACTAACCCAATATGATGCGTTATTCTGTGCCAAAGTGTCTATTGTTGTAGCTATCGCAGGAATTAAACGCATGCGTTTGTAATAAGCAATCACAAACAAACGCATGCGCTGAAGCCGGGCGACCGCAAAAGACGCACGCAGACGGCAACCCCATGTGTCCACTGCATGGAAGTTGCAGTAATCACATGCGTCCAACGAATGGAGAATGCAGTGAACAAATAGAGATTGCGGCCATGGATTGACAAGCATAATAGAAGATCGCAAGATGGGTAGAACACGTTGATAACTTTAGCTAAATTTAGCTTGGACGCATACCGTGGGAGTATCAACAAGATAAGGCGATGTGACAATGCCCATACTGCGATAAAAGCAGTAGTGAGCCATACCTTCATCATTACAGTTGTCGGCTTCCAAATTCTATAAATAGCTCTTGAGACCTTCATTTTGAAACATTCGAGCTTCTGTCTCAAGGCAGAAGTTTGTGATCACAGATGAGAGATTAAAAGAGACTTCCAGTGAGAATTCTTCATCTTCACAACCCAGACCGAGTGACGATCGAAGCATTCGCCGGGGATAAAGCTCGAGAGAGACATCTCCACAATTCAACCATGCAGCCTTGATGCAGAGTCCTTCATCTCCCTTCTAATCTCATTATTGTATTATATTTTAGCTTGAGATATTAAGATATTTGGTGATCAATGAAAATCTCAATTCCTTCATTATCGTCTTCTTCATCATCTTCATCTCTATCATAATTTTTCTTCAACATTTATTTATCAAAGTCAATCGCATGCTTAATCATGTAGTCTAGAGATAGGACGCATGTAGTAACCCACCGAGAGGTGTGCGTTGTGCAAGTATAAGTGAGTCAATCCTCTTTTCTTGGTGAAAGGCTGTGGTAATCCTTGTCTATGGGGTGTTGCATTGCTTGTCAATAAGTTAAATAGCCACATCTAATTGTCTGAGAAGGTAAGGGATGGAACGCTCTAAGCAAGGTTCGTATTGTTCCTAGAGATAGGCACAATCTTATGCTCGACGCAACCATGCACTATAGAGATATAGTCATGCTGCTAACCACCTAGAGGTGTGATGCGTTAGTGCAACGAACTGGGATTACTAGGGCGATTTAAGATAGTAAACATTACTATGCGTTATTGGTTGTTGTGTCTCTACTTATTCTCATTGCAAGTCTTCTGTTGCTCAATCTGTTTAGTTAGGAGTAGAAGTAGTGTGTAAAACATTTAAACCTTCTTCACTTTATTTTTATTCTTATTCATTGCCTCAAATGCATCATCTCATAAATATTATTAAGTGACAAGTACCCATGTTCGACCTCGGATTACCCGAGAAACTTGCGTTTGTGTTACACTTGGCGCAAGCGCAAGAAAACTTGTGATAGAAATGTGTGATCATTGCATGCTAAGATTAACGTATCATCATTCTGACACATGACCTCAGATGCATGGGAGCAAACACATCAATTATATCTAACGCATGATTTCATGTTCAAACCCATCCGTCCTTAAATGATAAAAATAAAACAAAACAAAACGCGTCCATAAATTATCCCAACAAGTTTTTGGCACCGTTGCCGGGTATTCAGAAACAAAATTAACGAGAAATTTCATTTGTATCTGTTGTAGGAACACTTCGGTCGAGGGAAGTATTATGAGTTAAGCCTAAGCTTATGAACGTTTATGAGTAGGGAGAGCACTCCTGAACTCAGATACGACCCCGAGATTGAAAGGACCTTCCGGTGTAGAAACCGATCCAAACGTCATTGGAGGTTGAGGCAGCAATTTCTCAACAACAGAACACGCAACGAGCAATGGCAGAAGAACAGGAAAATCAACAACTAGCTCATGCTGCACAAAATCCAATCCTGATGGTGAATAGCAGCACGCGTCCCATGAGGGAGTACATGTCCCCTGTACTGTATGATTTCTCTCCAGGAATCATATACCTAATGCCAGATGGAACTAGGTTCGTGATGAAATCTGTTATGCTTCAAATGCTCTAGTCTGCTGGACAATTTGGGGGTGGTTGTAGTGAAGATCCTCACGCCCACATGAAGCATTTCCTGGAAACATGTAATTCATTTGTGATTCCTGGAAACACCCCAGAGGCGATCAGGCTATCCTTGTTTCCCTATTCTTTTCATGATGATGCAAAACAATGGGTGAGCTCTCTAGAGCCTGGTGAAATCACCACCTGGGAGAAGTTGGTGGAAAAATTTATGCAAAAATACTTCCCATCTACCACCAACCCGAGGAGGCATTGGGAGATTATGAACTTTGAACAAGAAGATGCTGAGACCTTAAGCGCCGTATGGGATCATTTTAAGGGCTTGGTCAAGAATTGCTCGAACCATGGACTACCTTTAACTATCCAAATGGAGACGTTTTATGGAGGACTGAATAGAGCATCGTAGATGGCAGCAGACGCAGCAGTAGTTGGTGAACTTGTGGGCAAATCTTACACTGAGGCTAAAGAGATACTATACCGCATTGCTAAACACAATATGGAATGAGTGGATGATACGAATGATGGAAGAGCTGACAGGAAGAAGAGATCTCAGAACGTTAATTCTATTGATGCCAACGCAATAGCCACACTTTCTGCTCAAGTGGCTACGATGATCAGCCTTCTGCAGAACATATCGCTGGGAAATGCATCAAATCAGCAGAAGGTGAAACAGATAGAGGCGTTTGGGCAACCCACGTTTAGCTGTGTGGGCTGTGGAGATCCTCACTCCTATGTTGAATGTCCACAAAACCGTCAGTCAGTATTCTTCATAAAAAACAACCCATTCTCTAATACATAAAACCCTGGATGGAGTAACCATCCAAATTTTTCTTGGACAGGAGGAAATCATTAGGAGCACCACCCAGGGGCGAACCATCAGCAAAGAAATGGACCGCTGCCTGCATTTCAACAAACGCATCAGCAACATCAACAGCTTTTTAATAGAGGAGGACAGGCGTCGAGCTCAGGAGCTTCGCATGAGAACTTGTTGAAGGAGTACATAGCCTAGAATGACGCGTTGCTGAAAAGTCAGGTGCCATCTATCAGAAACTTGGAAATCCAGGTAGGGCAGATAGCGAGCGAGTTGAAAAACAGGCAACCTAGAGTTCTACCTAGCAATACTGAAACACCTGGGAACAATAATGGAAAGGAGCAATGTCACGTGGTGACGTTGCGAAGTGGAAAAGCTCTTGAAGAAAAACGAATGAATTCAATAAATAACAGTCCTTTGAAAGAACGCATCATACGTTCAATGGTCAGGAAGAAAGAATGCCCGAGACTACAAGCCATTCAGAACCCAGTATGTCTAATGAGGGAAAGCCTGAAGTGACTTTGAACGCACCATTTTCTAGGCGTCTGATGAAGAAGAATGATGAACAACAATTCAAGCGCTTTCTTGAGCTCCTAAAGCAGCTACATATCAACATTCCACTGATAGAGGCTTTGGAGCAGATGCCAACATATGTCAAATTTTTTAAGGACATTTTGACAAAGAAGAGAAAATTCAGCAAGAAGGAAGTAATAGCGCTAACACAGGAGTGTAACGCGTTAGTAAACAACAGTCTACCAAAGTAGCAGAAGGACCCTGGGAGTTTCACAGTTCCTTGTTCGATAGGAGGATTGGATGTGGGTCATGCATTATGCGATCTAGGAGCCATCATTAATCTCATGCCACTTTCAATTTTTAAGAAATTGGGGATTGACGAAGTACAACCTACTTCTGTTACTCTTCAGCTTGTTGATAGAACAATTAAGTACCCAAAAGGGAAGATTGAAGAAGTTTTAGTGAAGGTTGACAATCTCATATTCCCAGCAGACTTTATTATCTTGGACTATGAAGCAGATAGGAAGGTACCAATTATCCTTAGATGCTCCTTCTTAGCTACTGGGAAAGTTTAATTGACGTGCATATAGGCGAACTAACTATGCGTGTGGACAATGAAGAGGTGAAGTTTAATGTGCTCAATGCATTAAAGTTCCCAGATAGTGAAGATTGTCAACTAAACAGTATTGAGTTGCCTGAAGAAGAGACTCATGTATGTGAGGTCCTCGCATTGGAGAAGAACCTGAAAGAATCAGAGCCGCCAAGTCTGAGTGAGCGTAAAACCAATGCGTCCATCACTTGAAGAACCACCAGAATTCGAGTTGAAACAGTTACATGGACACTTGAAATATGCATTCGTTGGAACCAACAACACTTTACCTATGATCATTTCCACAAATCTTACAGAGCCTAATGAGCAATCTCTCTTTCAGATGCTGAAAAAGCACAAGCGTGCAATAGGCTAGACGCATGCGGATATCCGTGGCATTAGTTCATCTTATTGCATGCATAAGATTAGACTGGAAGAAGGGAAGTCAAGGTCAATCGAGCCTCAAAGAAGGCTGAACCCCATAATAAAAGAAGTGGTTAAGAAAGAAATTCTAAAATGGTTAGACGCAGGAGTTATTTATCCTATATCCGAAAGTAGCTGGGTAAGTCCAGTCCAATGCGTTCCTAAGAAAGGGGGAATGACCGTGATAGTCAACAACAATAATGAACTCATACCCTCGAGGACTGTCACGGGCTGGCGCATCTGTATGGATTACAGGAAACTCAACCCAATAACTAAGAAAGACCACTTCCCCCTTCCTTTCATTGATCAAATGCTTGACAGACTAGTGGGCAAAGCATTTTATTACTTTTTCGATGGATATTTTGGTTACAACCAGATTCTGATAGATCCGAAAGATCTGGAGAAGATTACGTTTACTTGTCCCTTTAGAACATTTGCATTCAGATGCATGCCCTTTGGGTTGTGTAACGCACTTGGGACATTTCAAAGATGTATGATGGCTATCTTCTCTGACTTCCTAGAAAAGACCGTTGAAGTCTTCATGGACTACTTTCAGTCTTTGGAGACTGATTCCATCATGCCTAGATAATTTGGAGGCTGTCCTTGCTCGATGCAAGGAAACAAACTTGGTCCTCAATTGGGAGAAATGTCACTTCATGGTGATTGAAGGAATTTTCTTAGGTCACAAAGTATCTAAGGCTGGCTTGGAAGTAGATGAATCCAAAATAGATATCATAGCAAAACTTCCACCACCATCAAATGTTAAACTTTACGAAGTTTTCTAGGGCATGTCAGCTTCTATAGACGGTTCATTAGAGGATTCTCTCAGATTGCGCGACCTCTGAGTGCATTACTAGAGGCGAACCGACTCTATGACTTTAATGAAGACTGCACTGATGCGTTTGAAACCTTGAAGTATGCGTTGATGACAGCTCGAATACTGATAGCACTAAACTGGACATAACGTTTTATTCTCATGCGCGACGCGAGTAATGTGACAGTAGGAACAATGTTAGGGCAAAAGATGGGTAATTTGATACATCCCATCTCTTACACGTCCAAAACACTAAATGACTCTCAAGAACATTACACCACTACTGAAAAGGAAATGTTGGCTGTAGTGTTTGGCATTGAAAAGTTTCGATCTTACTTAGTTGGTGCGTCAGCCACCATATACACCGACCACTCAGCCATAAAATTCTCGATGAGCAAAAAAGATGCGAAGCCAAGGTTGATAAGATGAGTGCTGCTGCTACAAGAGTATGATATTGATATCCAGGTCAAAAAGGGAACATAAAATATGGTGGCTGACCACCTGTCCAGGCTAGAGAATCAAGAAATGCAAGCCCAAGAAGGTGAAATTAAGGATGCATTTCCTGATGAAAGCCTGTTTAGAGTTAAAGGCATGGAACCTTGGTATATGGATATAGTCAATTATTTAACCACCAAGCAATTCCTTGGGAACTTCAACTCTTAGCAAAAGAAGCGATTAATTCATGAAAGCAAGTTTTATTTTTGGGATGAGCTGTTTCTATATAAATAAGGCCCCGGCTCCATAATGCGTCGATGCATTCTGGAGGAGGAGACACAACGCATATTAGTTGAGTGTCATGCCTCTCTGTACGGAGGGCACTTCGGTGGGCAAATAATCGCAGCGAAGGTCCTTCAAAGCAGATACTTTTGGCCTACACTCTTTAAAGACGTGAGGGAGTTTGTTCAAAAATGTGACCCTTGTCAACGCACCAGGAATAGTTCTTCAAAGGACGCAATGCCCTTGAAAAATATTCTCGAAGTTGAGCTGTTTAATGTTTGGGGCATAGATTTTATGGAACCTTTTCCCCTTGTCCTGTGGCCAACAGTACATCCTGCTTGCAGTAGATTATGTATCTAAGTGGGTAGAAGCAGTAGTCTGTGCTAGGAATGATGCGTCCACTGTATCTAAGTTTCCTTACCAGGAACATCTTTACACGCTATGGAACACCAAGAGTCCTGATAAGCGATGAAGGTACGCACTTTATTAATCGCATCATTTCCAAATTACTTGCAAAATATAATGTTAGGCACAAGATCGCCACTGCTTACCATCCACAAACGAACGGTCAAGCGGAAGTGTCAAATCGAGAAATCAAGTCTATCCTGGAGAAAGTCTTCAATGCAACGTGGAAGGATATGGCATAGAGGCTGGATGAAGTGCTCTAGGCCTACAGAACTGCTTACAAAACTCCTATAGGTATGTCTCCATACTCTCTTGTATTTGGAAAAGCTTGTCACTTACCTTTAGAGTTGAAGCATAAGGCATTTTGGGCAGTTAAGAAGCTAAACATGAACTTGGACACCGCGGGCGCTCAACACAAACTTCAGCTTAATGAGCTCGAGGATTGGCAATTGAACGCGTACGAGAACAAAAAGCTGTACAAAGAAAAGACAAAGCATTGGCATGACCAATGCATCAACAAGAAAGAACTTTTTGTTGGCCAAAAAGTTCTATTGTTCAATTCACGTCTGCATTTGTTTCCAGGAAAACTAAAATCTAGGTGGTCAGGACCCTTTATCATTAAGACAATCTTTCCATATGGATCTTTGGAAATAACACGAGGAGAGGGCACCAACACATTCAAAGGAAACGGCCAGAGAGTGAAGCCTTACTTTGAAGATGGACTGGAACGCCAAAAGTCATCTCTCGCACTACGCGAAGCCAAGTGAGGTCCGCATTGAAGTATCCCTACGTTTGCATCGCCATATATTCCAGAGACGCTTCCTCTATCCTTATCTTTTTGCATTATGTATTTTACGATGCGTTTGAGTTTGTTGATTTATTTGTTTGGTGGTTTTAAGATTGTTCTTTGTTTTTTCTTTTATAAAAGTGGAAACTTATTTGTTTTTCATTAAAAGTTGTGTATAATCGAGTTGGGAATTACGGACGTGTTAGATGCAAGCATGGCCCAGTTGAAGGGATGCGTCTCGAGCACACAAAAACACTCGAGTATTTAGAAATCTGAGACGTCTCTTCAGCTTTAGAAATTCTGACGTCAGCCACTAATTCTCTCTCAGCCTGTAAAAGGGCCCAACGATTCAAAGCCTTCTTCTTCTTCATTTTCACTCTCGAGTTCTCTAAAACAAAAGAAAGAAAAAAAAAACCTAACTTCTCCGTCTCCCTCGCTTTAGATTCGCTCGAGCTTCTCCGACCACAATGTCGTCCGCTTCAGACAGCCAGAACTAGACCATGAGCTTCGGGAACGACTCACCGGTAAACTCCTATTCCTTGTCCTCTGTTTTGATTTCACCTCCCCCGAGCCCTAGAAAAACCACCAAAACCCTCACTCAAACCAAACCCACACACGGTAGAGCCACCTCTTCCTAACGGTCGTTTGTTTTGAAACCTTCCACATCCCCCACGAAACTCCCTTCCAAAGCCTCCAAAGCCATCGTTACCCCTCCGGCCAAGATCCCTCATTCTAAACCTAAAACCCCTCAAGCCAAGGGCCAAGGATGCGTCCGTCATCTACAGCCGCCTCTAAACTCTACCCCAAGCCTGGCTCACCACCAGTCATCACTAACATCACTATGGTGTGTGCAACGCATAATCCACTCGCAGCCTACATCCACAACACACCGTCACTAGTTGTGCGTCCACCACCTCCATTTTTTATCGAGCCCTTGGCCACCATTTATCCAGTGGAATCAAATGCGTCGAGCCAACCACCTCATTCGCCATCCTCATATCTTCCCTTGGGACGCCTCATACTCTAGTGGACACCCCTCCATTTACTCCACCCATACCACCCTCTGACAGTCCTGCGTCAGAGCGCAATCTTGAAGAGTTGGCAGAATTGGCTCGACAGAACAAGCAAGAGGTTTTCGGTGCGATCTTGGCGTCTCTCAATCAAAGTCAAGAAAAAGAGTAGGTGATGCGTTTTGCCCATCGAACGCATCACTTGAGTTGGATGAAGCAGAGGGGTATGCTATGATGCTTGAATAGGAATTAGAAGAAGAAGAACGGAAAGAAGAAGAAAAAAGGAAAGAAGAAGATAAAGAAGAAGGGAGAACTGGCCCTGATGCGTCTTAACTATGCTCATTTGACACGAATGAAGGGATTTTAAAATAAAAAAGAGTAACAAAGAAAAGAAGATTGATATTGGAGGAAGAAGAAGAAGAGCAATCTGCATCCGGACCTGAGGGTGTAACACATGAAAATAGCTCAAGGCACGATGCACTAGAGCAGGAATTGGAAGACTACCAGCCCGCAAGGCAAGGGCGAAGGAAGACGGATCTCCAATGGGAATTAGAGAATGAACTGAGAGAACTGACAAGGGAAGCAAAAGAGCATGCGGCAGGAAAACACAAGGTAACCGATGCGTTACCTAAGAAGACTTTGGGAAGAAAGCGTCAATTTATTGACATACTCGTAGAAAAGGGCTTCTTTCCTGAACACCACCCACTGCCAATTTACATAACTGAGACAATAAACGCATTGATGTGGAATCAGTTCTGCGTTGGGCACACCCGTATTTGGCCCAACCTCGTCCGCATGTTCTACAATAATGAGTTTGATATGGATAAGAACACAGTTTTTTTTTTATGGGGTGTTAGTGCGCTTCTCAGTTGATAAGATAAACGAAGTGTTCAACATTGACAGTAATCCGGAGCGGAAGGAAATCACATCTTAGAGCAGCCAATGCCAAGCTAATTAAAAGATGCGTTAAGACGGTAGCGAAACCTGGAAGCAAATGGCAAATATCGAGAAACGGGGTAAAGATGTTAGCTTCCAGGAATTTAACTCTAGACGTGAATTTGTGGTATTATTTGATCAAACGGAGCATCATGCCTATAACGCATGATGAGACATTATCAAAGGAACGCGTCCTGGCTACCTATTGCGTCATGTAGTGCATCCTTTTAGACGTTGGAAAAATTATAAGGGATCAGATCAAAGCCATCAAAACTAAGCCACGAGGGAAACTCTACTTTCCATGGCTGATCTGTGCACCATGTGAACGCAGGGACATCCTTCTGAGGGTTGATCATGAAGATATCGATGTCTTGATAGACATAAAGTTAGTAAGGCATCTACTTCGCGATTCACCGCATCAACCTGCCTTACCTACCAAAGAAGTTGCAACCAAGCCTCGATCATGCAAACGCGCCCCCAAAAGAAGATGCGTCTAGATTGTTGAACACAGCGATGAAGCTTCAGAGCACGAAGAACATAAAGCTGAGCTTGAACTTATGGCTGAAGAAGTGCAACCACCCCTCAATCTTACTTTCCATGACTCACCATTGGCTCAGCCAGAAGGGAGTCCTGATCAAACGCACCAAGAACCAACTCATATAGATCAGGACATCCCTTATTCCTTTCCTTCGCTCCAACCAAGTCCAATTCCGAACTTTGTGCCTCCTCCAATAATTTTTGAGTCAACTGGGCTAGGGTCAAGCACGCAGCAAATTTTGAAGACCCAGTTGGAAGAAATGAAGAACCAACACCACCTCAACACAGCACAGAATTAGAAGAGTTGAAAACTTTTATCAGTGATTAACCCAGACCACTGGCCGTGTCTATCGAAGGTCTTCAGCAACAGAATCGGGTTCTAAGGGATTATCTAAGGCAACAAACAAGACGGATGCAAGACTAATTTGTTTACACAATGCAATACATCAATCAGGTCTTGGTTGGAATGTTTGCTCTACCTCTATTGCCTGCCCATCTTAGAAACCCCTTGCGTTTTATGGATGAAGACCCTAAGGAAGAATGCAGAGATGATGCGCCAGCACAAAAGAGTTTTGGGGTGTTTGGTTATTTTTGTATTTTGATTTAATTGTTCTTTTGTATCTGCTTGACTCGTTTGTTTACTTCATGTGAATTTATGAAAATGAATGAGAAATTCCTATCATTTTGTTCCTTGCATTTGACCTTGGCATACTTGATTTTTGTTCTTTAGATATTTTCTAAGTCTCGTGCTCTGCCTGTCCTCAATGATATCAACTATATGAAATCTATAAGTATAGAGTAGGTGTTAGGAAAATCAACAAAGCCTAAACTTCTCTAAAAAGGATATGTCTACTTTCTAACGCGTGCAAGCTTTAAGTCTTAAACTCCTTTCAGAATCTCAAAGCCTTTTTGAAATTTTGTTTCTCTTTTAGTAATGAGTATAGCTCATCTCCAAATTTGGAGATGAGGGAAATCCGAGTTAAGACGCATCAAACGAGTACATCATAAAGAAAAAGGAACAAAATAAGAAAAATATTAAACGCGACTCCTCTGTCATTACTTCAAAAGAAAAACCTTAAAATGACATGAGTTTGGTTGGAATAGGCACTTAGCCGTAGTTGGATGCTCGCATGACACCCGTGGGGGCAAGCCAAAATGAAGTTAAGTCTTCTAGACCAACGCGTCCCATATAACTTCCCTATCTAGTCTGAAGAAATTATATCTTGAAACGCATGAGTATTAGATATGAGTTTAGTTATGAAAGGTTCTCACCCGTAGTTAGATGTTCGCATGACCCCCGTAGGGGGCAAGCCAAAACGAAAGTGGGATACCTGGAACAACGCATGGGTAAGTAAGTTCATAATTTTTTTTCTATTCGGCATTTATCTTAAAAAAGTGCATCTAACACATTGCTGGTTTAGAAAAAACGATAATGTTTTGAGAAATGAAAGGAATTGTGATAAAAGGCCTGTTACACCTGAAACTAAACATTAGCCTTTTAAGAAAAGAGTCAACCTAAGTTATATTTTCCAAACTCTTATCTCAAGCTTATGACTGAATGTGATGAGAGGCGAACTCTGCACACTTAAGACAAAGGAGATAACGAAAAATTATTTTGGAATGCTTGAGGACAAGCATTGTTCAAATTTGGGGGTGGTGATAACTTGTAGAAATACAAGTTATTTTTGCTCTTAAGTTGGAACAACTAAGGTTTTTAATGATAAATTCTCCTCATTTATAGAAGAAACGCATGGATTTATTCAAACATTAGCAAACTCATACAAAAGAAGTTTTATTACTAAATATCGCGGCACTAACGCATTGTATTGTAGGATTTCAACACGACAATTAACGCTAACGCATTAGACAAGTGCCGCGGGAAAAGCCCTAACGCATGGGCCATGCATCAGAGGGAGTTCAACGCAGAGAAGATACATTGATCCAAGCTGATTGTGTCACATCACCACTTGCAAGTATGGGCACCTGCAGCAGGCGGCATCTGAAAAGCTTCCAAGCAGCAGGCGGCGTCTGAAAAGCTTTCGAGAGTCAGACGACTAACCAGGGCATGGACTTTAATGCTGACCAGGCCATGGACTTTAATGCTGCCCATTCACCAAGTGGACGTGACCAACGCCTATAAATAGATGAAGTCCCTTCAGAGTTGAGAAGTTCGAAAATTATCAAGATCGTTACTCTCTATATATTGTAGTCAGAGTTTTAGTTCATAGAAGCTGTGCTGTAGTGCCAGACGATTAGAAGGGTTGAGAACCACCACCACCACCGGTCAGGTAGCGGAGGAAGCCACTCTTAAGAAAGACACTTCATCCAATTCCTATAAAAGTTATTGTACACAACGATATTGAGCCAAAGAAATACAAGAGATTTTATTCTTTGGCTTGACTCAGTTTCCTTCATCTCATTTATTGCTTTCATTTCATTTTCTTAATATTGCTTTTGTAAATACTCTCTGTTTCTTTATAAAATTCATATATTTGATCCATCATACTTGCCATTGTTTATTTCTTGTTTATGTTGAACGCATTAATACTTTATGCCAAACTTCATTCCAACGCTCAAGCCAACTTGACAAATTGGTAAAAATCACCTTTAACTTAGATTGTTCGAAAGAATAACTAAGCTGCATCAAGTAGGATGACTAGTACAGTTAGAGATAGACTTACTGGTATCTATTGCATTCTGTGCTAGATGCATGCATCCTAGAGATAGGTTTTGTATGTTATTCGCATTGAGAAATGTTGAATGAAGTCTAACGCATGAACAAAAGATAAGCAAATCACTCCATCTCATCCATATCACATCCTAGTTTGTGTACATTCATCTTAGACCGACGTGTCCACTTACATTAAACTCCATTCTCACATGATCCATCACTAACTACTCAACTCTTTTGCATCTCTTGCACAGGCACAACAATTTAGTGTATATAACACATTTCTCACATTTATTTAGGAAAACCCCTTCAGTAGATACAACGCGAGGTCTGCGTTTAGTTAACTGAATCCCTGAGTTCGACCCTGGACTTACCAGGAACCTAAATTAGATTTATACTTGGGTCTGGTTTAGGAAAACTTGAACGTCATTAGAAGGAGTTTTGTGCGTTCTGCCAACGCATTACATTTACTTAAACGCATCAAAGCATAAATGTATCACTCACAGTTATTCTTCCAATTTATTTTTATACAAAATACTCCTAGAGTGAATCACGATAGCGACGAAAAATTATGATATAATTAATTAATAAATAAATATAATCATATTATATTTATATCCTATAGTTTGATATCACATATCTACTATAGTATTTTCTCCTCTACTTAATATAAATCATATTTATATCTAATTTCCTCCAAATTAATGTATCTAATACATTTAGCCAATTATATCATATATAATTAACAAGTCCAATTATATCTTATATAATTGAACTTCCTCTTGTCAATTTGAACATTTCAAATTAATCCAAACCTGGTTCTCAACTTTATCCAAGCAACCTAGGTGACCTAATGGACCTGTTGCTCGAAGCTTCAACAGTAGGTGAATAGCTAACTAAACTCTTTAGCTACGAGATTCACCATCCGTTAACCGTTAGTGATTCCACTAAAGACCAAACGCTAAACTCTTCTTACTACAGATATATTTCTGTGTCCATCGGATATAACCAATCATGAGTACGATGACCCTTCGTAGATGCTTGTAAGTACAGGTGGGCCAATTTATCGTTTTGTCCCTGTAGTTACATCTCATTCCTTAAGTACCACTGATTTCTCTAATAAACAATACAACATAGTCCAACTATGTGTGAACACCTCTCGGGCCAAGAGAAGGTGTGTGGCGCCACATCGTTCAAGCTCCAGAATCATCCCTTAAGGGAGCCATCTATCTACTTACCCTAACCTTGGGGAAGGAGTGAATTCCATCTTTTGTAGCTGAGTTCTCAGCTCCCAAATAAGACAAATCCTCAAAATGGTAGGTTTGAATCGACGACCTGGCCACTCGCACCCATAAAAATCAAAGGACCGCCCTCAATGGTATAGGGGTCCCAGATGGTTCTATTTCTCAATCTTTCTGACTTGCTCCTACGCAGGAATTCCCAACACACTCAGGATTGAGGTCATGTTACCTATGGTCATCCTAGTGAAGTGAAGTCTCTGTCATGAATGGTGTTATATAACGAAACATTAACACTTCGTGGTCAGGTCTTATACAAACTCTTTGTATAGGACGCCCCCGCTCGCATGTCCCCAACACGAATGATCAGAATCAGACCATCTGTGACAAGTCCCAACACTTGTAACCATTCCACAAAGTAAGCCGCGTCCGTAGCTTACCGGGATAAGGTTTTCCTTCTATATCCATATACTACAGACTATTTTGGTTATCACTCAAGACATGATCCACTTGTATGTCACCATATACATGCTCGAGTCACATACAGATAACTAGAGATTTTATGTTTATTGGTTTGTGGTAAAGCAAATAAAACAAATAACCGAGCAAAATACAAGATGTGAAGTAAATGTCATATATTAACATCAAAAGTGTTCGTACATACTGTTTATAAACTATAAGACACGAGACTTTAGGGCATCAACCCCAACACTTTTCACAATGTCCGCGCACTCCGAGATCAACACACCGTCTGCTATTTATAATGCACTCATCCGTTATTTAGAATAGAAGAGGCGCCTTCCCATTTCCTTTATAACCGTCCAATAAATTTGATCTTATCACATTCATAACATATAATTAATATCATATATTAATTAATAATATTTTCCTCTACTAGATATAAATCATATTTATATCCAATTTCCTCCAAATTAACATATCTCACACATAAAGTTAATTATTTAAAGTTAATAGCTTTCACATCTCCAAGAGTTTACACCGTGAGATCTATGCTCGACTTCATGTCACTTTTACCACAACAACTCCATACAGAAAGTGTTTGGATGGATCAATAACAAGATGAATAGGAGAAGTAGTTCATAGTAAGTGGGTGAAGGAAATGTGTCAACATTGTCCTACAGTCTCCTCTATTAGTTTAAACCGTGAGATTCCTATGTTGAACTTGCTGTTATTTTTAGGCGGTACTAGCTAGTCGTTAACTATGACGATCCCCACAGAGGATTGTAACATAGGATTTGGAACAACCCAAGCTTAAAAAATGAATAGGGTTTTATAGGTTCGTCTTGGATATTGTTTTCATCTCGGGGGCATGTTCATATTTTTCTATAAGATCTGAAAAATGGTGGGTCACACTCATAAGAATTACTAATTTTGACCGAAAACGATAAACTAAAAGAACTATAGGAATAGTGAGTTATTCTGATATAGTATTTGGTCAAGAATTGTCTTGCTTCAGTGAAGAAATTGTTGACTGCCCCATGGTAGCAACTGTTCTAAATCATTAAAGTATCATTGCAAATAAATACAGATTTTTTGGGTACTTTATTATTTTTTTTTTTTGCTAAAATTGGATTTAGATGCATAAGTTTAATAAAATTTGTTTAAAATTTTCAGCAATGTCAAATTCAATTATACATCTGCTTGCCTCTAATAAGTTTAATGGAGAAGGATATTCAAACTGGAAATCTACCATTAATACGATATTAGTTGTGGATAATTTAAGGTTTGTGTTAACGGAGGAATGTTCTCTGATTCCCAGTACAACAGCGAACTGAAATGTTTGGGACATCTATGATCGGTGGGTTACGAATAATGAAAACTCTCAAGCTTATATCTTAGCAAGTATATCCGATGTATTTAATAAGAAACATGAGGTAATGCCCACTGTCTATGAGATAATGGCGTCGCTCCAGGAGATGTTTGGGCAACTGTCATCCTCTGTTCGACATGAAACTATTAAGTATGTTTATAGTAAAGGAAGTCTTATTCAAGAGTACCTACGAGCGGAAGCGGATCTTTCCAATTCATTATGACAGAATTACCGCATATACATTCAAACATACTTTCATGATGCTAAAGAGATCAAGAAATCATATCAAATGAAGATTTCTTCTTCACATCGAGTCTGAATCCCAACCGTCTACCTCAAACAATCACCACTCGGACAGAAGAAAACGGAGAAGACAACACCACTCAGTGCCTTCAGTATTCTTGGAGTGAGAATCCAAAGTGTGGGCTTTATTCGGATTTGGTAGAGAGAAAGAGGAAGAAAGACCGTACACAATGATCAAGCATGTGGGAGATGCAGTCGTCTATCACATAGACATGATGCTTGATCGTTTAGGTGAAGTATACGATCGTGTAGGAAAAATGAGCGATCATCTAAACAATCGTGTAAAAAAAGGTAAACGATCGTGTAGGAAAAAGGGTGAGTGATTGTCCGAATGACCGCGTAGGAAAAACTAAGCAATCGTCTATACGATCGTTTAGTAAATATCGGGAGCTAAATGACTGCTTAGGAAAAAGGTAAACGATCTTTTTGATAATAGCACGCAATAGTGTATCGGTATGCGATCGCTTAGCAATATCGTATATGTAAGCGATCGTGCAGTCACTATCGTATAGGCACTGATTTTCTAAACGATGACACTATCTGTTCACAATGTCCGTGCACTTCGAGATCAATACACCGTCTGCTATTTATAATGCACTCATCCGTTATTTAGAACAGAAGAGGCACCTTCCCATTTCCTTTATAACCGTCCAATAAATGTGATCTTATCACATTCAGAACATATAATTAATTCATATATTAATTAATAATATTTTCCTCTACTAGATATAAATCATATTTATATCCAATTTCCTCCAAATTAACATATCTCATACATAAAGTTAATTATATCATATTTAGTTAACTCGTTCAATTATATCAGATATAATCGAACTCCCGTTTGTCAATTTGAACATTTCAAACTGACCCAAAAACTGATTCTCAACTTGTATCCAAGCTACCAAGGGGACCTTTTGGACCTATGGCTCAAAGATTAACGGTACGTGAATAGCTGACTAGACTCTTTAGTCACAATATCCAGCATCTGTTAACTGTCAGGCATTCCACTAAAGACCGACAGTTGAACTCTTCTTGCCATAGATATATTTCTATATCCATTGGATATAACCAATCATCAGTAAGATGACCTTTCATAGATGCTCATAATAACAGCAGGCGAATTTACCATTTTGCCTCTGTAATTACATCTTCCTCCTTAAGTACTACTGAGCCCTCTAATGAACAATACATCATAGTCCTACTATGTGTGAACACCTCTCGGGCCATGAGAAGGTGCGTGGCACCACATCGTTCAAGCTCTGGAATCAGCCCTTAAGGGAGCTATCTATCTACTTACCCCTACTAGGAAAGGAGTGAACTCCATCTTGTGGAGCTGAGTTCCCAGTTCCCAAATTAGACGAATTCCCAAAATGATAGGTTTAAGTCGACGTTTTGGCTACTCGCACCCATCAAATCAAAGGACCACCCTCAATGCCAGGAGTTCCCAACTTACTCAAGATTAAGGTCATGTTACCTATGGTCATCCTAGTAAAGTGAAGTCTCAGTTATGAACGGTGTTATATAATGAGGCGTTAACACTTCGTGGTCAGGTCTTATACAAACTCTTTATGTAGATCGCCCCTGCTCGCATGTCCCCTACACGAATGATCATGATCAGACCATCTGTGACAAGTCACAACACTTGTGACCATGCCACAAAGTTGGCCTTATCCGTAACGTTACCAGGATAAGGATTCCCTCCAATATCCATATACTATAGACCATTTTGGTTATCACTCAAGACATGATCCACTTGTATGTCACCATATACATGCTTAAGTTACATACAGATAACCAGGGATATTAAGTTTATTGGTTTGTGGTAAAATAAAAAACATCTAAATGTGCAAAGTCAAGTAGTGAAGTAAATATCATTTATATTATACATCACAAGTGTTTGTACAAAGTTGTATACAAACTACTGGACACGAGACTTTTGGGCACAAACCCCAACATATAGTACTCGCATGAAAAAAGGTACCAATATTAGAGAACATGTTCTCGATATGATGGTCCATTTTAATATTGCTGAAGCTCATGGGGCAATGATAGATGAAATTAGTTAAGTCAGTATGATATTAGAATCTCTTCCGGACAGTTATTTACCTTTAAGAACTAATGCTGTTTTGAACAAAATTACTTACAATTTGACTACACTGTTGAACGAGCTACAGACATATCAGTCTATGATGAACTTAAAGAAAGTGAAATAAATGTTATTTCATAACCTAAAAAGTTTCTAAAGGGTTCTATGTCTAGAACAAAACCCGCTGATAAAAAGAAGTTTGTTTCCACTTCTTCAAAAGACAAGGCTGTACCAATGAAGAAGAAGGGTAAAAAGAATAAGAAAACCACTGCAATTAAGAACAAAAACAAAAACAAGGCTCCCAAAGGAAAGTGTTTCCATTGCGGAAAGGATGGACATTGGAAACGTAACTACCCAAAGTATTTGGTAGAAAAGAAAGCAGGAAAAGGCGAGCCAAGATAAATCAGATTTTCTAGTAGTTGAAACATGTCTAGTGGAGAATACTCACCTAACCTGAATATTAGATTTAGGCGTCGCTAATCATGTTTGCAATTTTCTACAGGAAACTGGTTCTTGGAGACAACTTTCTGAACAAGAAATGACTTTCAAGGTGAGAACTGGAGAAGTCATTTCGACTCATGCAATGGGAGATGTCAAACTATTTTTTGTAGAATCTTTCATCTTACTTAGATATGTATATTATGTATCTAAGATGAAAGAAAACTTAATTTCTATTTCCTATTTGCTAGAAAATATGTACAAAATATCTTTTGAATCTAATGAAATGTTTGTTTTTTAAGAGGTGTTCATGTTTGTTCTGCAAGACTCGAAAATAACTTGTATATATTAAAACCAACTGAAGTAAAGGCCATTCTAAATCTAAAGATGTTTAAAACAGTTGAGACTCAAAATAAAAGATGGAAAATTTCTCTTAACGCCTATCTTTGGCACCTCAGACTTGGTCACATTTATCTCAACAGGATTGAGAGATTGGTAAAAAACAGTCATCTAAGTAGGATAGAAGATAGTTCTTTACCTCCAAATGAATCATGTCTTGAGGGAAAAATGACAAAAAGATATTTTTCTGAAAAAGGTCTTCGTGCCAAAGAGCCTCTCGAACTTACACATTCATACCTATGTGGTTCGATGAGTGTAAAAACACAAGGAGGCTATTAGTATTTTATCAGTTTTATTGATAATTACTCTAGATAGGCTACATTTTCAAAGAATTTAAGATCGAGACAAAAAATTATTTAAGTAAAAGAATTAAAACATTTCGATCTGATCGAGGTGGTGAGTATATGGATATACAATTCTAAAACTATCTAGTAGATCATAAACTTCAATCTCAACTCACAACATTTGGAACACCACAACAAAACAGTGTTGCAGAAAGGAGAAATCAAACCTTTTTAGACATGGTCCAATCAATGATGAGTTATGCTCAGTTACCTCAATCATTTTGGGAGTTTGTAATATAGACTGTAGTATAGACTCTAAACGTTATTCCTTAATTCAAAAAATAGAAACACCGCATGAATTATGGAAAGGACGCAAAACTAGTTTATGTCACTTCTGTATCTTGGGTTGTCCAGCACATGTATTGGTACAAAATCCTAAAAAACTGAAAACATATTCATGTTGGGTTTTATTTCCTAAAACTCGTAGTTTGTAAAATATGAACATATTCTATAGTCAATAAACTTATTATTGATTCTATATGTAAAAGTCTAAATCCAATAAACCAAGATCCATGGTTATTATATGAATACTTGAACTTTATGTAGAGACATAGAGGTAGATCAAGTTCGAGTAAACAACCAAAACGGTCTATAGTACATGATTAAGGTTGGGTACCTTATTCTGGTAACACTATTGGATGCGACCTACTCTGTAGCTGTTACAAGTTGTTGTAAAGATACTACAAACGAAGTGATCCAGATTCGTTCATGTATTGACATGAGGAGTGGGGGCGTCATATGCAATAAGTTTGCATAAGATCGGACCAAGAAATAAGTCACTCTTACTTTATAATGTTGTTTACTGTATAAGACTGACTACTTCACTTAGATGACCTAGGTAACTCGATCTTAATCTTGAGCTAACTATGAACTCCTGTTTATTTGGGATTATCCTTAGATTTGTATAGGTGAGGGTTGGGTCAACAACACTGACTCAATAAACCTCCCATTTCAGGGGTAAAACCGGGTAGATATAAAATTCTAGATCTAACACACTATTACTCTCATTAAAACTATGTTGTTCCTCAATTTTAATTTGTAATGATTTAGTCTATATTTTTTTAAATTTGTAACAATTTAGTCCATAAACTTTAGTAGATAACAATTTAGTTTCTACATTTTAAATTTTGTTTAACTTTAATTTTTATGATAACAAAGTATTGCTACTATTTAATGGATTTTGTTATATGTCCAAAATAATAAATTGATTAGAGACCAATTATGTTTATAAATTACAATACTAAACCGTTACCTAATAAAATTTTATATTTAATTTTGATGACATATTTAGAAGTGATTCTCAAATGGTTAAAGACATGTTTACACTTATTATATCCACACATATATTTACAAACGCTTTAGAACATTTATGACATATTTAGAAGTGATTCTCAAATGGTTAAAATCACATTTGTCAGAAAATTGTTCTGAAACATGCTTATTTTTTAATCATTCAAAACCAATTTTAATGATATGCAGATTACATTTAAAAGTGTAGAATTTATTATTAAATTACTTTTGAGTGATAAAAGACATGTTTTTTTTAGCACAATAGGAGGTAGGACGATTCGACCTACTGACCTCATGATTAAAGACGTGTTACGGGATGATTTTGAACTTTGATTAAAGATGTGTTACGGGATGATTTTGGAGTTCGATTAAAGACGTGTTACGGGATGATTTTGAACTTGACAAAAGTGATTTTAACTAATAACACCCCCAAACACACACGTACGTAGGTTACATGATGTTTCACTAACAATGAACAGTGTCTTATGTTTAAAAAGAGTATAATATGGAATGGATAATAGAATTTGATAACTAATTAATAACAATTTAGACCTAAAAAAATTAGGCTACAAATAATTATAAAAATGAGAAAAATAAAAGGGCAAAAAAGGAATTTATGAATTATCGTGTTCATTTTTTGTCCAATAGTTTCTACACAACCAGGGGGCGCCCAATTGATTAAAGACACAAAAATAAATGCCCCAAACCAATAGCTGAGTTGTGAAAAAAAAAATCGAAATTAATGAAAGTGAATATTTAATGAAAAATCGAAATTAAAAGAGTAAATCTTGAACCTAGAGATTAAATTAAAGCAAAACTCAAATTAAAAGAGTAAATCTTGAACCTAGAGATTAAATTAAAGCAAAACTCAAATTTAAAGAGTAAAACAGTAACATGTTGAAATATAGGAAATAAATTAAAATAAACTCAAAACATAAAAATGTGGTATTAGTGGATTTTTTTTTTTAAATAATGTTTTTTAATAAATAATGACAAAAATAGGATTGGGGGGAAAGTATTCCCAAAAATAGGTGTTTAAATCGTGTATTGAGTACACGATTACACCTAAATCATGTACTAGGTAGACGAAAGACCTAAATCGTGTATCAGGTACACGAGTACCTGGCCACCTGGCACTCCCAGCCTTGCGTGGCAGTCATGTAGGTTTGATTGAGGAAATCGTGTACCGGGTACACGACTTACACGCCTTAAAAGCTCTGCTCGAACCCTTTTTCTTCCTCATCGAAATGCCTATTGTTCTTCCTCACCGCCGCTTATTATCGTTTTCCCTCACCGAAACCATTTGGTTCCTCCCTTCTACCTACCAAAATCTCGTTGATTTTCCTCACTGAAACCTCTATTTCACTGAAATCTTCCAAAATTTTGATTTGCTTGACTTTCAGTCCTCCATTTGATCCTCACCGAATCCTCCATTGTAGCGGTTGTGTTGCTCGATTTTCCTACATTTTTTGCTGCCGAATTTTGCTTGGTATATTTCTTTCTCTAGTTGGGCTGATCTGTATTTAAATGTATGTTTTTGCATATTTTTGGGCTGAATTTTGCTTAGTATATTCCTACATTTTTGTATAGTTTATGTATAGTGTATGTATAATTTATGTATGTATAGTTTATGTATAGTTTATGTATAGTGTATGTATAATTTATGTGTGTATAGTTTATGTATAGTGTATGTATAGTTTATGTATAGTTTATGTTGTATAGTTTTGTGTATGATTTAGTTTATATATAGTTTTGTGTATGATTTAGTTTATATATAGTTTTTGTATGATTTAGTTTATGTATGATTTAGTTTATGTATTATTTAATTTATGTATAGTTTATGTATGATTTAGTTTATGTATTATTTAGTTTATGTGTGATTTAGCTTATGTATGATTTAGTTTATGTATTATTTAGTTTATGTGTGATTTAGCTTATGTATGATTTAGTTTATGTATGTTTTTGGGCTAATCTTACATTTTTTTTATTTGATTGGATTGATTTAAACTTAGAAATCTTATATGTATAGCTTATGTATGATTGATTTAAACTTAGAAAACTTAGAAAACTTAGAAATTAGAGTTTGTTGGGTTGACATATTAACATAGTTTTTTGTCAACTATAACAGTTGAAAAAAAACATAATAAATATGTTGATGTGTCCTGAAGATTTAGTAATTCTTGAACTTGGAAATGATGGAGATAGTGACATCGACGTTGAAGTGGATGAATTATTTGGAAATGACGTTAGTGGTGAACAAGATCTTGAGTTGGTACTGTCGAAAATGTTCAACAAAATAGATTGGGAAATGACAAATTCAACGTGTGAACTAGGGTCTACTTTGGAAGAAAGTAATGTAGGAGTAGATAACTGTAGTTTGATACAAATGAGAATGTTGTTTAATACCAAATAAGATTTACAGCTTGCTGTAAAAAAAAAAATATTGTGTGACAGAACACTACGAAATTGTCGTAGTGGAATCAAATTAAGATCTTTGGTATGTTAAATGTAAATCCTAGAATGACGATTGTGTGCTTGAAATGACAAATAATGAATTTATTTAATAAACTTATTTTATGTAATTGTATTTCTTATGTACTTTTTATGTATCTTTTATGTTATCAATTCAATTATTTAATATAATTTGAACTTTTTAGGTAATGGAGCCTGTTTCTTTTAATCCTGTCCAATTGTACCAACAAAACATACATCGTTCACAGACAGTATGGGATAGTTCTTCCACTATAGTGTTGAATTATCGGAGGAGGGAGGCGACTGCACAAAGTACTATTCCATTTGATCATCGCATTATTCCATACGTTCAGGAGGCGGGTTTTCTTGGGGTTGCACAGATTGGTTTCATCCAGCTTGATTGACACTTGATTACTGCTCTAGTTGAGCATTGGAGACCAGAGACAATTTAAGTTAAAAGTGGACGGGCAACCACTGACAGGCTCACTACAGTATAACTGGAAGAACATTTATGAAGAGCTCTTAAGTATTCTACCAGAGGATATGAAGGGATCAAGATTGAGTATCCCTTGGTTGGCATCCTAGTTTCCCGAATTACCTCCCGATGCTGACGACAACAGCATCGTAGGTACGCATGAGTATACATCCTGCAACTTATTGGAGGATTTTTATTTGTCGACAAGTCAAATACTCTGGTGCATCTCATGTTCCTCCCATTATTTTCTGATTTCGAGCACGCTGATACGTACTTGTAGGATGGTGCATGTCTTGCATGGTTGTACAGAGAACTTTGTCGGGGTTCCAATGCACAAGCGTTGAAAATTGCGGGGCTACTGATACTATTACAAGTATGGGCTTATAATCAATTTCCAATTGTAGCATCACAAATCCAACTACAGGCCCCAGATTATCGTCCAGTTAGTGCCAGGTATTATTTTATTTATATATTTATTTCGTTACCATTTTATGTAAGAATATAAATTAAATGTATTTTTTATAATTTTAGATGGAGTGGTGTATTAGCTGCCTCTGAACAGTCAGCAAATATGTTCCTCGTGTACAGAAAAATATTTGACATGTTGACGCCCAATCAGGTAGTAAATATGTATATAAATGAATATTTAAAAAATTTTATATGTATACTAATTATTATTATTATTATTTTTTTTTTGGACGCCATACTCACAGATTTGATCATCCTTACCTGATTATTGTCGTGATGGTGAAGACATCTGGTTGACTGTTAGCCCTTTTATATGCTTCCATATAGTAGAATGGCATCATCCAGATCGTGTGCTGAGACAATTCGGTATGTGACAAACGATACATTCGTTGTCACACTCCATAATTACATCAGATTGATTTAAGAGGTAAGCACGACCAAGACTGGTGTCGAATCCATGCAAAGTATTTATTCTACTGGCATGGACAACGTGATTGTTGTGCATAGGGAGAATTAACAGATGGGCCAGCTGTATCAGACAATTATTTTTCCTGGTACAATTCGATCACAAGGCGATTTATCTCACCAGACGGTCCTTACTACATGGTAAGAGATTTCAAATCATACATTTTCCATATATATAATATGAATATTGTTTAATATTTTTTTTTATTCTACAGAATAATTTTATCGGTGATGTTCAACAATATTCAGTGCAGAATAACCTACCAAAATTGGGTTCAATGTGTCAACAAACATTGATCAACGTAGAAAGTATTATTCAACAAATAAGACGACTCAATGTTGCTGACACCGATTGAAGGCGTATTCGTCATAGACGATAGCGATAACGGGGTGAACCTAATTTAGAGAGACACGAAGATAACCCCATGAGGAGTAAGGGCCAGGGGGTAGTTTTTAAATCCCACATTGTATCATTTTCAAATTGCAAATCTCAAAAGAACTAATTGTAAATATTCTTTAATATCATGATATATTTTTTTTAATATGAGTGCAAGATGTTTTTATTGTAGATTAAATATATAATTAAGTTTAACAATTAAAAAAAAAAAGCAACAATGAAGGAATTAAGTTTTAACAATCAACTTAAAAAAAAAAAAAAATTATAAGCGAATCGTGTACCGGGTACATGAGTTCACTTGACCGGTCAACCAGTCAGCTAACTGGATTAAATGGTACTCGTGTACCTGGTACACGAGTATGCCACATGGAAATCGTATACCGGATACACGATTTCACTATCCTAAATCTGTAATACTTTCCCAAAACACCTATTTTTGAAAATACTTCCCCCAATCCTATTTTTGTCATTATTTATTAAAAAAATATTATTTTAAAAAAATTCGTATTAGTGTATGAATGTTCCTATTAAAAATGTCGAAACATATAATTTAACCTAAATATTAATTATTTTACTCAATCCATACAAACTCAAATAATATTCTAATCTTAAACTACACAAACTCAAATTATACCCATCAATTCGATGTTATAATTAATTAATCCAAACATTGAAAAACTCTTATAGTTGTGAATTCAGTAGAGATTGAATTCGTATAGAAGTAAGTTCCTATATTTGAAATATATATTGCTATTATTTTCTTTTTGAATTTTCTTAGTTGCAAGAGTGAGGATCGAATCATGAACTTTTTATTTAAAAAAATAATTGATGGTCTTATCTACAATGAGCTATGTTCAAATGGATGATTTTTTGTTAATTGTTTTTTTTTTAAATTTATTCAACAATTGTGAGAGTGAAAATTAAACATACGTTGAATTAATCGATAATAATTGATGCATTACCTTGAATGTAAGGTATTAGTACATTATATTTTTTAGTATAACTGAGGATATAAAAATCGAACCACAATTAGCATCATAGCTCAATTTAACAGGTATGTACTTGAATAGACTATAAAATTGTTTGTGTTATTGGGATGATAAGAAAAAGAAAAGTGTCAAAAATTGTTTGTAAGTATGTGAAAATGCATGAAGTTGTTTTTTTTTATAATTAATTTGGTTTGACAAAAAAAAAAAAAGAATTAAAAGCCAAATTTAGTAATGTAATCATCACAATTGCACCCCACACGAGACTCCCTTTTCCACTTCGTTACCAACCAACAGAAAATCCCTTTTTCTTTTTAAAATCTCCCTTTCACTTCTTTTTCTCTTCCAATTTCCTTTTCTTTTAATTGTATTTTTTTTACCTATTTAACAAAAAAAAAACTTTTTAATTTAAATATTACTTTGATCTCTATTTTCGTCTTTGGTTCAATTTTTAAAATCTACATTTTTAACTTTTTTTTTTCATTTTTGTCTTTATAAATTCAACTTTGATTCAGTTTAGTCCTTAAACTTTTAAAATATTCATATTTCCATTTTAACACTTCATTTGATGTAGAAAATAATATTATTTTAGTTTCAATAAACTAAATGTAAAATGTTAAGACTTCAAATAAAAAAACTCAAAATTCAAAAAAAAAATATTTTGAAACCTAAGAACTAAATAGAAATTAAAATCAAAACTCAAAAGTAAAAATGAAACATTTTCAAATATAGGGATCAAATAGAAACTATGTATTTTGTAGTATAATGGGATAAGGGATTAGACCTCCAATCTCCTGTACATGCACATTCTAACATCACAAAACAAAACTGATTGTGACTTTTTTTTTTTCTAGAGTTTAATTCCACAATCAATCACTATTTATTTAATTGATATTATTGTGGATAATTTTGGATCAAGTGACATAATGAAAAAATAAAATAGCATAAGCAAACACGGAAAAACTGAAATGGGTCTAAGAGAAGGGAGCTAACTTGGGCCTGGCTCAAGCTAGCGACCTTGACCTCGACCTGACCCAGACCAAACACCTAATGGGGCATGTCTTTCACATGTCCCGACCTAAAATAACGTTTTAGGCCCAAGATATAGCTTAAAAAAGACGCTTGACCTCAGCCTTGGGGCTGAGACTAACCCTAGATAAATAGGAAACTGGGTATGCCCAACGACTCAAGTTAATCTACTTATCCTAAAGTATTTCAGAAACCCTAGGTCAACTTTCTTTATAAATATATCGTGATTAACTTCACGTGAGGTAAACTAAAGTCATAACTCTCTAGTTTCCACACTTATTTTAGTTTATGACTTGAGCATCAGAGTATGTGGTTTAACCAGGTTTACTCTTTTGTAGGTTACATTATTGTTTAATTTATTCAATAATTGTGAAAGTGAGAGTCAAATGTTGAATTAAGTCGATAATAATTGATGTGTTATCTTGGGTGTGAGGTACTAATGCATGATTTTTTTTAGTACAATTAAAAATAAAGAAAATCGAATCACATATGGTGAATGACAATTTTGCATAGCTCAATTTGGTACTTGAATTGAGTATAAGATTGTTTGTTTTATTGGGATGACAAAAAAAAGAAAGATGTAAAAAATTGTTTGCAAGTATTTTAAAATGCATGGAGAAGTTATTTGTAATAATTAATTTGGTTTCAGAAGAAAAAATGAATTAAAAGCCAAATTTGGTATTATAATCATCACTATTGCACCCTATGCACGAGGCTCTCCTTTTTGTTACCAACTAACAAAAACTCCTGTCTTCGAGCTTTCTTTTTATTTTTTATTTATTATTTTTTAAAAATCTCCATTTCACTTCTCTTTCTCTTCCAATTTTCTTTTCTTTTAATTGAATTTTTTAAACCTATTTGACAAAAAAAAAAAAAAAAATTTTTTAGTTTAAATACTACTTTGATCTCTCTATTTTTGTCTTTGGTTCATTTTTGGAATTTACATTTTTAACGTTCGTTCATTTTTGTCCTTATAAACTCAAATTTGATTAAGTTTGGTCCTTAAAATTTTAAAATATTCATATTGCCATTTTAACACCTCATTTGATGTAAAAAATAAATATTATTTTAGTTTCAATAAACAAAATGTAAAATCATAAGAGTTATGAATTAAATAAAAAAACTCAAAATTCAGACAAAAAAACATAACATTTTGAAACTTAAGAACTAAATAAAAATTAAAATCAAAACTCAAAAGTAAAAGTGAAATATTTTCAAATATAGGGATCAAAGAGAAACTAGTACTTAAAAACCTATCAAATATTTTTCTTATTATAACAACCGTGGAGTGGGGGATTGGACCTCTAACCTCTAGGGACATAGCACATTGTAAAATCACTAAACCAAGCTAATTGTAACTTTTTTCCCTAGATTTTAATTTCACAACCAATAACTATGTATTGATTGATACTGTTGTGGGTAATTTTGGATCAAGCAACATAACAATAAAATAAAATAGCAGAAGCAAACAGGGAAATACTAGAATTGGTCTAAGAGAATGGGGCTAACTTGGGCTTGGCCCAAGCTAGCAACCTTGACCTCGGCCCAACCCAGGCCAAACACCTAATGGGGCACGTCTTACCCATGCCCCAACTTGAAATAACATCTTAGGCCCAAGATATAACTTAAAGGAGACGCTCAACCTCAGCCTGAAGGTCGAGTCTGACCCTAGTCAAACACGAAATCAGGTATTCCTGATGGCTCAGTAGGTTATCTATTTATCCTAAAGCAACTCAAAAACCCTAGATCAACTTTCTTTATAAATATATCGTGATAATTTCATGTGAGGTAAACTGAAGTCCTACTATAAAACTCTCTAGCTTCTACACTTATTTCACTTTCTAACTTAAGTATTAGAGTATGTAGTTTAACCACACATGTGTGCAGGCTTACTCTTTTAGGTCTGTAAGTTACTCTTTTGTATGTTACATTATTGTTTAATTTATTAAACAATTGTGAGAGTAGGAATCAAATAGACGTTGAATTAAGTCGATAATAATTGATGCGTTACCTTGGGCGTGAGGTATTAGTGCATGATATTTTTTAGTATAATTGAGAATAAGGAAAATCGAACCACATATGGAAAATGCCAATTGAGCATAGCTCAATTTGGCAGGTATGTACTTGAATTGGGTATAAAATTGTTTGTTTTATTGGAATGTTAAGAAAAAAAAGGTGTCAAAAATTGTTTGTAAGTATATGAAAATGCATGAGGAAGTTTTTTTTTTATAATTAATTTGTTTTGAGAAAAAAAATGAATTAAAAGCCAAATTTGGTATTATATGTTGGGAATTCTCTAGAATTCGCAGTTCGTAAATTTATTGCTAAACATTTTATTTATCAATAAAATATTGTTGAGTATTTTATTCAATAAAGTCATTGATATTGCATTCTATAATGAAAATCCAATGAATAAATCCATAGCTATAGTATGAATACTTTAACTTTATGTGGTGACATAAACATGATCAAGTTATAGTATATAGTCTAAATGGTCTATAAGTATATGGATGAAGTTGGGTATTTCATCCTAGTAACACTATTGGATGTGGCCCATTTCGTATAATGATACAAATGATGTGATCCACAAAACATTCATGTAGAGACATATGAGTGGAGGCATCTTATGCAATGAGTTTGCATAAGACTGGATCTTGAAATAGTCACTTTTCTTTATACAATCGTTTACTGTTTAAACTGACTATTTCAAACTAATATGACCTAGGATAACACGATCCAACAGCACTGCTTAATAAGCCTCCCATTTTGGGATAAAACCGGGTAGATTGCTGGGGACATAGCTATGCAAAATGGAATTCACTCCTACCCGACTTAGAGTTAGCAGATAGGTTGTTCTTTTAAGTGCTGATGCCTAGTCTTGAACAACGGGGACCCACCCTTTCTTGGTAGAGAGGTATATGATTTATAAATGGTATTACAAATCAGTTGTTCAATAGAGTGATTTTGAGGTAAAACAGTAATTTTGACCCAGCTGTAAATAAGAACGACCTGTGAAGGATTGACTTACGGATTATAGTCGAAATGGACAGAAATATATCTATAGTGAGGAGAGTGCAACTATCGAGCTATAGTGATGTGTCTTAATAGTTAAGAAAATAGTAATTAATTCAGTTTAAAGAGCTTAACTGATTAATTACAAATCATTGGAGCTCATGATTTGTACATCCATTAGGTTCCTCTACTGGCTCATAAATTGGAATAACAAATTGAGTATTAAATTAGATGATTTTTGAATTAGGATTATGAATTTGAAATGTTAAAATTTAATTAGTAGGGTTTTCAATTTATTGTGTTTAATACAATTAAAAAATCCATTATCTCTTTAAGTGGTAATTAACCAAACTCCATCAAATACTCTAAGTAGGAGCTGCCTTCCATGCAACCCTATTATCTTGCATGTTTTCAATGTATATATACATGCTTCATGCAGAGAAATGAGAATGGAATTCTAAAAAAATTGAGTGAAGTGTTGGAAAAATTGAAAACCATCACACACCCACCAAAATCCCTCTCCAATTCAGCTAGATTTGAGTGTTTCCACCATATATTCCTTCTTGAGATTTCTAGAGAAGATCTTGATGGTGGTCTTGTTAAAGTTTTAGGCTCAATCTTGGAGTATTACTGCTGAATTCGTGGATTAAGTCTTCAAATGTAATGTTTGCTTCAAACCCTCTATGAATTTCACTTAAATAACATGTTTAAAACTTAAATTAAGAGTAGTCTTATTGATTTTGATTTGTTCCATTACATGTTAGATTACTCATTCAATTGATATCAGGGCATGATTTAAGCACTCAATTATCGTTAATTTGAGTTTGTTGGGTGAATTTCTAAGCATGTTTGAATATGTGACGGATATGGTTTAAATTCAACTTTGGTATTAGAATTCTCTTTGATTTCCATGTTAAATTTATAATTGGCTCTTGTTTGATGAGCTTATATGTGTGTTTTAGAGTCTGTAATTTATTTGGAGTCATTAGAGTCTAAATTAGGCCGTAATTTGAAGATTGAAGCAAGCATTTTCGAGCAGAAAGTTGGAGTTGACCCTTCTGCCCAGGAGCGTCACGATGCTATTCATCGAGCGTTGCAACACCACGGGCTTGCTGATGAACAGCGTTGCAATGTTGAGAGCAACGTCACGATGCTGTTCATCCCAAGGGTTTTTGCTTCGTGCGCTACCTGTCCGGTTCGTGGGTTGAAGAAACCGGTTCGACTGGTTCTCCTCCAAACCGGTTTGGTTCAACTTCCTTTGGTGCCTTAGTGGGCCGGTTAAGGTGGTTCAGGTCTGGTTTGGGTCGATTCGAGCGGTTCTTCATCAAATTAAATTTGTTCTTGAGCCGATTTTGTAATTTTTTTTTTGTTTACTTAGAATGCCAAAGTTGAACCATATCAGTGTTATTTAATTATTTTATGCATTTGATATGTATTATTTTTTGAATTAAACATGTTTGTGCGTAAAGTATCCATTTTAGATTTAAAATCCCTCCGCAGTTAAACATGTTACATGCATTATTTATGTTATAAATTAGTTATAATATATAGTATGCATGCTTTGAGGTTTGTTAAAAATTGATATAATTGTTATGTTAATTTTTGCTTTTGAAGAATGTTATGGTTGGTTTAAAGCATGTTTGCTTTATAAGTTTGTTATAAAATGAAATTAGACTTTAAAATCCATAACAAAAATACACAGCATGCTCACTTAGGTTAACAACTGGTTTTAAACTGTTAAAATAGATTGTTGCCTTATAAAATTTGGTTGCAAACTCAAATCGGTTCATAAATTTGTCTAACGTTGGGGGTACTTAAACTGACGGTTTACATAACACCTTCTACCTGGGGATTATGACTGAAAAATTGAGCATTGTTAACTGATTTTATGAGCTTGTGTGAGTGGTGTAAGGCTTAAAACTAGTTTAAACACATAGACATCGTAGGTTAATATCCAAATATAAATGTTATGCTTGGATAAGATAACATAGACTTAGGTTCTTCTTAATTAGCCGTCATTAAGTATTTTATTGTCGCAAAAATTACCGCTAGAAGTTCTTTCTTTGTGGTGGTATAATTTGTCTGAGCAGGATTTAATGTTTTACTCGCATATGCGATGGGATGCAAGATTGTTTTTCTCTTTTGTGCCAGAGCTGCTCCCATCGCATATCTGCCTACATCGCACATAATTTCAAAAGGAATTGTCCAGTCAAGTGCAATTAGCACGGGTACGGTAATTGGCGCATTCTTCAAAACTCTGAATGTGTTAAGACAGTTATTGTCAAACTCAAATTTTCTGTCAGCCTCCAATAACGCACTCAGTGGTCGTGCTATTTTCGAAAAGTCTTTGACAAAGTGCTTGTAGAATCCAGAGTGCCCCAAGAAGCTTTGTACAACCTTCACGCTTCTTGGAGGTGGAAGGTTTTCAATTGCTTCGATTTTTCCTTTGTCCACCTCCAACCCATCCCAGGAAATCTTGTGTCCCAACACTATGCCCTCCTTCATCATGAAATGACATTTTTCCCAGTTAAGCACTAGATTCGTCTTTTCGCATCTCTTCAGTATCTTCTCTAAGTTGGCTAGACAGACTTCATAGGTGTTTCCATAAATAGAGAAGTCGTCCATAAAGATTTCAACAGAGTCCTCGAGATAGTCTGAAAAGATGGCCATCATGCACTTTTGAAACGTGTTTGGCGCATTGTAGAGGCCAAACGGCATGCAGCGAAAAGCAAATGTCCCATATGGGCAGGTGAATATGGTATTGTCTTGGACTTCTGAAGCTATCATAATCTGGTTGTACCTGGCATAACCATCCAGAAAGCAATAAAAGTCATTTCCAGCTAGACGGTTTAGCATTTGGTCAATGAATGACAGAGGGAAATGATCTTTCTTTGTGGCCGCGTTCAGCTTGCGCTAATCCATACAAATGTACCACCAATGACGGTCCTTTGCGATATTAATTCATCGTTTTCATTCGGGACTACCATCATGCTGCGCTTCTTCAGCACACACTGCACGGGCCTGACCCACGTGCTATTTGCTATAGGATAGATAATGCCCGCATCTAACCATTTGGTGATCTTCTTCTTAACGATCTCTTTCATCGTAGGGTTGAGTTTGCGTTGATGTTCGATCGTTGCTTTGTGGTCCTCTTCAAGACGAATGCGGTGCATACAGTACACTGGACTAATTCCTTTTATGTCAGCGAGCGTCCAGCCACACACATGCTTCCTTAGAATGCTCATCAATGCATTCTCCTGGTCTTCGTTCAGCTCAAAGGAAATAATAACAGGCAGCTTCTCATTCTGCCCCAAGAATGCGTACTTTAAATGATTTGGTAGGGTCTTTAATTCCAGTGTTGGTGGTTCTACTAGGGATGGTTGCGTTGTTTTTCTTTCTTCTTTTTCTGTTGGCTTTTCTTCTTGATTTGCGATCATCTTCTCTTCCTTGCTTGTTTTTGTCATGATCGCAATATAGGCAGCAACGGATGCGCTGGCATCCTCTTCTTCATTCTCTTCATCAAACTTTTCTTCTTCAATCGAATTCTGGTCATCATCTGAGTCATGCAGGTCTTCTTCATCTGAAAACTTCATGGCACGAATTATGTTAAACTTGAGCTTCTGTCCATTGATGCTCAAAGCGATTTCCCCTTTATGCACATCAATCTGAGCACAACCTATTGATAAAAATGGTCGCCCAGAATGATAGGCACATCTTTGTCAGCCTCGTAATCCAATATGATGAAGTCGGCTGGTAGGATAAATTTGTCAATGGTTATCAGCACGTCCTTCACTTTTCCCTCTTGATGCACTAGAGATCTATCGGCCAGTTGGAGAGTCACCGTTGTGGCACAAGTTGCCCCACATTCAGCTGCCTAAAGATTGACAGAGACATCAAATTTATGCTAGCTCCCAGGTCACATAAGGCTTGCCCGATGTACAGCCCTTATATGGAGCAAGGAATAATAAAGCTCCCAGGATCGCTCATCTTCAGTGGAATGATTGATTTCGAACTTTGCGTTAACTCCATCGTTGCAAATTTACCAGCTCCCATATTCTTAGTTACCATATCCTTCAGAAACTTTGCGTAGGCAGGAATTTCCTCAATCGCTTCACTGAAGGGAATATTAATATGTAATTGTTTTAACATAGACAAAAAGTGTTGGTACTGTAATTCTTCATTCTTTTTCTTCCTTAGTCTCTACGGGAAAGGGGGTAACTGCACTTTCACGATTCCCGTCTCAGTTGGCTTTGAGGTCGACGCAATCTCTGGCTCTACTACTTCTTTTTCTTCTTCATCTTCTTGCGTCACCGCAATTTCAAGTTCAGCCGCAATGAGGGCTGTCCGACTAAGCTCTTTCTTTTCTCCCTCCATAGTTTTCCCACTTCGAAATGTCATAACCTGACATTGCTTTTTACCTGATCCCCCCGGGTTGTGTGGGTGTTTTGTTGAAATCGGCAGAGCCCCTTGTGGTCTACTCTTCAGCTCACTCGCAATCTGGCCTATCTGTAATTCTAGATTGTGGATGGATGTAGCCTAACTTTGAAGCACAGTTTCGTTTTTCTCTATGTATTGCTTCAGTAGGCTTTCCAAAGAAGAGGATTGCAGTGGTTGTGAGCTACTTGCCTAGTTGCTCGTTTGACCGTTGTTGCGTGGGAAGAATCCTGGTGGCCGTTCTTTCTACGCCATGGTTTTGAAATTCTGTTGTTAATTCTTCCAAGCAAAATTGGGGTGGTTTCTCCACCTGGGGTGGTCGGTATTCGAAAAGGGATTATTTTTGACAAAGTAAATGAATTGTGGATTTTGCGGGCAATCTTCCAACGCGTGCCCATCACCACAAGTCACACACCTTGCGCTGTTTTGACTGATTGCATTGATTTGCCCATTTTGCAGTGTCGGGCTGCTGATCGCAATTCCCTGGATTAAGTTCATCATTGCGATCATCTGATTTTGTAGTGAAGCAATAGCACCATTACTTGCGTCATTGTCTTTGAGTCTCAATCTTTGGTCACTCTCTCTCATATCTTCATGGTTCTTAGAGATGTGATCCAAGATATTCTTCGCCTCATCACACGTTTTATCAAGCAGACCACCAGCGGCTGCCGCATTGGCAGCTGTCTGCGAAGCGGGATTCAAACCATGATAAAAAAAATACCATTTGAAGGCAGTCTGGCAAACCATTGTGTGGACAATCCCTGACCAACCTTTTAAACCTCGCCCAGGCATCGTTGAGCGATTCGTCCATGTCTTAGACAATCCCTGACCAACCTTTAAAGGATCATTTATTTCAAACTAATATGACCTAGGATAACACGATCCAACAACACTTCTTAATAAGCCTCCCATTTTGGGGATAAGACCGGGTAGATTGCTAGGGGCATAGCTATACAAGATGGAATTCACTCCTACCCGACTTAGAGTTAGCAGATAAGTTCTCTTAAGTGCTGATGCCTAGTCCTGAACAATGGGACCCCACCCTCTCTTGGTAGAGAGGGATATGATTTATAAATGGTATTACAAATCAGTTGTTCAATAAAGGGTCAATGGGAGCTTAAGGTGCAAGATGTATTTAGAGAGGTAAAACAGTAATTTTGACCCAGCTGTAAATAAGAATGACCTATGAAGGATCGATAGTTGAAATGGACAGAAATATATCTATAGTAAGGAGAGTGCAACTATCGAGATATAGTGATGTGCCTTGATAGTTAACGAAAATAGTAATTAATTCAGTTTAAAGAGCTTAACTGATTAATTACAAATCATTGGGCCTCATGATTTGTAGATCCATTAGGTCCCTCTACTAGCTCATAAATTGGAATAACAAATTGAGTATTAAATTAGATGAATTTTGGAATTAGGGTTATGAATTTTAAATGTTCAAATTTAATTATTAGTGTTTTCAATTTATTGTGTTTGATATAATTAAAAAAATCCATTATCTCTTTAAGTGGTAATTAACCAAACTCCATCAAATACTCTAAGTAGGAGCTGCCTTCCATGCAACCTTATTATCCTGTATGTTTTCAATGTATATATACATGCTTCATGCAGAGAAATGAGAATGGAATTTTAAAAAATTGAATGAAGTGCTCGAAAAATTGAAAACCCTCACAAACCCACCAAAATCCCTCTCCAATTCAGCTAGATTTGAGTGTTTCCACCATATATTCCTTCTTGAGCTTTCTAGAGAAGATCTTGGTGGTGGTCTTGTTGAATTTTCAATCTCAATCTTGGAGTATTACTGTTGAATTCGTGGATTAAGTCTTCAAATGTAATGTTTGCTTCAAACCCTCTATGAATTTCACTTGAATAGCATGTTTAAAACTCAAATTAAGAGTAGTTGGAGTACTTATTGATTCTGATTTGTTCGATTGCATATTAGAGTACTCATTCAATTGGTATCAAAGAATGATTTAAGCACTCAATTATCGTTAATTTGAGTTTAGTGGGTGAATTTTTAAGCATGTTTGAATATGTGACTGATATGGTTTAAATCCAACTTTGGTATTAGAATTCTCATTGGTTTCCATATTAAATTTGTAATTGGCTCTTGTTTGATGAGCTTATATGTGTGCTTTAGAGTCTGTAATTTATTTGGAGTAATTAGAGTCTAAATTAGGCTGTAATTTGAAAATTGAAGAAGTATGTTCGAGCAGAAAATTGGAGTTGAGCCTTCTGCCCAGGAGCGTCACGATGCTATTCATCAAGCATTGCAACGATACGGGCTTGCTGATGAATAGCATTGCAATGTTGGGAGCAGCGTCACGTTGTTGTTCATCCCAAGGGTTTATGCTTCGCATGCTACTTGTCCGGTTCATGGGTTGAAGAAACCGGTTCGATTCAACTTCCTTTGGTGCCTTGGTGGTCTGGTTAAGGTGGTTCAGGTCCGGTTAGTGTCGATTCGAGCAGTTCTTCATCAAATTAAAGTTGTTCTTGAGCCGATTTTGTAATATTTTTTTTTGTTTGCTTAGAATGCCAAAGTTGAACCATATTAGTATTATTTAATTATTTTATGCATTTGATGTGTATTATCTTTTGAATTGTTTTTTGTGCGTAAAGTATGCCATTTTAGATTTAAAATCCCTCCGTAGTTAAACATGTTACATGCATTATTTATGTTATAAATTAGTTATAACATATAGTCTGCATGCTTTAAGGTTTGTTAAAAATTGATATAATTGTTATGTTATTTTTTGCCTTTGAAGCATGTTATGGTTGGTTTAAAGAATGTTTGTTTTATAAGTTTGTTATAAAATGAAATTAGACTTTAAAATCTGTAACAAAAATACACAACATGCTCACTTAGGATAACAACTGGTTTTAAACTGTTAAAATAGACTGTTACCTTATAAAATTTGGTTACAAACTCAAATCGATTCATAAATTTGTCTAAGGTTGGAGGTACTTAAGCTGACAGTTTACATAACACCTCCTACCTGGGGATTATGACTGAAAAATTGAGCATTGTTAACTGATTTTATGAGCTTATGTGAGTGGTGTAAGGTTTAAAACTAGTTTAAACACATAGACATCGTAGGTTAATATCCAAATATAAATATTATGCTTGGATAAGATAACATAGAATTAGGTTCTTCTTAATTAGCCGTAATAAAACCTAAGTAAATGAATACCCAAACATTTAGAACACTTGATGGGAGATTAACAATATATTCGGTATAAAGTTAATAGCTCTCACGTCCCTAAGAGTTCACACCGTGAAATCCATGCTCGGCTTCGTGTCACTTTTACCACGACTACTTCATACGGAAAGTGTTTGTATGGGTCAATAACAAGGTAAATGGGGGAAGTAGTTCATGGTAAGTAGGTGGAGGAAATGTGTCAACATTGTCCTACAGTCTCTTCCATTAATTTGAACTGTGAGATTCCTATGTTGCACTTGCTGTCATTTTTAGGCGGCACTAGCTAGTCGTTAACTACGACGATCCCCATGAAGGGTTGTAACATAGGATTCGGAACAACCTAAGCTTCAGAAATGAATAGTATTTTATAGTACTATCTTGGATATTGTCTTCATCTCGAGGGCATGTTCACACCATTCTATAAAATCTTAAAATGGCAGGTCACACTTAAAAGAATTATTAATCTTGACCGAAAATGATAAACCAAAAGAAGTATAGGAATAGAGAGTTATTCTAATATAGTATTTGGTCAAGAATTTTCTTGCTTCAGTGAATGAATTGTTAACTGCTACTGCTCGATTTTTATAAAGTGAATTATGGATGATATGCGATGGTGAAATTTCGTTGTGCACTCAAGTTTCCTCAGCGGAATCCAAGTGTAAATTCCACTTAGTTTCCTAGTAAGTCCAGGGTCAAATTCAGGGACTTGTGAAAACAGGTTGCGTTGGTAAATTTTTATGAAAACTTTGCGGTAACCAAATAAATAAATAGTTGTTGAGGTTATTGTTTGCGATGATAAAAAAATAACAAATGTGGCGGAGTTTAAAAAGAGTTGATAAACGGGAAATGCGATGAGTATGCGGTGAGCGGGTTGAGAAAAGTTTCACCTAACACTTCTTAGGATGCGTTCATGCTATGCGATGATGCAATATGCATACAATAGTAAACCACCTTTTGGTGCGAATGCCACGGCTTCTAAGGCTAGAATGCATGCGATATATGTGCTAAGTCTATAGAACCTACACTTGCCTCTATTCTTATTTATGCGATCACAAAATGACACACACACAAATAAGGCGACCACATAATATCATTTCTTTCTCTAGGATGCATGCGATGCAGGTTTACAAACATAGCTTATCTCTAAGTCCCTATCTCTTGTTTATGAAATTCTAATCTTGCTTTCTCGAGTCCAGATTCTATCCTAGCTCTCTCAAGTCATTAGGTTCTTTATTTAGACCATCTCTCAAGTAGCTCTAAAGGGTATTTGGCACAACATAAAACAAGACAATCACAAGCAATGAACTTCCTAGATCATGTTAGCTTAGTTCTTCTCAACCCATTCGACTAGTTTAGCTACTCATGCGTGTTAAGAGAGTGAATAGATGTAGAAATAGAACTTCCATTGTATAAATATAAAGATGAAGTACACAATAACAATGCAAGTATAGAATAAAGTGCCTAGTAGCAATCTCTTGCTGCCTAGGCTTTTACACTATTTTTCTACTCGTGCTCAAAAGATAATCTCAAACGGCGGCTTCTCTCTCATGATTGCACCGATGGGACGACTTTAATTCTCCTGACTGATACGCCGAATATTTGTCATCGAAAAGCTGAATGTACTTGTTATCGTTAATTGGCTGTCAACTTAATTCAGATTCGACTGTCATTAGCTTTCTGTCCCATTGTGATTAATTAGCCTTTCACCCAGATGCGCCCACCATGTTGTGCTGACCAAGTTGCAGCAATCCTTTTCGGGCAAATATTTACGAACACGATCACCACAAAACCTTGCGGTAGTGCTACGCTTGACTAATGATTTCCTATGATCGTAATTTCTGCCTTGTGTCATCACATATTCTGCACAAAAATACAAAAAATAACTGTTCTAATGTGATGAACGCATGCGACCGCAATATTTTGAAATTGATACTTAATAGATGTAATTTTACATGTTTTATCAATGCAAGCCAACATTGTTTAAGAACTTAGCACTATGATAACATGCATTTCTACCTGTTATCAACTGCCCTACATTAGCAATTGTTCTAAATCACTAAAGTATCGTTTAAAATAAATAAAGTTTTTTGGGTACTTTATTATTTTTTTGTTAAAATTGGATTTAGATGCATAAGTTTAATAGAATTTGTTTAATTTTTTCAGCAATGTCAAATTTAATTATACAACCATTTGCTTTCGATAGTATAATGGAGAAGGATATTTAAACTGGAAATCAAATATTAATACGATATTAGTTGTGGATGATTTAAGGTTTGTGTTAATGGAGGAATGCCCTCCGTTTCCCAGTACAACAGTGAACCGAAATGTTCGGGACATCTTTGATCTATGCCCACTACCTATGAGATGATGGCGTCGTTCCAGGAGATGTTCGGGCAACCGTCATCCTTTGTTCGACACGAAACTATTAAGTATGTTTATAGTACTCGCATGAAAGATGGTACCAAAATTAGAGAACTTGTTCTCGATATGATGATCCATTTTAATATTGTTGAGGCTCATGGGGCGATGATAGATGAAATCAGTCAAGTCAATATGATATTAGAATCTCTTTCGGAGAGTTATTTACCTTTCAGAACCAATGCTGTTATGAACAAAATTACTTACAATTTGACTACACTGTTGAACGAGCTACAGACATATCAGTCTATGACGAATCTTAAAGAAAGTGAAGTAAATGTTATTTCACGACCTAAAAAGTTTCTAAAGGGTTCTACGTCTGGAAGAAAACCCGCTGACAAAAAGAAGTATGTTCCCTCTTCTTCAAAAGATAAGGTTGTACCAATGAAAAAGAAGGATAAAGGGAATAAGAAAACCACTGCAAATAAGAACAAAAATAAAAAATAGGCTCCCAAAGGAAAGTGTTTTCATTGCAGAGAGGATGGACATTAGAAGCATAACTGCTCAAAGTATTTGCCAGAAAAGAAAACAGAAAAGGCGAACCAAGGTAAATTAGATTTTCTAATAATTGAAACATATCTAGTGGAGAATACTCACCTAACCTGAATATTAGATTTAGGCGTCGCTAATCATGTTTGCACTTTTCTACAGGAAACTAGTTCTGGGAGACAACTTTCTGAACAAGAAATGACTTTCAAGGTAGGAATGAGAGAAGTCATTTCGGCTCATGCAGTGAGAGATGTAAGGCTATTTTGAATATTTTATCTTACTTAGAAATGTATATTATGTTCTTAAGATGAAAAGAAACTTAATCTCTATTTTCTGTTTGCTAGAAAATATGTACAGAATATCTTTTGAATCTAATGAAGTATTTGTTTTTTCAAGAGGTGTTCATATTCATTCTGGAAGACTCGAAAATAACTTGTACATATTAAAACTAATTGAAGCAAAGGCCATTCTAAATGTAGAGATATTTAAAATGGCTGAGACTCACAATAAAAGACAGAAAATTTCTCCTAACGCCTTGAAGGAACTTTTGTACAAGAGTACCTATGAGCAGAAACGGATCTTTCCAATTTCATTGTGACAGAATTTCCACACATACATTCTAACATCAGATATGCATTAAAAATACTAATTACATGCATGCTTTAAAAGATAAAATTCAAGAGATTGAGAACTTACCAGTTGAAGACTTTCTTCACAAAACTCGATCTCACAGTGAGCGAACTCCTCTCGTTCCTACTCATCCAACAAGCAATCGTCCAGCAGCACCACGGTCATCTACACGATCGGCAGTGCACGAACAACAAGCAAACGTGGACGACACCACCACTCGAAGCCCTCAGTATTCTCAGAGTGAGAATCCAAAGGGTGAACTTTGATGGAATTGGTAGAGGGGATGAGGAAAAGTGATCGTGTACTACGAACAAGCAAGTGGGAGAAAAGGGAAGACTATCATATAGTCGGGTGCTTGGTTGTTTAGGTCGGAGGGAAGACTATCATATAGTCGGGGGCTTGGTCGTTTAGGTTGGTGTACACGATCATATAGTAAATGCTAAGTGATCGTCTATCAAAAGGTAAGCGATCGTTTAGTTATGCTCGACCCGCTAAGCGATCGTTTAAGAAATCGTGGGCGATCGTTTAGGCAGCTCGGGTGTGCGATCGTTTAGGCAACACGAGTGTGCGGTTGTTTAATAGATGGGCACTCATATAGGCTCTCAACACTAAACAATACAACGATTTCACACCGTGAGCGATTTTTCGTATATTTAGCAAAATGAAAACAATTTTCATTTTATTCTTCAGTTATAAGAACTGAATTCAACTTCCCACTTTCACATGAATCCAGAGAAAACTTCGGCCAATTATCTCATAACCGCCTAATTAATAAAATAATGAATATAATCATATATTCTTAACCTATAGTTTGATATCGTATATCAACTATAGAGTTTTCTCCTCTACTTGATATAAATCATATTTATATCTAATTTTCTCCAAAATAATGTATCTCATACATTTAGTCAATCATATCATATATAATTAACCAATTCAATTATATCATCGAACTCCTTGTCAATTTGAACATTTCAAACTGACCCAAAAACTGATTCTCAACTTTTATCCAAGCTACCAAGGGGACATTATGGACCTATTGCTCGAAGCTCCAATGGTACGTGAATAGCTGACTAAACTATTTAGCCACAAGATCCACCATCCGTTAACTGCCAGACATTCCACTAAAGACCTACAGCTGAACTCTTCTTACCACAGATATATTTATGTGTCCATCGGATATAACCAATCATGAGTAGGATAACTCTTCACAGATGTTCTTAAGTACAGTGGGGCCAATTTACCATTTTACCCCTGTAGTTACATCTCACTCTTTAAGTACCACTTATCCCTCTAATGAACAATACAACATAGTCCAAGTGTGAACACCTCTCGGGCCATGAGAAGATGTATAGCGCCACATCGTTCAAGCCTTGGAATCAGCCCTTAAGGGAGCTGTTTATCTACTTACCCCTGCTTCGGGGAAGGAGTGAATTTCATTTTGTGTAATTGAGTTCCCAGCTCCCAAATAAAACGAATCCTCAAAGTGGTAGATTTGAGTCGGCAGTCTAGCCACTCGTACCCATGCAAATCAAAGGACTGCTCTCAATGGTAGAAGTTCCCAACTCACTTAGGATTGAGGTTATGTTACCTATGGTCATCCTAGTGAAATGAAGTTTCTATCATGAACAGTGTTATATAATGAGACGTTAACACTTCATGGTCAGGTCTTATACAAACTCTTTATGTAGGACACCCCCGCTCGCATATAGCCTACACGAATGATCAGGATCAGACCATCTATGACAAGTCACAACACTTGTAACTATTCCACAAAGCGGGCCACATCTATAGCGTTACCAGGATAAAGTTTCCCTCCTATATCCATATACTACAGACCATTTTGGTTATCATTTAAGACATGATCCACTTGTATGTCACCACATACATGCTTAAGTTACATAAAGATAACCAGAGATTTTAGTTTATTGGTTTGTGGTAAAATAAAAAAATCTAAATGTGCAAAGTCAAGAAGTGAAGTAAATATCATATCTATTATACATCACAAGCATTCTTACAAAATTGTTTACAAACTACAGGACACGAGACTTTAGAGCACAAACCCCACATGAACAATTTGGCGCCACACCCTCTCTTAGCCCGAGAAGGATTTGGTCATAGTTGCACTATGACTTATTGTTTATTAGAGAGATCAATGGTAATTAAGGAGTTAGATATAACTACAGAGGTAAAATGGTAATTTTGACCCAACTGTACGTACGAGCAATTTGTAAAGGGTCATCACACTATTGACTGGTTATATCCAATGGACACATAAATATATATGTAGTGCGGAGAGTGCAACTGGTGTTTAGTGGAATGATCGTCAGTTAATAGATGTTGAGTAATTTAATTAAAGGAGTTTAATTAATTATTCAAGTACCATTGGAACGTTAATCTACAGTCCATAAGGCTCCTCAGTAGCTCAACTGGGTTTAATTGAGAATTATTTTTGGATTAATTTGAATTGTTCAAATTAATTGAAGACATTAATTATATACGATATAGTTAATTTATTGTATTTGATACATTATATTATAAAGTTTAATTTGAGAGGATATAAATATTTGAATATGATTCAAATATTAATTATATGAATTGGATTCGTATATTTAATATAAATTTGGTTTATATATTAAGAAAATTCAAACTATAGGTTATATGTCATATTAGATATAATATATATGTTATATATTAAGGTGGTTAATGTATAATTATATATTAAATAAATTATTTTTTTAATTATTTTTATTTTAAAATTATTTGAATTTTAAATGGAGGGAGTTATTTCCAACTCCCTCCCTATTTTCCCCTCAATATTATGCGTGTGATGGTTTTAGAGGATGATCTTATTCTTCCCAAAGATTAACACAGAACATCTGTGTGTGAAAAAAGATTGACCTGTCCTACAAATTTGTCTCTTTTCTTTGTAGCCAAATTATTCTCTCCCTCATTCAAAAATCAGCAGAGCCCACAACTCCTGTGAATTCTCAACCCCTTGAGAATACAGAGGAAAATCTTGTGGTGGTGGCCATTTTGATTTTTTGTTTGTGATCGTTCGATGAGAGGAAATTCATGAAGGCTTTGTGACTTCAAGGGTAAGTGTGACTGAACCCTAATTTCCTTATGCATTATTCTTTTGCATGCTGTAAATTCTATTGAAAATGCATAATTTTATTCTCTGTAATTTTTGTTCTCTGTGAAATTGAAAATTAGGATCAATCATCGCTTTTGCATTGGACCTTACAGTCCTTCATGCGCATGCAACATCGAAATTCAGTTACACTCTGGTCTTGTTTTTGGAGCATAGCTCAATGCTGCGGCAAGGCGTAGCATCGTTGGGCAAAAAACAAATGAAGTGCTACTATGCTCAAGGAGAGCGCCACAACAGTCCACACATATTTTTCCCAATACAGCTATGCTACGACATGGTGCCACGATGCTCTGGTCCAGAAACTCTATCCTCTTCGTTTTTCATCAGTTCCAACTATGGAATCCAACCTCCATCATGACAAGCACTTCACCATGAAAGACACCAGCTAATTCAGACTAGATTGCAAAATTAAATGCCTAAAACAACAAGCCCTTACAACTTTAAACAACTTTAAAGTAGTAAATTCTAAGTGCCAAAATTTGAAATTATCCAATTTACAAACCAACATTCACAATGCAGTAATACCCACCATATCTCTATTTTCTAAAAAAAAAAAATACAGAAACACAATGTGGCTTTGATACCAATTGAAGAATTTGAATCCTCAGTGGAAGCGAGTAGTCACCTTGTGTCAGTGTATTACATTTTGGACGGTACTCAAAATCAGAGATTAACCGTACAGAAGTATAAACTTAATTATAGACTCAATATTTTTATAAACATACTTTTTTTTAGAAAAAAAAAAAAGAACACAGAGGAATGGGAGAAGGAATGTTCACCCTTGAAGAATTTCCTTTCTCACGTTTTCCTCTCCAAAGTCACGATCATTATCTTCACCAAACATAGCAAGAAAAGATCTAGACACAACCACGAAGCTCTTCCTTGCTATTTTCAAGGATAATGACCAAAAGGAGTTGTGAGTTTTTCTATTTTTGTGAGGGAATGGAAAGAGAAAAATCCAAAGAAGCACATAGACTTTCTGTGTATTTTTCACGTATATCTTTGTGAAAGAGAGAAGAGAGAAGTTATTCAAAATAACTCCTCCACTAACAAGATGAATAACTCCCAAGGGTGGGAGTTTTTCCCCAAAAATAAAATTCATCAAAACTAATTTTAATATAATTAAAATTGAACTTTATATTAAATCATATTTAACATAAATATCACATATTTGAATCATATTAAAAAAAAAAATACTCTCTCACACAACCCATAGTTTTTAATATGAATTTTATTCACATTAATTTTAATTTATAGTTTTATATGAATCTCATTATAAAATTAATATTTGAATTCTATTCAAAGAATTATCTCTCTCATCAAATTTTATATTATGATGTATTCATATACATTATATTAATTGCATCTCATACAATTAATTCTCTTAATTAATTTGAACGATTCAAATTAATCCAAAATTAATTGATTCTTACCTAACCCTTAATGAGCTAGCAAGAGGCCTTATGGACCTACAAATTAGAAGCTCCAATGATACGAGATTAATTAATTAAACTCTTTAATTGAATTAATCAACATTCATTAACTACTAGTCACTCCATTAAAGACTGACAACTACACTCTTCGCACTATATATATGTTTTTGTGTCCATGGATATATGCAATCGACAGTAAGTTGACCATTTACAAATTGCTCACAACTACAACTGGGACAAATTACCATTTTACCCTTATAGTTATATCTATCCCCTTAAGTATCATCGATCCCTCTAATAAACAATTAGTTATAGTTTAACTAAAATTGGACCCTTCTCTGGCTAGTGAGAAAGTGAGGCACCTCATTGTTCAAGACTCATAATCAACCCATAAGGGACCAATTCATTTACTTACCTTATAATTGGGATATCTCGTGTAGCTGTGTTCCCAGCTCTCCACTTGGATGAATCCCAAAATGGTAGGCATATTGAGTCGATGAATCTGACCATTCTCACCCATATATATCAAAGGATCGCCTTCATAGACAGGAGGTTACAACCCAATCAAGATTAAGGTCAAGTTACCTATGGTCATCATTGTGAAATGTAAGTCTCTTCAAGTAACGGTGTTATAAAGAGAGACTAATCATTTCGTAGTCCCATCTTATACACACTTGTTGTATAAGATACATCGTATTTGATAAATGAGTGCAACGTTACTGAAGAAAATAACATATTTTTCCATTCATTTTTCTGCATTTTCTCCTTCAGCTTCAGGTTCTACTATTTAGTGGTTAATTATGTATTTTCTCTTTCATGGTTGTTATTGTAGACCATTAATATTTTGCTATATGGCTTTTCTTATGCTAATAAATAGCGCTACACGACGAGTGATACTGGTCGTGAAGGCCGATCGTCTTAATCAATTCTTTCTATCGTTTATTCTCTCTACCTATCGTATAGTAAATTTCCTCTATCGTCTACATCCTGTCGTGCACTCTCCTTTGTGTACATTTCAACCCAATCGTCTACATCCTATCGTGTACTTTCTGTCATCTACACACTCAACCGAATCGTGCAGTCTCCTGCCCCATTATTTACACGCTTACCTTTATCATGTAGACGCTTGCCCTATCGTTTACCTTTTTCCCAACGATCATCTAGATATTTAACAACGATCATTTAGTCTTTTTTTCAACGATCATCTAACCTTTTTCCCAACGATCGTTTAGCCTTCACCTCTCAACGATCGTTTAGTCTTTCACAACGATCGTTTAGTCACCCTTTCTTCCTCTTTCTTACATGGTATCAGAGCTTTAAAGCATCATGCCCTTTCTCATGGCGTCAAACTCATGAACATTTGAAGAAAACTCTACCCTACCAGTCACATCAAACCGTGGTATTCATTCAATTATTCTATATCTTCTCCGTCGTTCAACCCACCCGCTACTCAGTGAGCCCATCCTCCCCCTGCTCGAAATCTATTCTACCCTCCGCAATATGGCCCTCCAACACCACTCCTTCAGCCTCACTACGTCGGTGTCCCTAACCTTCATCCTTTTCAAAATTCGATACCGATTAATCCCTTCCCCACAATCCCCCGTCGCAAACTTCCCTCACATGTCCCAATCCCTCACTGTCAAGCTCAATGATTCAAACTACCTTCTCTGGAAGAATCAGCTTCTCAACTTTATCATGGGCTATGGCCTTGAAAGCTTCATTGACGGACCTATCCTTAGCCACCAAAATACCTCAACCCTCAGCAAACTCAACTCAATCCCCATTTCTTCTATTGGCAGAAGTGCAATCGAATGTTCATGAGCTGGTTTTACAACTCAATCCCCATTTCTCCTATTAGCAGAAGTGCAATCGAATGTTCATGAGCTGGTTTTACTCCTCTCTCAACGAAGATAATATGAGAGAAATCGTCGGATACGAATCCGCACTGGAAATCTGGGAAGCACTTTGAACGGTCTATGAATCCTCTTCCACAACCCGAATAATGGTTTTGCGTTCTCAACTCCAAAAGAAATGAAAGGATGGAATTAGCGTCTCTCAATACCTTGCCAAGATAAAAGACATTGCCGACAAATTTGCTGCTATCGAAGAACCACTGTCTTACCGTGATCACCTTGCATACATCCTTGAAGGTCTTGGCACTGAATACAATCCTTTCGTGACCTCCATTCAGAACAGAACTGGTCGCCCATCTATCGCCGATGTCCACAGCCTCCTCATTTCTTTTGACTGTCGGCTCAAATCCCAGTCTGCTATGGACCAACTTTAATAGATCCAAGCCAATGTCGCCCAGCTCTCACTTCAACCTCAACGTCCTCACTGGCCGCAAACTACCAGGTCATCTTTCCGAATTTCTCCATCTCTTCTAGGTATTCTCCTTAACCTTCCTTTCTCTACTGTGACTGCCACAAACTATATATCTCATAGACCACCCACCCGAGCTCCACGACCAACAACCCATCAACCATCCCAATCCTTCAATCGACCACAATGGCAAATCTGTAACAAGTTTGGCCATACAGCACTGTCTTGCTATAATATTGACAATCCAAAATATAGAACTATTCAACATCCCCAAGCTCACTTTGCTCAAGCAATACCAACCCCAACTCAGCCGCTATCCTACATTACTACTCCCCCTGTTCCAACAACAAATCATCCCGATGAAGTTTGGTATATGGATTCCAGAGCAACTCATCACATGACCCCTGGCCTGTCCAACATCCAACAACCTGTCTCTTATTATGGTGGTGAACAAGTTGTCATAAGAAACGGTAAGTCCCTTCCCGTCTCTCACACCGGTTTCTTCTCTTTCCTTTCATCTACATCGTATACTCCGATTCACCTTCACTCTGTTCTTCACACACCTTCAATATCTAGAAATCTAATTAGCATCGGTCGTTTATGTTATGATAATAATGCTTATGTTGAATTTTTCCATGACTTCTTTGTTGTGAAGGACCTTCAAACCAAGAGTACACTCCTCCGGGGCACACTTGATCGTGGCCTATACAAGCTCTCTGTCAATTCATCGGCTACACGATCTATCCATTCCTTATCTCATCAAACTGCCTTCATCTCAGCACTCACAGATTTCTCTTTGTGGCACCGTCGCTTAGGACATCCCTCCTCTCCAGTAGTTCATTCTGTCTTGTCCAAATGCAAACTGAAGTACAAAAATAAGTCAAATGTATCAGTTTGTGAACACTGTCAAATGGCCAAGATCCATCGTTTACCTTTTCAAGTGTCTAATTCTCTTTCACCCTCTCCCTTTGATTTAGTGTATGTCGATGTATGGGTTCTTCCCCGATCAATTCAGTAAATGGAGATAGATATTTCTTACTTTTTATCGATACTTTCTCTCATTTCACTTGGATCTATACAATGAAAACTAAATCTGAAGTTCTACCCTGTTTTCTTAAATTTCAAGATATGATTTTGAATCAGTTTTCTAGCACTATTAAATCGATCCAAACTGATAGAGAGGGGAGTTCAAAGCTTTCTCTCCTATACTAGATAAACTCGGCATAATTCATCGTGTATCTTGTCCTTACATACTCCAACAAAACGGCACTGTCGAACGAAAGAACAGGCATGCCGTTGAAGTTGGTCTAGCCATGCTTGCTCACTTCTCTGTTTCACATAGCTTCTGGCTCTTCGCTTTCTATACCGCCATCTACCTTATCAATCGACTACCTATACCTCTCATTGAAAATAAATTCCCCTATGAAACCTTATACTCCAAACTTCCTGATTACCAACTCCTGAAAGTCTTCAGGTGCACCTGCTTCCCTTTCCTTTGGCCGTTCAATGACAATAAACTCCAATATAGATCTCATCCGTGTGTGTTCTTAGGCTACTCTTCCTTGCATAAAGGATATCTCTGCCTTCATCACACAACCAGTCGAATTTATGTCTCTAGGCATGTCATCTTCAATGAAACCGTTTTCCCTTTCCTTGACAACTCTCCATCAGTCTCTCTCCCTCACATTCTTCCTCTCAAGTTCTTTCCATTCCTATTCCAGTCAGCCCTTCTCCCTTACATCAGGTCACTGCCAATTCCGACAGCAACAATGTCCATCACCATTATTCCCTCCACCTACCTCCCTCTACACCACCCTCATTCTCTCATCCCACATCTGCATCTACACCTCTCAACCAACCCCTTCCCCATCTTTCCCAATAACCTGAACCATCAATCGATCCACCAACTCCCATTATTCCTCTCCCTTACCACCAATTACCTCTGCTCTCCCAACTCCCCCTACTTTCCCACACCCCAACCCTCCTACCACCTCAGAACCAACACCATCTCTACCCCTCACAACCAATAACCACCCCATGATTACACGGTCCAAGATGGGCATTTTCAAACCAAAGGCTTGGGTGTCCGAGGTTACTGACTTGGATAAAACAGAACCAAGATCCTACAAGGAAGCTCTCCTTCATCCAAGATGGAAACAAGCAATGCTTGAGGAATATGAAGCTCTCATCAGAAATAATACATGGTCTCTCATAGCTCTGCCCTAGGATCGCAAAGTTATTGGTAGAAAATGAATGTTCAAACTCAAACAAACTCCATTTGGTGAGATTGCTCGTTACAAGGCTCGTTTGGTTGCTCAAGGCTTCAACCAAGACTATGGCATCGATTATTTTGAGGCCTTCAGTCCAGTAGTCAAGCCTACTACCATTCGACTTGTTCTGTCGATTGCTCTACCTCAAGATTGGATCATTTGACAACTTAACGTACACAATGCCTTCCTCAATGGCGATCTATCTGAGGAAGTATACATCAAGCAACCACCTGGTTTCATCAGTGATAAACACCCTGATCGCATATTACTGCTACACAAGGCACTGTATGGCCTCAAGCAAAGTCCTCGCGCATGGTTCTCCAAGCTCAACACCTGTCTGACACAATGGGGTTTCTCTAATGCAAAGTCTGATACATCTATGTTCATTTTTCGCAACTCACATAATTTAATTACCTTATCTATGTTGATGATATTATTGTTATTGGAAATAGCCCTACAATTATTTAGCACTTCATCATTTGCTTGAATACTCAATTTGCACTTAAAGATCTAGGTGATTTATCTTTTTTCCTTGGCATTCAGGTGCTTCGCTCTTCAGATTACCTACATTTGTCTCAGTCCAAGTACATTCATAGTCTTCTTGAACGTGCACAACTCACTAACTGCAAGCCAATTCACTCTCCAATGGATGTTGACACCTCATTGTCCCTCATCGATTGACAATCGTTGGATAACCCCTCTGAATACAGAAGCCTAGTTGGTGCTCTCCAATATTGTACGCTGACCAGACCAGACATTAGCTTCAGTGTCAATAAGCTCTATCAGTTCATGCATGCCCCAACCACTTCACATCTTTAAGCAGCAAAACGGCTCCTTTGGTACCTCAAAGGCACGACCAATCATGGTATTTTTCTAACAAAGTCCCCTATTTTGGCTTTAACTTGCTACACAGATGCCGATTGGGCCAGTTGCCCGAATGACAGGCGAAGCACGAGTGGATTCTATATCTTCCTTAGTTCAAGCCTCATTTCATGGAGCTTCTTTAAACAAAAGGTCGTCTCTCGATCCAGTGCCGAATCAGAATATCGTGGTTTGTCCAATACTGCTGCTAAGGTTATATGGTTCCAATCAGTTCTCACTAAACTTGGTGTCAATAACATCTCCACCCCTTTGCTGCTTTATGACAATCTCAACGGCCGCCAATCCTGTGCTTCACAACCGGACAAAGCATTTTGAGATTGATTTTCACTTTCTCAGAGAAAAGGTTGCCTCCAAACAGCTTTTAGTTCGATTCCTTCCCTCTGAGGATCAGCTCGCTGACATCATGACAAAAGCCTTACTGAGTCCTCGCTTTCTCAATTTGAAAACCAAGCTTATAGTCGTCGCAGCTCCTTGTTTGCTTGCGAGGGGATGATAAATGAGTGCAATGTTACTGAAGAAAATAAAAGATTTTTCCATTCATTTTTCTGCATTTTCTCCTTCAGCTTCAGGTTCCACTATTTAGTGATTAATTATGTATTTTCTCTTTCATATTTGTTATTGTAGATTATTGATATTTTGCCATGTGACTTTTCTTATGCTAATAAATAGCACTACACGAGTAATACCGGTCATGAAGGTTGATCGTCTTAATCAATTATCTCTATCGTTTATGCTCTCTACCTATCATATAGTAAATTTCCTCTATCGTCTACATCCTATCGTGTACACTTCAACCCGATCGTCTACATCCTATCATGTACTTTTTGTCGCCTACACGCTCAACCCAATCGTGCAGTCTTCTACCCCATCGTCTACATGCTTACCTCTATCGTGTAGACGCTTGCCCTATCGTTTATCTTTTTCCTAATGATCGTCTAGATATTTGACATGATCGTCTAGCCTTTTTCTCAACGATCGTCTAGCGTTTTCCCCAACGATCGTCTAGCCTCCACCTCTCAACGATCGTTTAGTCTTTGACAACGATCATTTAGTCACCCTTTCTTCCTCCTTCTTACAGTATTCATAGTGTCGTTAGGATAATGTACCCAACATCCATATACAATTCAGGTTATTACTTAAACACGATTCATTTGTATGTTACCATATACATGGTGAAGTTATATTTAAATAACCTAGGATCTTGGATTTGAGTATTGTAGACTAAATATCACATAAAATAACACTTTGTTTTATTAAATAAGTAATTTGGGTACAAATAATTTACAAACTATGAAATCCATGAGATTTAAGGCATCAAACCCAATAATTAACTAACAACACACATCTATAAGGGTGCAAAATACATGTGCACTTATAGGGAAGGATGCAAGTTTATGTTTTTTTTAGAGAGGTGAAAACTTCGGGATGTTGGTTTGATTCACAAGCGAGTTGAAAATGTGCGGGGTGATAATGTTTAATAGACACTTATTCACGGTAGAAATTATTTGTTTTGATTCTTATTAGATTTTACATCACCACCATAAATCCCGACAGGTACTTGTGTTACAAACTTCCTTTTTAAAATTCAATTTTAGAAAAACAATGTATTTTTTTTTAGTTTATATGTTCTTTAAAAAAAGAACAAGTTTTTCTAATGCCTTAGATATTTTTTTATTATCTAAAAAACACTTTTTCAAATTCGATCGTTTACAACATCATACTTTATATATGAATTGCTTTATTCATTTCATTATTTTGATCAATTAGATTTTGTTTTAAATACTCCACAACGTAGACATTTGATTGCAATAATATACTTGATTTGTCAAATTTGGTTATTTTATTTAGTTAGATTTGTTTTAAATTCCATAGTTATAGGATTTCGTTTTGAATATTTTATTTTGATTTGATTTTGTTATTAGATTATAGAATAATATTTTAGAGGAGTAGATTGATTCATTTTAAATTAGAGAAATTAAAAGAATCATTTGAACATTTCTTCAAATGAAAAATAGGATTAGATATTTTTCAAAAACATATTTTTAATTTAGACATTTGTTTGGTCGCCCGATTTGTCATAAGATAAGCTTTATTTTGGGTTCATTTAAATTTAGATTAAAATACCATCTAATCCAATTTAGCAAAACCAAGCTTACGTGACATTATTTCATGTTTGACTTTCTCTTTTTTTCAATTTTAATTTAGGATTAATTTGGATACATGGTTAATGGTAATTAGTATCAAGCTTAATAACTTATAATTTTGTCATTAATTTAAAATAATAATGTGATGATTTATGATGTGCCAAATTTCTATCTCCTTCAAAAGTTATTTTTCCTAGATGATCCTCTTCTTCGGTTACCTCTCCATTTCCCATTCCCTTTCTTTTCCCTAATAATTTATCCCCCTCTTCATTTGATATGTCAACAAAATACTTGAAGAAGCTGAGAACAGTCTCATCCTCAAAATAAAATATAATAGAAACATCTAAAATTGAATATATTAACAAGACTACGTAGATCTATTTATTATTTTACTATTTTAAAGGTTTGATTGTTCGATCTCTTATCCTTATAATCTTTAAAAAAAATATCTTCAAAATTATAGTTTTTCAGTTCCACGTATGAAAAATGAGGATAATCGTTTTGGTTGAAGATATATGGTCAAATTAATTGAACATATAACATATTTTTTAGTCCATTTGAGGAGTTCTTTTTTATTTTTGGTAAATCTTAAATTGAGTTTTATTTAAGACTATGACTCTATATTTACTATTTTTTAGGTCCAAATTGGCTACATATCAATCAACTCTTTTTTATTCATCTTTAGTAGAAAAGACAACAATTATCATTTCCAAGATTGATGGTTCATGTAACACTTGAGTTTAGGAGGAGTATATGAATTAATCGAGATTACATTAGAAAGAGAAGGACATCGAGAATACAAAAGTACGGTTAAGGAAGGCTTGAAAGAATTTATAGCTACTACCTATACTAACAATGTTCACTTTCCTTTTTGGTGACTAGATTATCGAAACTCCAAAATTAAATGTGTTTAGTTGTAGTCTATTGAAAACTTTCTTATAAATCATGTGGGTGAGAACAACAACATGTTGATATATGTGCTTTGAGTTCGTAATTACTAAGGTGAAGTTTTCTTATTGCCTTTTTCTAATGCCAATTTATGCATTACAAGTGAAGCTTTTCAAATGACAAGTTATAATTAAAACTAAGGCCACAATTACCAACCTGTAATGAAGAATAGCATAGTCGTAATGAAATTTCATTGATGGATCAATCGTAATGAGTTTGGATCACAAACGTAATTGGATTGCTTTTAATCGTGTTTACTTGGAATTACAAATCTATCACATTTATCGGTAAATTGTTAGTGTTTAAAGGAAGTAGGTCCTACGTAATTCTCAAGCATAATCAGATTGAGCACCTTCCCTACCTTAATTGGATTATATGTTTTGATTATAGATTTGGAGACAGGTCCCACGATTCATTATGATTATGAAATACATATAAAGGACAACAAACCTAATCAATTGAGACCCACTTTTTACTTTACCATTGATGGATTAACTTTCAGTTGAGGTGAATATGACCTAAACTTAAAATTCAAAGACATTTTGAATACTATACACGACATGTCTATACTAGGTCTTACATTTTTATTGTTAAAATATTTGTTTGGCCTCTGAGTTTTAAATTCAATTTTCATTTGGTTTCTAGATTTTTAAAATGTTACATTTTTATTCATTTATTTTGAATTTAATTTCTATTTGGTCTCTAGGTTTCAAATGTTGCATTCTTACCTTTGATATTTTAGTTTAGTTTATGTTTGGTCCATAGATTTCATAAATTTACATTTTTATACATGATTTTTCACCAATGTCCACCTTTATTCATTTGTATTACTTTTGTATTTACTAAATTAGTTTTCATTAAATTTATATCACTATTAACATTAATTTGTTAACATGGAGGACTAAAAGCAAACATTAGTTATTTAGGGATAAAGTGTAAAATCTAAAAATTTATGGACCAATTGAAAACTAAATTCAAAACTCAAGGATAAAAATGTTACATTTTGATAACTAGAGACCAAATAAAAACTAGGTTAAAAATCACTTTTAGTCCCTAGATTTTTACAGAAATAACAATTTAGTCCCTGAATTTTGGTTTAATTTATAACAATTTAGTTCATATACTTTCAATTCTGTAAAAGTTTATTTCCTAAACTTTATTATATAAAAATGTAGACCTTGTTATTTAAAATTTGTAATGATCTAGTCCATATTATGGAAATTGGTGTTAAGATTTAATGAGATTTTTTACATAAATAAATCGATGAACTAATTATAGGTTCAATTTTTATAGAATACAAACTTGACATCATTAAATAATAAAAGTTGGCACCTAATTTTTATTAATATTTTTTTATGTTGGAGAGTAAATTGTTACGTAGTTTATTCCGAACTAAGTTAATACAAAATTGAAAGTATATAGACTAAATTGTTACAAACTAAAGTTCATGAACCAAATTGTTATTTCATAAAAATTTAGGGATGAAGAGTGTTTTTTTAGTTTTTAGTTAAATCTTAGGATAGGAGTAAAAATGTAATATGTTAAAATTTAGGAGATGATTATCCAAAAGACCCATTTTAAAGGTCCAAAATAGCAAAGGACCTAGTTTTTGAAAAAATGTTAAATGTTACTTTGCTGATGTCATGCAGTGCATTTTTTTTTTTTTCTCTTCTCCAATGCAAGAAATCTTCATTTGCACGTCGTCTTCTTCTTCTCCGACTTCTTCTCCTCTGTACGTCTTCTTCTTCTATGGTACAACGAGTCCATGTGGGCAGCTCCAATACGACCAACTCCGATGAGTAAGAGCGAGGGAGAGGAGTGATTTTGTGAGTGAGAAAATGAAGAGAGAGTGAGATGAGCAAAAGCGAGACTATTTTTTCACGTGATTTTGATAATCTCATCCGAATTTCACATCAACAAAGGATTCTTTGACATTTTTTTTTTTTTAAAATCGAGTTTGTTGTTTAATTTTTGAGTCATCTATTCAACAAACTAGGCTAAATATTTTATCCAATTTTGTCATTTACCTGTTGGTTCATTAATTCCTTGCCCCCAAAACCCACTTAAGCTCAGCGACCACGTTCATGCTGAGCCTCCATGGCCGCTTCTCGTTCAATCCATCTTTTTCAAGTGAACCAAAAATGGGTACAATTCTTCAATTTCGATTCCGCTCGTCAGTTGGGTCGTTTGGCCCTTTCTTTCCCCTCAGCTCCCCAACTTTTCTCTCTCGATTCACACCAGTTTCCGTCTCTTTCAACTCTATCTCTTCGCCAATCTTCCGCTCCGGTACCGTCGCTTTGAGATCTCGGTCGAAAACCCGTCGGAAACACTGCCCAGTAGCAGTTATGTTGTTTCCTGAAAATCCGGTGGTCTCCGACATCTGCGCCACCGCCTTGTCCGGCGTAGTCGCCTTATCTTTGCTTCGATTATGGGCGGAAACGGCGAAACGTGGCCTCGACCAGGTTCTATTCCTTTTATCCACTGATTTTCCATTTTTTTCCCCTTGACTTGAGGGAAAGAAAATTATCTAAGGAAGGAATCCAATAGGACGAACTCATAAACTGCAGGGGAAATGTTTTAGTTAGTGATTAACCTTTGGGGTTCGTGTTTGAGAGTGGTTTTTGAATAATTATTTTAGGCAAAAGTGCTGAGTAACAAGTATGTTTGATTCTACTGCTGCTTTTGGGACAATAAAGCTCTAGTTTGTGGGGGAGTTCTTTCCCATATGGCACTTCAAGGATTTTTTACTGTTTTCAAAAAACACTTTTGTGTTATTGATTTTAAGTGGTAAGTGTCTTGTCCAAAGAAAAGATGCTTTTAGTTTGGGTTTGGTCATGTCTAGAGCACTCTGAAACATAGCTTCAGTGCCCAATCTGAACCCAGTGTTAGAGATAAAGCACCTATTATGGTTCGAAAGGTTGATTATTCGATCACTTCACTTCTGCAATTGTTGAACTCAAAAAAGTCATAATCTCGATAAATCTTAAATCAATATAGCAAGTTGTTATATGATTCTTTTTAAAGTATAATAAAAAAAATCAAAGTCAAGTAAATAAAAAGAGGATATCTTAGAAGGATTGCCTCCAAATTGATTATGGCGGTTGGTATTCTATTCTTATAATAAGAAAGTGATTGGTTCTGTTCAACAAGGCACATGTTCTATGTACAGTGCTGATAAATAATCAATGTTATGCATATTCTGACAATTGAAAATGATTATCAGTGGAAATATCAAGGCTTCAAAATGTGAAACAATTCTGATCTTTTATCAGAGGTGTGTACTTACCTATAATTGGTTCAGAAATTGAACAGGAAGCTTGTTCATATAAGCATTGGGCTTGCTTTCATGCTTTGCTGGCCTATGTTCAGGTGAACTTAGACTGAAAAGAAGTTATTTCTGACCCTTCTCCTACTCCTTTATTTGCACTAATATGCTTGAATCAAACGATGCTACTCCTTATCGTAGTTCTGGTTATCGAGGAGCAATATTTGCGTCTCTAATTCCCGGTGGTAATATAATACGAATGCTCGTCTTGGGATTCGGAATATTGAAAGATGAGGCTACGGTGAAGTCAATGAGCAGATATGGAGACTACAGGTACAACTTCGTAAAGAGATTAATCCAAGTATACAATTTACCAAACGATGTTGAATCGAAGGAAAACTTCTCTCTCCATTTGTTAGCTTCTTCTTCCATTCATTGTTTGTCATTTGGAATCTTTTTGGCTCAATTGTTATATCATCTACTGGTTTCCCGTGTCTGAAAATTAATAGTTGATAGTATTTATTCAATAGTAGTACATGAAATATAATCCTCCAAGAGAATGCAAAGAATTAGAACCATTTATCCATACAAATGTTGGACAAGACTCGGAAAACAAAAGCATAGCGCCCATTATTTGGTTCATTTATGCTTTATTTTCTGATCTGACCAGCATGTTTTCATCCATCAGGGAGCTTTTGAAGGGGCCTTTGTATTATGTTGTAACAATTACATTAGTTTGTATATTCTACTGGAGGACGTCCCCCATTTCAATTGCTCTGATATGCAACTTATGTGCCGGAGATGGTACGTTTCACTTTTCTCCATCAACTTGTTACCGCTTCCCAAAGCACAAATTTAGAACTTACCCATAACAACTTTCACTCTTTACTATTTCAGGGTTTGCTGATATCATTGGAAGGCGATTTGGAAGTGAAAAGATCTTTTACAACAAAAACAAGTCACTAGCTGGTAGTGTGGCAATGGCATCTGCTGGTTTTCTCGCATCTGTTGGGTAAACTCTCTCCTCATTTCGGATTTGAGCGTCGAATATAATGAGTTAGTGTGTTTGTGATCTTTCTGGGCTGGTTTAGAAATAAGAGGTTGTATTGTGATTTGTGAATGGCAGGTATATGTACTATTTCTCATTATTTGGGTATGTCGAGGGAAGCAACAGAATGGTTTTGGGATTCTTAATTGTGTCCCTTGCCTCAGCATTTGCGGAGTCTCTCCCCATAAGCACTGAGATTGATGACAACCTCACTGTTCCACTCACTTCCTTGCTGGTAGGGAGCCTAGTTTTTTAGTAATTGGGAGCCAGAAACACAAAGTTGCTACAACTAGAAGGATAAGAAATTGGGGAGGCCGCTCGGAAACGTCACAGGCATGTGGCAACAACTTGGCTTTATACAATCTGATTGGACACTGGGGTTTTCTTACAAATCCTGCGTGATATGTAGTATTATCATGTGGCTTGAATGGATTCTACTGAACCAGCTGATATTATTATTAGACATTTATAATGACATTCTATTGAAGCCATTTTTATAAAAATCCATCTGATTATGTGAAAGAAAATGCCTTGTTTGGTGAAGTGACAATGCATCCATTATTGAAACTTCAAGATGCAGAGAAACAAAAATCAGCTGAAGAAGATGAATCCAAGCTGCCCCATGGGAACAAACAAGATCACCAGACAAAGAACAGAGGAAAAGGGTTTAATTTTTAAATTTTTTTAAAAAAATTGGGGACCATTTTACAATTAGTTAAAAAGGGGTTTCATTTTTAAAATAAAAATTGAGGCCCAATTCCTAATACGGTATAAATTTGCGAAATTTAATACAAGGGCAAATTGTAAAAACTATTTTTAAGTATGGTGATAGTTGCAATTACACTTATAATAGTGGTAAAAATTAGATCTCAAATGATAAAAATTGAACCTTCAAACTTATACAATTGTTGCAATGTCTATTATTATGTAAATGTGGGGATCCAATTTTAACACTTATATGAGTTTAAGGATTCGGTTTTTACAATTAGAAGTCTGAGAGTATAATTACAACTATCACTATACTCTATGGATGGATTTTGCAATTTTCTTTTTATATAATTATAAGTTTGGAGGGAAATTGCAATATCCAATATGCTCTAAAGGCGGTTTTTGCTAATAATTTTTTAGGTTTAAATACTATTTTTATTCTCCTACTTTTGGTTTTAGTTCATTTTGGTTCATATACTTGTAACTTTTAGTTCATTTTGGTCTCTATAATTTCAAAATATTTATTTTGGTTCTTGTACTTTCCAAAAGTGACCATTTTTTCCCTTTCATTTTCATTTATACTTTTTTAAAGGATTAAAATGGTCACTTTTTTATAGTTCAAGAACTAAAATGAACCAAAGTTGAATGTACAAGGATCAAAATAAATATTTTGAAAGTATAGGGACCTAAATGAACCAAAGTGAAAAGTATAGGGACCAAATGAACATTTTAAAAGTATAGGGACCAAAATGAACCAAATTATTTCCTTAAAAAAAAGAAAAAAAAAAAAGAAAAAGGAACCAAAGTCAAAATTACAGGGACCAAAATAGTATTAAACAAAATTTTTAAGGTTTAAATCCTATTTTAGTTCATGAACTTTGAATCTTGTTCTATTTTGGTCCCTAAACTTTCAAAAACATTAATTTTAGTCTCTAAGCTTTTAAAAAATGTTTATTTTGGTCCGTACTATTAATTACGTTAACTCTTCAATAGAAATGTGAAGAAACTTGTATTTTTGAATGACTAGGTTAGAGATGTATTAAGCAAGATGAAGGTAAAGTAAACTACCAACAACCAACACACAAACATACCGAACGACCAAAATTTTGAACTAAAAATGTCTTTTAAATTCTCTCACTTTATCACATTGTTCAAACTTGAAATTCTAGATTTTCTTAACATAGCTAACTTATTTGGTAGCTTAGTCACAAAAAATACAAGTCATCTCGTCATTTTGTTTAAAAGTTAACAAAATCTTAATATTAGGGATCAAAATAAGTACTTTCTAAAAGTTCAGGAACTAAAACGAACATTTTTAAAGTTTAAAGATCAAAATAAAATAATATTTAAAGTTTTGGGACTAAAACGAATATTTTAAAAATTTTAGAGACCACGGTAGAATATTATTTAAAGTTGAAAATAAGATTTAAACTTTTTTTTTTATTATTATTATTTTTAATGAAGGAGAGCCAAACAATCATTATTGGAGTTGTATTTGTCAATTTTAAAGTAATAAAAGTTGCATTTTCTTTTGCCAACTTGGGTACAAGAATTGGTTGGGACATTACATGTTTACTGTGCCCTTTATCTCTCGATCACTTTTATTAAAGGCAAAAAAAAAAAAAAAAAAAAAAAAAAAAAAAAACATATTTTTCAAATATTATATTATGGTTGATTACATAGCAGGGATGCGTAGGAAATACTATTAATAAGTTGTTAGTACAAAAATATATTTATTAAGATGAATAGACATGCGGTTGAACAAATTGGTTAATATTTTAAGTCATTTTCAATTTCATTGTTAATCTCATGGGCAAACGACAATTCTAAAAAGATGGTGAAATTTTGTTAACCGTTAAATTATTATTTTATTTTCTTTGAGAACGTTGCATCACAATATTGGAGAAAATTATAAACTCATAACCTTAAAAAATAATAATAATAAAAAAAAGATTGGCTTTGCTTAAATCATGCTAGTTCCTCCATGGGGTCCTTTTCTATGCATACGTGGAAGTTTTCTTGGAAGGCTAAGACCCCTCTAGCGGAAAATTATCCATGACATAATTTCTACAAAAGCTAACCTAGCTAAGGCAAATGTCCAAACTAACCTTTTGTGTGTTTTGTACATGAACAACATCAAAACCTCAACTCATGTTATGTAGAAATGTCAGGTTGCCAAGGATATTTGGTTTCGATGTCATGAAAATTATTGAGTGAGGTTTTGTTAAGGAGCTTGAAAGATCGTTACTATTGCGTGGTAGATTTGGAATGCTGGAAATAAGTTGCATTTTTTTGTCCAGAGAGTTGCAAATGACTCAAATAGTAATAGTGCATTGTCAAATTCATTATTGAAATGATATCTTTCCGTTTTAATCCTTATAAAAAGTCACTGTGGAGAATCAAATATATCCTGCTCAATCCATCATTGGTGGTTGAACATCTCCTCCAATGAGTTGGTCGAAATTGAACGTCGATGCAACCTAGAACTCTGTTAGCCAGCTAGTGGCTTTGGTTGGGTGCTTCAAGATCATGTGGGTTGTGTTTGTTTGGCTAAGTTTAACTTCCTCCCAAGATGCAACGAGGTCAAGGTTCTTAAAGCTATGACTATCTGTGAGGGCTAGACTGATATTTTACTCTAATAACGTGTGTAATATTTGGAACGAATTCGACTGTTTGGAAGTGGTTCGTCTTATCAACAAGGTTTCCTCATATTTCTTTAAGAGGGTGTTTGGTTCACCAACATGAGTTGAGTTAAGTTGGTAAAATATACCAACTCAATGTTTGACCCACGAAATTTAAATGTTAGTGGAGTTTGGTTGGTATATATTTTACAAACTCACTCCAACTTACCTATACTCTCATTTCTTCCAATATTTTTAATGACTCCATTCATTGTCCACCATTGGTGACTATCCTTACCACACTCCAGGAACCAACTCTGACGACCACTTTCTCATGGCCAACTTCGATGACCAATTTTGGGTTTCGATAACCACCTTCGATGACCAATTTCGGGCTCTAGCAACCATCTCCGACAACAAACTCCAATGATCAATTTCGGTGACCAACCTCATACGAACAACTTCGACCTTCGACAACCACCTTTGACTACAAACTCCAGCGAAAATCACCTTTGATGATCATCTTCGACGACCACCTTCATACGACCAACTTCAATGACTAACTCCATGCTCCAACAACCACCTCCGACGACAAAGTCCAGCGACCAACTCCAATACCATCTTCGTGCGACCAACTTCAGGCTCCAACAACCACCTATGATTACAAACTTCGATTTGACGAAAATCACCTTCAATAATCAGCTTTAACAACCATCTTTGTCTATTATAAGCTTAAAATCCCACCACAATCCAGGAAGAAGTATTGTTTGCATCTACTTGGTAGGACTGACCAACTTAGCTATTTTAATGAACTTTTTTTTTTTTTTTTTTTGTATGCATGAAGTTGGCTCACTATTGGCCATGATTATATATATACACACACATAAACACACACCCTATTATTTATGAACATGTAAATAGACCCTAATGGTAACCCTACTTTTTGTGCATGTTCAACTCATGCGTTCTATGACTCTTAAAGTATGTTGTAGGGTTGTTGGTTATAAAAATAATAGTATTTTGTCTATGTTAAGTGTAATATTTATATGTAAAAAATTGTAAAATATATTTTTATTTAATTGAATCCACGTATCAAATAAGAGTTAAGAACTTAGAAGTATGTATGAAGTTGAATGGTGGAACAAAAAGTTAAGAAAAAAAAAACAAAAACAAAACAAAATAACAAATAACAAAAAAAACCATAAAATAAATATTTGTTCTCGATCATCAATATTCGAAAGAATTGAAAGTAGAATTGTTGAAGAAATATGGTGACATACTGTTAACTGTTAAGAAGATAGGGAAAATTTAATTAAAAAGACTTTCATGATAGAGGAAAAATACAAAGCAATAACAGGAATAAAATATTTTGATTTATTTTTTAATTTCCAATTAATTTTCCATCAAAGAAATGTAGTGAGTTAATTGTTGTTCATTACAAAAAAAAACAATAAAATAAAAAACTTAAAAAAAATTACAACCCATATTTTATTCAAAAAAAATGTTGAACCTTGATCCACTTGGCTCGGTTAGGTTATTTATGATCAACACATAATATATATGTTGCATGGGATTTGTGAGATAGCCGTGAGTGACCTAGCAGATGACAATTAAAAGAAAGAAAACGGCAGACAGTGTGTGATTACTGAAAATTGTAGTGAATATTTTTCTTGGTTTCTTGAAGGTTTCTTTTTTGTGCTAATCTGAATCTACTATATTGTGGTGCTGGAAATTAAATAGTTCGTGTTGGAATATTTGGGAGAGTTTCGTAGCGTAAGTTTGTAGATCTTTTCAATCTCCATCATAATAGAACATGCAGTTGCTCAAGAGTGGAGTAGTCCCGAGTTTGGGATGAACTAGTATAATTTTCGATGTTGTTCTCTTTTTTCCTTAACCTGTTTATTTGCCTATTTTATGATCGATTAACCTTTTTGACTCTAACCTATGAAAGTGAGAATTTACAATTCAAAGAATTGCACCAAATACCCTTAACGAACTCAATTCTGTACTCAAAACATAGACATATGAACTCTATACATCATATGTCACCGTTTTCCAAATAGTTCCTAAATTTATTTATTTTTTTTTTAAAAAAAAACAAATTGTTGAAGCTAGGTCGCTGTGATTGATTTTGGTGTTGTTTCTTTCTCCCATGTGAGATAGAGTCACAATTTCTTGACATAAGCATGATTCTTCTCTTATGCTTTATCCTCACTTTGAGAAGTTTGTTTATGTGTATCTAAGGATGTTGGTTTATAATTCGTTGTTGACTTGTTTGTTCAAAGAAAAGAAAGAGAGAGAGATGCACAATTGTCTTGAAATTTTAGACCTCTTGAAATTATTATAAGTATCGTTAAATCTCCTTTTTATGCTTAACACATAAAACCTAATTAATCCATTTATAAAAGTCTTATCACCCACCAACACATTTTTCTTTTTCAAATGATGTGTTAGAATATTTTATAAGATAATAACTTGACACTGGTGTAAAAATTTCTCACTAAACTTTCAATGGCATAAAATTAGACATTAGACTTATTTAGGTGTTACAATTTAGATAATCTATTTAATTTTTCTAATTCATTCACTAATTCTAATAAAAAGCAATGTAAAAGTTTGTATAAATTTACCAGTTTCAATAATATTAAGTTTTGGACCAATTTAAGTTTGATGAATCCATAGTTTAATAAATAATGTTGCTAAAACTCAAAATTCAGCCCTTATATTATTTTTCTATGAAATCTTTTTCGAATTTGCATCATATATATTTTATAGTATATTAAAAACATAGGAGAATACTTTTTCTTTCATTGAATTTTGAAATAAAACCTTATCAAAGTATTAATTGTAATATTTTTCAAGTTTAAGATTAAGATTACAACATTCACCTTAATTTCGAGGTGTAATTTGATAAAATTGAAGTTATATAAAATTCATATAACTTGATAAGTTTGTGCCTTAAAAAAACGAAAAAACTAGAGGCTATTTTATATGTTTAACATATTTTAGGAAGAAAATGTAATTACAAAAAATCAATTTGCTTCATTGTCTTATCAATAGTATATAATATATTGAATTTTAAGTCAACAATCACCACAACTTCCGTTGTCGTCCAGCGGTTAGGATATCTGGCTTTCACCCAGGAGACCCGGGTTCGATTCCCGGCAACGGAATTTTTTCCCCCATTTTTCTTCTTCTTATTTCTTATTTCTTATTTTTTATTTTTATTTAACATATTTTCCGATACCCTCGTCTTCTTTTCGATGAAGCTTCCCTCTTTTTGTAGTCTTCTCGGATCCCACTGTGCTTGGATTTGTAAACTCTGTTCATTTTTGCTGCGAATTCAACTTCATATAAGTAAGTACAGCTATATCTTTCTGCATTTTTCTGTATTCCTCATTGATTTCGCTAACTTACGAACATTTTTCCAGTAAATAATTTCCAAGAAATGTTGTGTTTGATGCCAGTTTGCAATATTTAGAATGTTAAGAGATTTTTCTTTCCTTTTTGTATTTTGTTTGATCGGTTAGTTTTACAAGTTTGATTAATTTCAGAAAATGTGTAAATCTTCTCGTTAGTCTCTTATTCAACTTCAGGTTTTGAATAGATTGATGATCCTTTAAATTGGATTTATTTTCTGTACTGTATTGCTTGAAATTGGATAAATCGCTGTGTTTAATGACATTTGCCCCGGTTATTATGTTTCTAGGCCTATATTGAAACTCCTTCTGCTTCTAGATCCATGTCGATGCCGAATGAGGACAATGCATCTTCACAAACTCAGGTGGCGTTTCCCTTTATATTTCTTCTTCTTTTTCTTATTTGCATTTAGCACCTTAGTGTATGAATAATGAGAAATGAAGGTAGTAGCTATAATGGCTTTGTTTACAGTGAAGAATAAAAACTTAAATTAATTATTGCTATGGAATATGCGAGTAACAAGAGAACAATGGAATTATAACGTTGATGTTGCCCTGAAGTATTTTGAGCGTCTGCAATCCATCGGTTCTCGAATTAGTTACCTCCTAGAAAAAAGAACAATGGTACTGTACCACTGTTATAAACGGCTTACAAGCCTAACAGTCTTACTTGTTTAACTTACAAGCTATTAAATAATCCTAATGTAATCAACCAAACCGGTTACTAACCACAAAGAAACTACTCAATCAGTAAGCTTTCTTTCACAGACTTCCCTCAGTTTAATGATACTCAACCAGATTGTTCCCTCGAAATTGTATTTTCGTTCTCTGTGAGATTCCTTTGCAGTAAGTTTTCTTTATTTTCATTGGTATGTTCCAGTAATAGAATTGTAAAAAATATGAAGCCGTGTGTGTGCAATATATGATATTTCTTCCTGGATTGTTAAGAAGATTGAGATGCACCTGGCTGGTTCTTTTGAAAGATTTTTTTAGCAATGGTCTGTAAACATTCTAAAGGCGTCTCAAGCTTTTTCTCTTAAAGAGGTCAGGGATAAACCTCAAGGTGGCATGAGACATTAACATCAATTTTAATAAAAATTTATACAAATCCAAAATTTGTATGATCATTTATATGTATATTAATTTGGTAAGAAACCAAGCTTTCATAAAAAAAATAGAAGATTACAAGGACATACAAAAAACAAGTCCAAACATAAGAGTCCCAAAGAAAAAAGAATCGGGAGAGAACTCCAATCCAAAGAAGAAAAAATAGAAGACAATGGTCATAATTACAAAGAGGCCTAGTAACCGAGGCCTAAAGGGAGGCATTAAACCTAGCCATTTCCCAATTTTCTCACTCAAATGCTCAACCTCACAAGTCACAAGGAGTGACCTCTTAAATAAAAAATAATGGTTATGTAAATACAAAAATTGATCAGTCCGGTAAATGGCCACTTCAATACAAAGAATTAACTGGTCATTCTTAATGTCACCACTATCATCACTAAGCCTAGGTCGTAAAGATACCAATAGGTTAGACTGCCACAATTCATGTATTAGCCTTACTTTTTCATTGAAATGTTTCTTTTCTGAAGAAAATAAAAGAAAATGTATTAGCATTACATACACAAAAAAAAAACTTCTATTTTTCTTAATAATGGGGCAAATTAATATTATTCTTCTAGCTAATATATGGGGTATAAAGACTTTGAACCTTTGGTGTGTTTGCATTGAGTCATAATGCCCTAAGAAGCATGGACACCAACACACGACACGGCGATACGACGACACGCCAATTTTAAAAAAAGTAGGACACGACACGTCGGGGCCACGTTATTTTTTTTTATTAAAAAAATTAAATATATGTCGTGAAATAAACATATTGGGAAATATTCCATTTAAAAACATCATTAACAACCATACAACCATAGATAAGATGACTAACGGTCTAATGTCATAAGTCATAACAAGTTTTAGTAATTAGTTGAACACCACAAAAGTTACAAAACCACAAAATAGAATCAAAAAAGCCAAGCCGTATTTTCTTCATTCTTGTCCATGTCCTCTTAACTACTCGAAGCTTCATTCTAATCACCATCATCAGTAAAAACTCTTCCAATTCTGTTCCCCCAAAGATAAACTAGCTACTTCAAGCATTCCCACATCTTCAAATGAATCTCCAATGCCCCACATTTTTGTCTCTCCTTTGAAATATTCAGGAGTTCTTCTTGGGCGTGGCGAAGTTGCCGGCGAGTCTGGACGTGGAGAAGTTGAACGAAGTTTGGGCGTGGAGAAGTTGTTGCCGGTGTGTCTGGGTGTGGAGAAATTGCCGGCGTGGTGTTTTGGGCGTGGAGGTGTGGCCGGCCGTCGATCGAGTGGGCGTGGAGGCGTGGCGTTTTGGGCATGGGGACTCGGGAGTTTTGATATTTTGAAGAAAAGAAAAGTGGAAAGGAATAATATATTTTGAGAAATTAAAATAAAAAACACAACCACCTAAAAGTTTTGGGCTTGGGCTGATGCTTTTGGGCTGCTAACTTTAGTTTTATAAGCTTTCATTGTTTTTTCTTTTTAATTTTTCCGTGCCGTGTCCCAACCGTGTCCCCGTCGTGTTGGAAATTTAAAAGAATAATAAAATATAGCTGGCGTGTCGGACACATGTCGGAGGCGTGTCGGGGCGTGTCGGTGTTGGACACATGTCCGACACTGACAATTGGCCATCTTAGGAGTGTCGGTGCTTTATAGATAATGCCTTTTATGCTCCAAAGAAGGTGTACGAGTTTCAAGGCTAAGAGTGAGATTCTTGTCTCAAGGTGTAATCTTTGAAAGTATTTTATTACATTGGTTAGCAAGCACCTAGCCAACATGTCTAGCCCAATGAATTATTTGAAAGCTTCGTCTAACTTCCTTAATGTGAGAAAAGGCTTAGTCTAAGTATGGGTGATGTGTCAATCATTTCATGGAAACCAAAGAAGTATAATAATTAGTAATCAATTTTGACTTCCTTACAACTAATGGAACTGGAACTTCTGTTGCTTTCTGGTCATATTTGCAGCTGTCATCTAATTTGTTTGGAGATCTTCTGGATTCTGTGATTGTTGATATTGCATCGGAATGTCATCGAATAGCAAGATTAGGTCTTGATCGTAACTTAGAAGAGGAAGAAGAAGAATTAAGACTTTCAGCACAGGCACGAGTAAGAGTAGCTGATTCTAGCAATAGTAGTGAAGCAAACGGAAAATATGTAGTTGATATTTTTGGACAAACTCATCCTTCTGTTGCGAACGAAATATTTGATTGCATGAATTGTGGTCGATCAATTATGGCTGGGAGATTTGCCCCTCATTTAGAGAAATGCATGGGAAGGGTAACTCTCTGCCCCTTTTAATATATGTTTTTCAGACACATTCTGCTTTTATTTTGTTGATCTCTTTTCACTTTGTCTCATCAACTGTCTACTCTGCTATAGGGTAGAAAGGCTCGTCCCAAAGTGACAAGAAGTAGTACAGCTGCCCAGAGCCGATATTCACGAGGCAATCCTGTTTCTGCGTATTCCCCTTACTCTAATTCCACCAGCACGAATCGCTTACTTAATGGAACGTCTAGTCTTGCAGGGGAGGAGTACTCAAATGGTATATCTGAAGACCCATGAACAATAGAGCAATGGCCAAATTATTCCAATTTAGGAAAAACATACTGTAATCTAAATGTGCTTGCAGGAACATAATGATACCTGCTGCCATGTTCAGTTTTATTGTACATGACTTCTTTATGTGAGCTATCATTAATGACATGGGAAAAAATATATCATGTCTGGAATCTGGATGTACTATGAGTTCATCATTACTTTCAACTGTCCCAAATTTTGATGCTGAAGATCTTGTACAGAAGTTCGAAAAAAAAGGAATCTCATGCAATTCTAATTTAATTCTTCAATTTTAATTATAAAATTGAGTGTAATTGATCAATCTGGATACTTTTTTTTATGTGGGGTTCTATCTTTGGTGGTTACCTACTTAGAACATATATAATTTTTTCAATGTTTCAAATCTTGTAAAATTGAGTAGTTGAGGATCATTTAAAAGTAGGAAGCTATCTCCAAATGTTTCAAATATTTCAATTTCCTACCATAAACTTTAAGTCTTTTTCATACTGGATCCTCTGAAAGGGGCCACAAAGATTATAAAGGCAGTTAAACTCTTGCCGTGTTCATTTTCTGACAGCTCCCTAGATATTCAGCTCTTTTGCTAGAAATTCTATTAACAATTTTATGGAAGCAAATTGCAGGAAGGTGGTCCAAAAGGTTGCCAATCTATGCTCAGCCACTGAAGAAACTAGAATGTTAGTTAAGTCTGCATCAGTGGTCTCCACGCTCCACTTCAATTTGCTCAAAGATTTCAAGTTTGATTGCAGGGACCATAGGGCAGTGCTTGGAAGCTTATGAGACCTGAATGACTGATTTCTTCTATGTGCATATTGAACAAGAGTTGTGCTCAGATACGTCTCTCTCACACAAACCATTCTTTTTTCTGCCATCGAATTGCTTTGAATTTTCGACTGCAATACTTCCCAATTCTTAGGCTAATCGGAAAAGAAGTATTAGATAATGGCTTCTTGAACATGGCCCTTTGTTTTTGAACCTTCTCATGCACTTGTATATTAAATCAATTGAGAATAGAGCCAATATTGGAAAAATTATGAATGTTTCTACCAGAATGTGGTTATTACTTTTATAATTTTTAGATAGAGAGAAAAATTGTAAAATACTTGTGATTATGCATCCAACTGTCATGAAGGCGGCGACTGTTCTAAATAACCTTTTTCCAAAACGGGAGCTCAAATAATGATTAATTTTTTTAATTCTTATAAACCACAAATTCACCACTAATGAAGTGCAGGTGCTCCACTCAGCTATAATAAAGTAGTTTCTTTAGAAGATTTGGAGGAAAAATACGTCCTACCTCTAGCAGGAATAAACACATCATCAAACACCAAAGGTATCATCATTATCTTCATTTTAATCATGATTAGAAACTTTATGAAGTCCTTATAGTTGTTGCCACACATGCTCTTATTTGAAAAGGTTTATCATTAGCACTAACAAAAAAGTGGGAGGGTGAATTTCCTTCCTTGGCAGGAACACACAGAATAATTCATTATCCACTCTTTTCTGCTTTTGTTTCTTTTCCTATTTTGGCTTTTCTTCAATATATTGTATCCCCTATTCCTTCATATCATATTTTAGATATTTGGATGTCACTGGTGGATCTCTGAAAAATTTGTAGTTAGAGGATTAAATTAATAATTTACATGAAGCTGATAATCTTTTCAAGATCTTTTGTAATATCATTATAAACTATGCTACTTCTGAGAATGTTGGGTTTGTGTATATTTTTGCAGATTAGATCTAACTAAATATAAATGATTAATAAATTGGGGAGCATTTTTTCTCCGGCCTTCAAAGTTCATGTTAACACGTAATTAAATATTTACAGTTTTTAACGTTATTTCTGATACTTATTTGCACCATAAATTATCTTAAATCAAATTATTGTTCTTTCTCTGGAACATAGTATTATAGTTGTCCGGTGTGAATTTGAACTTTCAAGTAATAAAATAGATTACTAATATCTTAACAATAACTAGATACAATCAAATGAGATTAAATTCCAAATTTGATCCTTATACTTTGGAGAAAGTTAGAATTTAATCCTTTTAAAAGTTAGAATTTAGTTTTTATGATTTAATAAAGCCTCATTAATAGTCCTTATGATAAAATCCTCATAAGTAGTCTCAAGGACTATTTATGAAGATTTTATCTAACTATAGAGATTAAATTGTAACTTTTTCTGAACCACAAAGACCATATTTACAATTTAAACATTGAATTATTGTATCAATGAACATGATCTTAACTTGCAGACAAACTTATGAAGTCTTATTTAATCAAACAAAAAGATTACATTTGTAATATTGTCCATAATTTCATTTATAAGTGTCTTTTTTGTTGCTTGTATAAACAAACAAGATAATTTGAAATTTATGTCCTTTTTAGCTTTTAGGATTCCTCCATAAATAACTTCCCATTAGAGTGAATTGATCCAATTTTTTAGACATATCATATTTCCAGTCGAATTTATGCCACTTGCCACTTTACTTAGTTTTTGGTTAAAGAATAGATTGACTTGGTTTCATGTAGCTACTGTAGATCCTTTTGCTTATACGAACTGATCTGACGGACATGAACTTGAAGCAGCACAAAAAAACAAGATGAAATTATGCTTCAAAATGTCCTTCGTCCCAGTCTGAATAGGATTCTGAGTATGATGTTTTTTTACTGCGGGAAGGAAAGAAAGAGGGTTATAGCCAGGTGGAATAATGAAGAAAGGACCACCTTCAGGCTGATGATTGAGTTGTCCGAAGAAAGCAGAGAGAGATTGGTATTATTATTTAGAGTAGCAAAGGACACTGCAAAGGTGGCTCCTAATTAGGGAAATCTTTCAAGATTTTTTGTCACCGTTGTGAAAGTTACAACATAAAAGCTCCCACCACTCCATTTGACACGGGTTTTCTAGATATAGACCTATCTGAACGGTGTTAGGAAATGCTTAACATGACTTTCCAAATGCTTAAAAAAGAATTCCAAGTGCTGAAAAATTATTTTAAGCATTTGAAGAAATCATTCCAAACATGCCTTTACACATGACGTGAGGTTCAAAAAAACCCATCCATACTTCCTCCCACTCGTTTTAGAGGTGCATCTTCACTTTTTAGCCCAAATTATTCTTTTCAACTCCATTGATATATAATTAATTCTTTCGAGTATGTCGTGTGTATAAGATCATGACATCTTGAATAAGATAGTTATTACTCACTTGATAGCCCAGTTTATTTCGATGAGTATATATGTCATTTCAAATTCAAGTGTGGATTTCTTGAACCTTGCATAAAAATCTACTATGGTCCCCTTTTATACAGTACATCATTCAACAAAAATTTCACCTAACATTATGGAAGGGCTCGTGTTTCATGGGCTTGAATATGGTTAGATGGAAGGAAATCAAAATGGATCTTTATCGTTAGAATAAAACAAAAATCAGGCAAGTCATAGTTTTTATTAGGGACAACAACAAAAATCAACCCATTATTATTGGAAGTGTGTACATGGTGGTATGTACATAAAAGATAGAAAGTTTATAGTTTATATGTTGGATTTTGGTTTAGTTTGTGATTTGTGATTAACTAAAGTAAGTTTGGGATTTATTAATATTGATATGATTTTGATCATCATACCTCTCTTGGGTCTACAAAAAGGCCTGGTCTTGTAGTTGGTGGGGTTTTTGTCAACTCATGTAGGCTATTTCTTGCTTCTTTCTTCAATGCCTTTATGCACCACAAATCTTCAGGGCATGACAGCAACTTCCAATGTGGAATCTCTTCTCTCAGCGAGTCTTCCCCTCCAATCTCTGTTACTATTACTTTACAGTCCCTCGCTGCGGCCGCCATGTTGTGCACGTATTGACACAACGCCCTCACCAACTTCCCTGTTCCCATCCCCTCCCTATGAACACCATACATAAAGTAGAATCCAAATGGCTCATAGAAATCCGGTATCGATGGCAACTTCAGACATGGGAAGATCTTGTCTATCACCTTCGAGCTCTCCGTGTATATTAAGCATGACAATGGTGCCTTTCCTAGTCGTAGCTTGAACACCTTGTGGAAAAAATGAATGAAATGATTAAATATACTGTAACTTATCGGCTTAAGAAGCAAGCTTCTTGTATTGATAGTTGTAGTTTAACACTCACCTCTCCACTGTTCCATACACTCAGCATTGCCCAACTCTTTGGTATTGCTATTTCCGACTTGCTACCGTTTGTTTCGAATTTGGTAGAGGAGGTGTCGTCATCTTTATAATAAGCAACCCACGTGCCGAGGCTTAGCTTATGTTTGAGCACTTGATCAATGTCGTGGGGGAAGAACTCCGTAGAGGCCATGAATTTTCGGTAGAGAAACTCAGCGACATCCACTTTTAGGCGAGCAATTTGGATGTTGGAAGGGAGGTGATATGATCGGTAATGTTTCACTGGATTCACCAAAATCGCTGGAACTCTAAAGTTAGTATATCCAAGCTTGTTGATAAATAACTTCACAGAGGCTTCATTGTCTTTCTCAGTTGCCATGTAAGCATAATCTACATCATTAACTGCAAACCACTCCTCGAGCCGTCGCACAAGGCTACAACCAATACCTCGACGTCGAAATGACGGCACGACACGAAGGCCTAAAACATAGCCAACCTTAGCCCGGTCTTTTGGCGCCTGGTGAACTGTTACCACCTTTATCGAGCCTTGAATCACACCAACCAACTGGTTATCCACTTCGGCGACCTGAAGTAACGAAAAACTTGAGTTGATAGGTTTGTGGTATATTTAAAAACAAGAAGGAAGGGAGTGGTGGGAAGGTAATAGAAATACCAGCATCTTGTACAAGGGACTGTTCCTGATCCTACAAATGGGGTCACCCATAGTGTCTGTGAAGAGAAAAACTCTTTCAGATGGCCCTACCTCGCATCTTCTCTCTAGATCTTCCACTCTACCTCTATCTGCAGATTGCCCATCATAGCTTCTTATTATCAAAATTTCTTCTTCACATCCCATTTTTCTATAAACTTGAAAAAAAAAAAAACAAAAAAAAAAACCTCCCCACTTTTTTCTTTGGAAAACTATCAGAAATACTATATATATACTACTTCTCTCTAGCCATTATACGTATAGATAAACTGTAAGTTCAATCAACCCTTTAAAAGACATAATATTGCTAGCAGCTAGCTTCCTAGCTTTCTCTTTTGTGCAAAAGAGAAAAAAAAAAAAAAAAAAAAAAAAAACTTGAGGGGCTTGAAAATTTTTGAGTCTGATGATTGGCATTTTATACCCAATTTTGGTGGGTTCCATTTATGGGATCTTTTTTTTCTTTTTCTTTTTTTTCCCCCTCTTCAGGAAAAAAAAACACACACACACACAGGGTTGAGACAGAGATATATTGTGTGGTTTTAGTTTGGAAGTTTTTGCCATTTTTGATGTAATTTAATTAGATTATTACAACGTTAGGATAACCTCAGGCTCACGCCATAGAGCACACCCCATTAAGAATATGTTCTTCTCTGTGTCTCTTACTCATTGGTTCATAAATTAAACTTAATTTTTTTAATGTCTCTTTCTAATATTAAAAAAATATATATATATTTTAAATTTTATTTCATGATGTATATAGTACGGATAATTTTGCTTAAAGTCCTATTTGCTCGTGTGGATGTAATGTAAACTAGTTATAAGAATCTAATCATAGATTTAACCAAATTTTTTTATATATATATTGTTTTTTTTGGTTTTTTTTTTGGCAATGGCTGTTGGATCCATCTTTCGTTTGTCGCCACTTGCCGGCAGGGAAAAAGGATAAAAATAAAATAATAATAATAATAATATCTCTCCCTATCTTGGCCTAAAATTTAGTGCATGATTTTTTTGCATAAAGCAAAGTGCTTGTGGATTATATTATATTAATTGATTTGTTTTATTAACACCCTTTGGTTCATTAGGTAAATATCATTTCTTGGATTTAGAATATAAAGGTTTTGTTTTCGAACTTTAGTCTTGTGAAAGTAAATTTAGTTTCCAATAATTTTACATGTACTTTTTTCTATAAAGTTAAAAGTATGAATCTTCATACTTCATTTATAGTATTTAAAATAATAAAAACTTTCACTCTAAACTTTTGATTGTACTTTTTTTTTTAATCTTTGGTAAAGTGTACTCTTAGTCTAGTATAGTATCAAATCAACTAAAGTTAATCTAATAAATATTTTGTTAGATAAACGTTTCGTCAATATGGTACTAACGATAATGGAAAGTATTGAGCACGATAGTACTTCAAAATGATAATAGGGTATAGGGCAAAAAGTCGAGAGTGTGTTTTGGAAATTCGTACTAGTAATAAGTTTAAATTATTTTTGATATTAAATTAGAACTGAAACAATTTATAAATGAGGTTTTTGGATGGAGGGTGAAGTCCCTTTCTTGGATTTGTTTGAATGTATGAACATGGGTGGTGAGGCTTTAATTTAGGTGGTCCTCTCTCTTCCTCTCTCTATCTCCTTTTATACACAATAAAATTAGATTCGAAAATGAAAGTGAAGCCCCACTAAAACCCATGCCTATAATATATATCTTTCTTTCTCTAATTTCTTGTTATATATAAATATTTAAATGGGAATATGTGGATTTGTGGTAAATATTATTGATACAAATATACTCTTTTGTAGGGCTTTTAGAGCGTGCACATATCTTTTCATCTAAACGCACATGCGACAAATAAGTAATTATCATACAATCCATTCTACTTTATATTATAACACACCTCAATTACCCATTATATACATCTTTATATATATATATACATGAAAAAATAATGCAAAAGTCTCACCCAATCCATATATGGGTAACTCTCAAATTTATGGCTTTGAATATATAAGAGATTGGTGGAAGAAATTGATAGAAAAAGAAGAGAGATAATCACTTAGAAGAATGAAACTTTTATTAAGAATGTACTAAGATTGACACTTTTAAGAAAAGCCTTTTTTACTCATTCTTCTTCGCACCAAGTTTGTCTAACACTCTAGCTTTTCTTACTTCTTTCTTCCTTTCTCTTGTTTGTCTTACAAATCGGGATACAATTCTTATTTATATGTGGGAGATCTTGGAGTTTAAGCAAGATGATTTTTCTAGGCTTTTCCAAGTCTAAACTATTCTAGGTATTTCTGTGAGGTTATTCTTATCTGAAAGAATTCTCTAGGATTCATTGGATCCTAAATAAAGACTAAGATATTTGGGGATGTTTCTTCTTATATTTTTACATGCAACTTCAACAAACTTCTAGAGAAGTCTATTATAGATACTTCAAGAAGCTTCTAGAATAGTTACTGTCGTCTTCTACTCAACGAGATTGTTGCAAGTAAATTGATTCTATTGCTATAATAATGTAAGTGCAGTGATGTTTGATACAAATAATGTTCTATTTGGGCTGAGGAAAGAGAGATCTATGGTACATGTTCTATTTGGGCTGAGGAAAGAGAGATCTATGGTACACAAGTCATGACGATTATCTCTATTAGTATAAGACCTTTTATGTGGGTTTAAAACAAAGTCATAAAGATTTCAGAAGTGAATAATATCATGAGCTATATCAAAGTAGGTTGCTGAGGGGAGATTCGAGATGGTACTTTGTTCAAGGAAATTGTCTAAATTGGTATGTGGCTTTTTAGGTGTGGTTCCAAAAGTAAAATAATGAGGGTTTATATGTCTAAAGTGGACAATATCATACCATTGTAAAGAAATGAGTGGATTTTCTATTATTCTCATCAAGTGGTAAGTTGAAAAGTCATTGCTCAAAATCAAAATTTAAGGTTCCGTTTGGTAACCATTTAGTTTTTGCAAATTAAGTCTATAGACACTATTTCGACATCCAAATTTCTTCCCTTATCAATGGTTCAAAAAATCAAGCCAAAATCTGAAAAATAAAAAAAATAGCTTTTAAAAACTTGGTTTTGTTTTTAGAATTTAGCTAAGAATTCAATCATTATACTTAAGAAAAATGCAAATCATTATAAAAAATGAGAAGGAAATCAACCTAACTTTCAAAAACAAAAAACAAAAAACGAAATGATGGGCCTAAAATTTTGACTATTGGAAAAACTTATAACTTAGGATTTTCTTCGAGGAAATACATCTTTTATTTGCTTAAATATCCTTGATCTCCATTGCTTTGTGTGCGTGTGTTTTTTCCTTTTTTGTTGAATAGAGTTTGTTCACCATATACATGTAATTAAGTTTGATTGGATTATATTCATATATAAAAATCTCTGTTTGAGTTTCTCTCATTTTGGCTGCTAAAAAAATGTTATATATTGGTTGTGGCAAAAGGATGTATTGAACTGTCTCATTCTTACTATGAATCTAGCTAGCTGCCTTTACCATCTTACCACAAAGTCAACTAATGAGTTGTAATGTATCAAAATAATTTGCCCACCTCTTTGTTAGATCATTTATACACAATAAGATCTTCTTTTGGCCTATCATCCTTTGGTTTCATCATTTAATATCTAATCTTTTATCTATATATCTAGTATGTAATTCGATTGGATTTGATTCAAATTTTCTTTTAGCTAAAGTTGATGTCAAATTAACCCATCAACCTTGAGAAAAAAGTTCAAATTTTGATTTCCTTAAAAATAAGTCGATGATATTTCAGTAAAATATATGAAATTGCTTAAAGTTAAATTGCAACAACATATGAGATGATGCAAATACGAATCTCTGACATCTTGATTAAAATAAATTGACCCAACCATTTTTTTGGGGTTTTATAATTTATATTTAAAAAAGTATGATTGATATTTGTTATTTAAATTGGTTGAGTTGATTCAATTTGATTGATTTCTTATTAAATATTATTTTCTTTTTTTGGATTTTGTCCTAAATATTTGAGTACATTTTATAGTATTGGAATAAAACTGTAAATTTTCGACCTAAAAAAATATATTAATTACTGTTGAGATATGCTTAAGTTGGATAATAAAATTGAATTTCTCTCTTACATTTGTTATAGACATAGATAATACAAACCCACTCATTTAGTTAAAATTGGGCTTAAATAGTTAATATAAAATATCTATTTATTCGGTTTCAATCAAGCCTATTTATATATGTTAATCATATAGGGCACACGCATTAATAAAGGAAATTTTCACATTGACTTTTAATTAGAAGCAATGATACAAAATTTAGGTAGTTTTCTTCCAAAAAGCTTAACCTCTAAGGCTTAATTAGTTACCTCTTTTATCCCAAGTGGTTGACAAATTTGAATAAAATCCTTGGACTTCAATATCAAAGTTTCACTTACTATGACTTTGTCCCTAACATTTATGTTTCTTAGTTGACTCCAAGAAAAAGACATGTTCTTAGGATAAACTCCAACCCAACAAACTTAGGTTGGATAACAAATTATCACTCTCACATGTATGTATGTATATATATTAAATTTAAGTCTAGTTTAATGATTAAGACATAAATTAATATTCTAAAGGTTGATAGTTTGATTTTCTGTTTCATAATTTTTAACACTAAAAATATATTAAATTATACAATTTACCTTAGTTCTGGTAATATATATAGATATAATGTTTATCCTAATTAGTATAATACATTTTAAGGTGTTGTTTGGTAATTTTTTTATTTTTTATTTTTTATTTTTAAAATTAATTAAGCTTATGTTTTTTTTTTTTCAATTTTTTACAATAATTTGAATCTTTTAAAGTAAGATAGTTGAATTCTTTGCTATTTTTTTTAACGAATTATATACAAAAGCAAAAAACAAAAAAACAAAAACAAAAGGTTTTGCTAAAAAGATTTAAAAAAACAGTTTTACATTTTCAAATTCTCTATAACATCTCCCATTAAATTTTCAAACTTAAAAGATTATATCTATAAGAAGTCAAACTTCTTCCTATAAAAATTTATGACTCATTAAAAACACTGAATTTCTTGAAAAGAAAAATAGATGAAAACAAAAATCATTTAAAATTTATGTGGAATTGAATTTTTTTTCTATGGATTTTAAATCACTACTAATCTTTTGGTCGAAAATATATATTCATTAATCGAATTATTTATTAGTCAAATTAATATTGATATGAATATCATTACTCAAAACGTTTCAATAACTATAATTTATTTTTACCAACTCTTTGGTATTTTTAAATAAGTAAATTTAAAAGCTCTTTAATTTAGTGGACTTAGCATATCAGATATGTATGATTGGTACATTATATGAAAAAAGGATACTAATTAAAAGAATTAAAAAGAAAAAAGAAACATAAAAACAGCCAAAGAGAAAGTATTTTAGCACACAGTAAGACCACAAACTTATGTCACTGAATTAAATGAATTTAAAGTTCATCATTTCACTTAAAAACACAATTAAGAAGTAAACCACTCACTAACCCATCACAATCAATCATTTTTTCCCCTCTTTTCCACTTTATTATTATTTTTCTAATTCTTTTTCCAATTGTCGGCCAAAGTATTCTATTTCTCCTTAAAAATAATTTTTAAAAAGCACACATGTCACATATATAACTTAATTACTAGTTTAATTAATCAATTTTAAATTAAAAATATCATTTGGGATTAGTGGAAATTTTACAATAGACACCCTTTCCAATAAACTATCATTTCTTGACTTAGAATGGAAATTTGGATTGCCACACCCATTTCGAGTCACAATTGTTGTTTGAAATAATTGTTTAAGAATTTCTATTCCAAAGATAATTTTGAAATGCTTAAGAAAAATTAAGAGTAACATTATTGCAACTATTTAAAGAATATGAATAATATTATTAAAATAAAAGACAAAGTTGAAGGATATTTTTTTATACCTATATATATATATAGGGATATAATTTAGCCTTGTTTTCTTATTTTTAATTAGACAAGATCTCATCGATCAATCCTTTCATAATTACTTGGAAAGAGGCACAAACTCCAATATCATCCCTCATTCGCCAATCACAAACTATACACGTGGAAAAGACTCTCTTCCTCCACCCCCACGAGTCTGGTCCGTGGCTTAGCCCCACCATCACCACCACCAAAAAGTCTAAGAGATTCATCTTCCTCTCCTTTCTCCCCACCAAAATATTAATACTTTTTTCTCAAAAGAAAAAGTAAAAAAGAAAGAAAGAAAAGAAAAGAAAAGAAAGAATGTTCTTAATTATTTATTAGAAACTAGAACACATGGAGTTAAAATTGTCAAAAAAAAAAAAATTATTTAATTAAGTAATTTTAAAAAGAGAGATAATTAAATTTCTTTTTTTAAAAAAAAAAAGAAAAGAAAAGAAAAAATTGTGTGTGTAGGAAAAATTTCATTGCATGCATAATGGTGTGCCCTTGTGTTTTGAGTATTTGGAGGAAGCACTTAGAATTGTTTTCCAATAATATAATGACTTGGGGTTAGGGACCCATTTTGAAATCCCACTTTTTCTGAAGGGTTCGATTGCAATTTGGGAAGGATCTTTCTTTGCTACCAAACAATGTCTTATGATTTTGTTTGGACCAATTTTAATTACACAAATCACTTTCATAATCATTTGATGTGTTGTCTAATTCCTATCTCAAACACGCTCTCCGTGGATGCCACTACACCCCCTTTTTATGCTTATGCTCCAATTATCATCTTAATAATACCTTTTTTTCTCGATTATTAAGTATTTATCGAGGATCAAACCTGTTGGGAAAAACCTTCCACTACTATCACAATAATATTAATAGAAAACAATAAAATAGGAAAAATAGGAATTTGTGTAGAAAACATCAAAATAGGAGGAAACTACAACTCGCCAAAAAGAAATTTTCCATGTGAAAATTTGTTACAGTCACATAAAATAGTTCTCTTCCATTTATTTGGCTAAATCGGAAGCTCTTTAGCCATCGACCCAACTTTTACCATACACATTGGATAACCGCCGAGCCAATGTCCACGTGTAAACTTTTGGAACCGTTAACATCATATCATCTATCATTCTAAAACGAACATACCATAAAGATGAATTCCATCTTCTTCAAAGGAAATCACCGTCTCTCCTGACGAGAAAGACATCGTCAGCATCCGATTCAGAGATCCTTGTCGAACGTACTTTGTCTTTCATCTACACATACTATTCGAATTCCTAGAAGCCTATGTTCTACTTGAAAAATTTCTTCTTTGAATTGTTGCTAGAATCACCTTCGAAACTCCACTAGATCATTGTCACCACTTACTCTTCAGGATTACCACTGTTCGATCTTCCCTTCAAGCCCTTGTGTAACCCAGATTGTATTAACACATCTTTGACTTACACTTGCTACGAGCTAAAGTTGATCCTTACATCAAATTTCTCCATATCAAACTTTATTGGACTCATAAAGCTTGACACACATATGCTTTACTCCTAGCAAATCAACAAATATTGAATAACTCATACTACTCAAAATATTGTAGCACGTTTCAAGAATTCTTTTATAATATGGAAGTTCAAAAAATATTGCAACCACATAGCGCATACTTAGAAGTTCAAGAAACTACGAACATAAAGCTCTAATATCAATTGATGGAAAATCCTCCATCTTTTTATATTCATGCTCCAACTTTATCTTAATAATACTCTACTTTTTTAAGATCATAAACTATGTACCTTCAAAGGTAAAAATATTTAATTACTTCACCTCGCATATTGTGTCGACTCAAAAAAAAAAAAATATTTTGATCGTCATTATGATCCATGCATATATATATATATTTGTGAAATGTCAACTTGAACATAATTTTGTTGGTTTAAGTACATATCACCAATTAAGAAGTCATAGAAAATCGAGTCTCTTCCCTAACCTCACCCCATATGTGTTTTGAACTCAAACGTTCAAATCTTCTTCTCTATATTTGTTGTACAGAAAATAAAGGTTAAGATTATGGTCTTTGAACTTTAGAAAAAAAAATAACCATTTTAATCTTTATATTTAAATGTGTATAGATGCATTAACATGACAGCATGTAATGCTCAGACCCTTGTAAGTTAAGTGTTTGGTTAAGAAATTTTTTGGTGACATAAATATTTTAAAAAGCATTAAAATAGTTTTTTCTGAAAAGTTCATACACTAAAACAAATATTAGGTTCAAGGAAAAAAGGAAAATACTTGTAAGCATGAAAATTTATAAACTAAAATGAGATTTACATTAAATCATTAATTAATTAATTGGATTTTTAATTGACTATTATTATATCAAAATGCCTCTAATTTTTTTTTTTTTTTTTTTTTTTTTTTTGGTAATGTTTAAAGATTGTCCACTTGGATGTAGAATATTTGTAAGATACTAACTAACATGATAATGTTTTTTAAGAGTTTTCACAATATAAAGCACAAAGGAAAAGAGGAACAATGTTTAATAGATAAGACTAATACTTTTAGGTAACTCTTTAAAACTTTGTTATTTATTGGTTAATTGGTTAATGATGTTTTTAAAATTTACGAAGTTTTATTTTTTTTTTTAAAAAAAAAAACTTCTTATTTTTAAAATTTAACTAAGAATGTCAACGTTTCCTATAAAAAAGATGAAAATCATTATAAAATATTGTCAAAAAAACAAGTTTACAATTTTCAAAAGCCAAAAACAAAAAAATCAAACTAGACCTTAGACCTCCCTACTTGATAAACGTTTGATTTTTTAAAATAAAGTTTATTTACTCTCATTTTCTTACAATGGTTTGCATCTTTCTTAAGTAAAAAAAGTTGAATTCTTAGCCAAATTCCAAATTCTAAAAACAAGTTCTTAAAAATTATTTTTTTGAGTTTCCAGAACTTGGCTTAGATTTTTAAAACATCGATATTAAAAAGTAAATAACAAATCAATAAATTTAAAGGTGGAATGGGTGTTAATTATAGACTTAATTTTTAAAAATTAATAACTAAAAACTAAATTGATACTGCACATAGGGCCAAGTTTTTTGTTTTTGTGTTTTTTATTTTTCTTTTACAATAGTATACTTGTTTTCTTATCATTTCTTTCCCATGATTTTCATCTTATGTTTTATTTTTAGTTTTTGAAAATTGTACTTATTTTCACATTATTTATTTACCTTGACTTTCATGTGTGCTATTGAAACATTTGAATTTCTAATCAAATTCTAAAAATAAAGACAAATTTGAAAATACTTTTTTTTAAACATCCATAAAAAGTAGATAACAAAACAAAAAAGTAAAACTAGTATTTAAAGACATTTTTTAAAATAAAAAATGAAAAAACTAAGATCTCATTTAGTAACTATTTCGATTTTGGTTTTTTATTTCTAAAAAGTATGCCTATTCCCTTTCATTTTCTTACTATGATTATTGATTTGCATATAAAAGTTACACTCTTATCCAAATTCCCAAAAAAAAAAAAAAAAAAAAAAAAAAAAATTAAAAGACCATTTTTTCTAGTTTTCAAATGTTAACTTGGTTTTTGAAAACATAGATAAAAAGTAAATATCAAAGCAAAAGTTTTAATGTGGAAACGTGCTTATAGACTTAATTTTCAAAACTCAAAAATAAAAAAATGAAATGGTTCAAAAGGACCTAAATAATTATCAAATATTTTTTTAAAATTAACTTAGTTTTTGAAAACATAGATAAAAAGTAGATATCAAAGCAAGAATTTTAACCGTAGAAACATGCTTATAAACTTAATTTTCAAAACTCAAAAATAAAAAACGAAATGGTTCAAAAGACCTAAATAATTATCTAATATTTTTTAAAAATATATATCTTAATATCAATCCCTTAGTTGTTAGATGTGTTTTAGTTTTACATTTAATATGGAGAATAAACATAAATGCAAGCACGGGGGAAAATATTCTTAGATTGAAAACGATAGGGATCTATGTGATATAGTTTTTTATAAGGTTAATCTGCCAAATTAGTGTTTAAAATTTTAGAATAATATTTAGAGAGAATATGATTAAATAACTATCTAATATCTACCCGAAACTTATTTTAAGGCTGTTCTCTTTTTGTAAATAAACATAATAATAATAAACAAACTAACTAAAAAATAAAAACAAAAACTTAGCCCTTTAATTTATAATTCGAAAATTTGTTTTTTAAAGCATATAATTGTGTAGATATGAAGGTAAATTCCTTATTTCACTATATGCTATTCCAGTTTAAAATTTTAAATGTGAATTCGAAATTTGAACTTGTATTTGGTTGTAAATTTAAAAATTACAGAAAAAAAATCAATAGATTTATTAAAATCTATTTTTTAAGACTAAAATAATTTAAAATAATGAGGTTGATTAATTTGACGGAAGCTTCTCTATTTTTATTTTATTTTATTTTTGGGAAAAAGTTGTCTCTTGTTTTCTAGATTTTGAAAAAAACAACAAATAAAAAACATTGAAAACAACATCTTTATTGTTTAGAAAATAGGTCATTTTTTAATTGCTTTTTAAAATAGTTCAAAATAAGTGTACTAAACATATATATATATATATATATATATATATATATATATATATATATTTGTTTTAAACATAAAAAAGAAACAAATCACAAAACCAAATAGGACCTTAATTTTGTTTGAACAATTAAAAGTCCCTCACATCTAGGAATAAAAACACTAATTACATCTCAAAAATCGATGGCTCGATGCTCTATCTTTAATTTTTGAAAGTTTTTCTCTCTATTTTTGGTATTTGTTTAGAATAATAACATTAAGAATTATACATTATTCCAATTTCTAACTTTTTGATTGACGATATATATCTAATCTATGTAAGCAACTTCATTATCATGACTTTTTGAAAAAGAAAAAAAAAACCGAGTATTTTCCAAAGATATCTTAGTTTACTACCCTACTAATTCAAAGCAATTCCTAAATATATGATTTTTAAATATCACATTATTGGATAAACTAAATAAATAGAAGTGACTCCCTTAATTTAATGCTATCAAATGATGCAAAAGGGGTATCTGATACAAACCATTGTGGAACTTTTCTCTAAGAAAAAGAGAAACATATATATTAAAGAAGAGGGTTAGGTGTCATTTGAGGGTATTAAGGCAAAAAAGAAAAAGACCTAAGTTTTTATGTTATTTTAAGGAACAAAACACTGTGTGTCTGTGGTCCAAAAAATATAATAATTAATTAAAATTAAAAAAGTATATATATTCAATGTGTGATACATAGATTATGTCTGCCACTTATACTAAGTTAAATGGACAAAATGCCTTAGAATTTTATAAAGTAAAGAAGGCAAAGCTGCAAATGTGGAATAATAATATGTGGATTGGGATAGGGGAGAAGGGATAAGGTACCCCTTACTTTGGAATTTGAGAGAGAAAATGCCTTAAAAAAGGGGAAGTAATAAAACTTTGGTGTCCCTAAAACTTGATCCAAATTATTAATTGTAAAGGAGTTTTTTTTTTTGGTCACATCAAATTAGTCTCAACCATCGAATGTTGAACCAAATCATAGGAGTTGTCTTTCATCAAGATCTTTGTCGATCGAGCATTTCGTTATTATTTTACAAATTAGTAAGAATTATATTTATGAAGTTTGTGGATCAAGCCATGTGTTTGAGTCATTCTAATTCGACATATCTTATCTACAAATAGCAATGTCAACCTTTTTTTATAGGAATACCACCCGTCCATTATGTGTATTTACCGATTGTTAATATATGAGCATGTGTTGGAATCTTGTGTCTCAATATATCTTACGTACTTATAAATTAATCACGTCAACTTTTGATGTCCTTTAGAACCTAACTCTTCTTATTCTCTTTTTTTCTTCCTTACAATCCAATAGACTACACACAAACTCACAAAGAGAAAAAAAAGATCCCAACATATCACACTGTAACAAATATGGTTCCGTTAAATTATAAGTTTGCTTTCGAAATTTTTTGAATTGTGTCAATTATTTTTCGTATTTTAAATAGTTATTGGCATTAACATTAGACTAATGTACTGAGCGAGATTAACCAATTAAAAACAAAATTTAAGTTGATTAAGGGCCTATTTTAGAATATATTATATAAGACTAGGCATTAACCGATGAAGTTAGCGTAGAATTAGTGAAAGAAACCATGATCATTAAACGGTCTAATTTATCAATTTTAACAACTAAGAAAGCATGTTCATAAGGAAAAATGAGGATTTCAAGATATACCTTTGAAGACCTTCTTCAATCCATGAATTCAACTTCAATCTTGACTCCAAAAGCTTGTAGACCACCACTGGATCTTTCCTACTATTCTTTAGGACTTTAGATTAAATTGTGGGATTTAAAATGAACTTGAATTTAAGGAATTTTGGAGAAAAGAATTTTCTGGTTGAGTTGAAGAACCCTTCTTCCTAAAAAAAACCAACAACCAAATCAATTTGCACGTCTCTAATTCTCAACCTTTGAACTGAGTATTTGTTCACCTTCAGCATGCCATTAATCTTCACAAGAGAATGGCACCTCAATAGGCATAAAGAAAGTGGAAACCTTGGTGTTCAAAGTTAGAATTCTCCACTAAATGTGAATTTCACATTTTTAGTTGAATTCAAAATTATATCGTGAAGAGGCCGTCCTCTGTCCCTGAAGATCTATTTAACGATCTCATATAGGTATGTCTAGATTTGGTTGAAAGGTATGTCCCCTAGGCTCTTAAGATTCCTTATGAATCTTGGACTGGACTTTGGTGGCTACCGAAATGGTCATCGTCACCTATTAAGGATTCGGCATTCGGCGTATCGGGATGTAAGAAAACTCCCTTCCACCTGGAGCTCTTCGCAGTCTCCCTGTAGGATAAGGCTTCTTTGTTTGGTGCTGATGGTAACAGCCCGAGCTCGAGTAAGAACTCTAGACCATCAGTGACTACGTGAAACAATTCTCGGCTACCATGTTAGACATTAGGGACATGCTCGAGAAGGATAAAGTGTTTTGCTTTGTTGAAGAATTAAAGCCATGGGCAAGAACTAAATTATACGAGTAGGAAGTTTAGGATCTTGCTTCTGCCCTAGCCACAACGGAGAGATTACTTGACTACAGCGATGAACAAGCTCCCGAAAAGAAAAATGTACAATCACCTCGGGTTTCTCATTTAGTAGCTGATAAACGTAATCGGACCTATTTTTTACATATCTCTGGTTATTTGGGACCCTATTCATCTCTTTGGGCTTCTATTGAATCGAGAAATAGGTTTTATTATCCATCTTTTTGATATAATATAAGGCATCCTCCGGATAATTCAAATCGAAGCAATTTAGTTCAAGGGAATACATGAAAAATAGTTCTTCAAAGGCATGTCTCTCAATTCCCTTGGTGTTTTAGTAAGAAAACATGCTATAATTTTCTCTATAATGCATATTGTTCTTGTATGTTTGTGAATGTGTTTATTCTTTCATAATGGGCTTAGAAAGGTCTTGCTTCCGCTCACTAGTTCTCTTGAATAAGAGTTCCTTCACATAAAACAAGAAGAGAGTGTCTTTAGAAATAAAGAAATATCTTTTGCATCAAATACTCATCGCACGCATCCTAGAGATAGGATATTATGGCTAGATACACTGAGAAGTATAGGTTATAATTTGAGTAAGTTGCTAGATACACTGAGAAGTATAGGTCATATATTAAGGTAATGCTTTCCAGAAACTACCTTTCATTGTATTTTATATCAATGTCATGAGTCACCATTCGGTGGTCATTTTGGAAGTCAGTGCACAGCAACTAAAGTACTCCAGAGTTGGTACTATTAGCCGACACTGGTTAAGAATACTAGAGACCACTTTAAGAAGTGCAACAGCTGCCAACGCACAGGGAATATTTCCAGAAGAAATGAGTTACCGTTGAATGTTATCTTTGAAGTTAAACTGTTTGATGGATGGGGAATTGACTTTGGGCCCATTTCTGCCCTCCAATTGTCACAGCTACATTCTAATAGCCATTGATTATGTATCAAAATGGGTTGAAGCAATTTCATGCGCTATGAATGATGCGGCAATAGTTTGAAGTTCCTAAAGAAGAATATTTTCACTCCATCCAATAAATACCTACGAGACTTTCATGCAAAAGAGAACAAAGACATTGGGGAAAACTTTGCCCAAATTATTACTTCAAAAAGCATTTACTCTTCGAGCTCTCGTGAAATCTTAAGTGAAAAATTAGGGTTTCTCTCTGGAAGCAAAAAGGGAACTTCAATTCCAACACTCTTTTTGAAGCAGTCATCTACAGAGCCGGAAGGAGCAAGGAATTGCATACCATGACTTGATTTTTTATCTCTATCTCTTTTCTTCTATAATTGTATATGTATTGTGTATTTTGTAAACATTGAAAGACTTCTTGTTCTCAATATGAATGCATCTTCAGTTTATCTTTTATCCATCTCTTCAACTTTATTCATGAGCAACTAATTTCTTTATGGGTTGAAAAACATCACAGCTAACATGAACTAAGTAAAGCTTAATTATGCGTTCAACTTGTTTTATGCCTGCTTTATAAACCACTTGAATGAATCGAGAGATTTTCTAAGTAGATTGAAATCTAGGTTTGGAAAGGCCAAAGATTTAAACCTCATAAAACAAGAAGAGAACATCTTTAGAAATAAAGAAATATCTTTTGCATCAAATAATCATCGCATAATTCTCAGTGTATCTACAATATATCTTTTGCATCAAATAATCATCTTCAGCAACGATAACCAGGAAATATTGTGGCTAAATACACTAAGAAATGTAGGTTGTTATTTAAGTAGGTTGCTTGAACGCATGATTTATACATTTACTTTGTATATAGAACGTATTATTTTGTAACAACTCCATCAAGATCGAAACAATATTTTTCAACGTATATATAGAACGTAATCCCTAAGTGAGACTTTGGACTCACCAAGACTTTAGTTGGGCTTATACTTGGGTTTAACTAGGTAAATAATGTGCTAACAAGATTTCACATAACACTCACTTCATCGCATAATTAAAATGCATCATTAGGATACATACAATTACCACTGAACAAACTAACTACTTTGACTAATAATGGCTAAACTATATATATATATATATATATATATATATATATATATTATATAATTTTGAAACTTGAGGGAGGTATATGCCTCTCCTTGCCCCATTGGTAGATTCGCCTTTGAATGATCTTCGCCTCAACCATCAGCCGCTGGTTGGTTTAGACCTCAGCCATCAAGGACTTTTTGACCTCAACCTCAGCCGTTTGGAGTTGGTGGTAGGGATGAAAGAAACCAAGTTCAGTTTGGTTTGGGTCGATTATTGTTATTATTAAGGTTGAATCGAATAGGATTAGAGAAAGAGCGTAAAAATGAAAGGGATGGGCTTTTCATTTTCGTAATAAAATAATATGGTACGCATGCAACATTATCTCGCTTTTAAAAAAAATTTAGGTAACCCGCGCCTTTTTTGGGTGAAATTTCTATAGCATTTCTTATGAAATTCTATAATTAAATGCTATAGAAAGTAGTATTCGTTGGAGTGAGTGCAATTGGTGGTACCTTTTATCGCAGCCCAAATTATCTTAACACTCAATTCAGGTGATGCTACTCTACGATATGAAAGCATATTAGAGGGCTCACCATCGACCAAATTTTTTTACCATTATGATAGTAATTAGGCAATAATGTCATAATCTCTGGTGTGTACGCATCCTATTGATCTAAAATTTTATAAACGAATAATTAGAACCCAAAAAAAGTTAATAATTATTTTTCTATGAAAGATATATGCTCTTACTTGACTGTTCATTAGTCGATCAAATGATAATCAATGTACTACTAATATATTTGTAGAATGCTCAGATGTAACTAAAATATTGCTCCATCTACAAATCGAAAACAGCAGCAGGCGATTGATGACAAACAGTTGACGATAGTCATCGATGGTAGAACTAGAGAGAAAAAAAGGTTTGGAGTGAGGGGAGAGATCATATTTAGGGAAGGGGTGATTTAGGACCATAAACTTCTGGATCCCATCCACGAGTACCTGAAAAGCGTGGACTCGGTCCATGATTACCTTCTTCTGCAACGTGGCAGACATTTGGCAGAGGAGCGGGCAGACGAGCATTGGCGAGCGGAACGTGACAGCCATGTGGGTTAAAAATCGTGGCCAGGTCCATGTTTATCCTAAATTGTAGACCATATACACGATTTTATTTAAGTAGACATGGAAGGCCCTTGATTTTAAGAAATTGTGTACTTGGTCCACGATTTCTCTACCTATTTTTGTCAATTCTTTCTTTTCCAACTTATTTTTGTCATCATTTATCAAAATAATATTATTTTTTAAAATTCCCAATTGTTACAAACTTGAAAGTATAGAGAGTAAATCATTACATACTAAAGTTCAAGAAATAATTTGTTACAAATTTGAAAGAATATGAACTAAATAAAAATCAAAGATCAAGGATTAAATCATTATATTTACAGAAGTTCAAGGATTATACTAAAGGCTATTTCTACAACTGAATCCAATCAAACTCAGCTACAAATACTCCCTACTTATATCCATTTTTTGAAAAATAAAAAAAGCCGTAATTTATATTTCATAGATATTTAGGTAAGCTCTACAAAAAGGAAGATGTCATTTTCATGAATATTTGCATTAAAAAAGTTCGTGCTTTAATCTACTATAAATGTATACATAATTCGAATCTTTTGGAGTTTGAAGAATTTTAATGTTATTCTCTTAATTATTTGGAATAATCAAAATATAAAAATATTCACTTTTTGTGCAGTACTAAATAAATAAGTGGATAAGAAACGTAGCTATTGAACCACTTAAATAAACATCCAAAAGATATGAAATACTTTTTTCTCCCTAGTTTTCGTTCCTTAAGTTTCAAAATAAAGTTGAAGCTTAATTTTCATCTGGCCTTTAAATTTTAAAAGATTAATGATGGAGGAATTAAATATAATAGAGAAAAAGGGAGCAAATATTGAGAAATAGATACGTAAATAATTAGGTTGAGGCACAAATATCTCACTTTCTTGAAGATTCAAGCCATTTGCGGTGTGTATTGAATTTATTTATACCAACCACCAGTACAACAAATATTCTCTAGTATGTCCCCTCCAGGATAGAACAATCCAACTAAAACATTGTGTAGCTCAAATCATTCTCCAAGATTGAGCTCAAAACTCCACAACTAAAATACCATTCTTTTGGCCAATTGCTTTTTAAAAAAGCTAATAAGAAAAAGTAAGAGAGGAAGATAGGTTGAGTATTGTTGGTATGTTGTGTTATGATGTGAGAAAAAGAAACACTAGATATTTATACTAAATTTTAGGTCTATGTATTTGATACAAAACTAATTAACATTTCTCCAAATAACCCTAACAAATATGTTTTTCTCTAATTTAATAATGAAAACTTCTTTTTTAACTTTCTAACTTTCTTATATATAACTTAAAGCTCATTAAAAATATTAAAAATGTAATAATCCCCCATTTACGCCCAATTTTTTTTTTCTGGTCTATACTACCATCTGGTTTCAATTTTTTTCTAGGATCCATTTACACCCAATAGTTTTACAACTCAGTTGTAAATCAACTAGTTTCAAAATTTTATTAGAAATTAATGATTTCATCTCATCATTTATAGTCTCCTTCCAGAAAATTGCATCTAAAGATGTTAAAGCTTATTGCAAAGAAATTAGTGTTTTCTGAACATTATAAACATAAAATCAGAACCAAAATCTTTCACAATTTTAACTCTTTTACTCCTTCTCAATTCTATTGGAGAATTGTTGTCATTATTATTACCAGAAGTCAAGGAACCAATCTTAGAAGTTTATTCGTTACTTTGACCCCCACTATTTCTTGACTATAGGGAATTTCTCTTCATAAAAAATGACATTATTTGATTCAAAAATCATATTATGTTCAATATCAAGAAATAGGTTGTACTATTAATTGCATATCCAAGAAAAACAGAAGTGGTAGCTTTAGATCTAAATTTTGATCATTTAAGATCTATTAGTCTTACAAAACTAAACATCCCCAAACTCTTAAATATCCCAAATTTGGCTTATACCTTTTTCATAATTGAAAATGTGTAATCCTTGTCTTTTTATGTGGCACTCTATTTAACACATGACAAGCAGTCAAAACCATTTCAGCCTAAAGATTAAAAGATGCAGCTGATTCTAGTAGCATAGCATTCATCAGACCAATTAAGGTTCTATTTTTCCTCTCTGCTACTCCATTAGAAGAAGGTGAATATGGGAGAGCAGTCTCATGAATTATTTCTAATGGTTCAACATATGAATTGAATTCAAATGATTCATATTCTTGACCTCTATCACTTCTAATTCTTTTAATTTTTCTACTGAATTGATTTTCAACTTCAAGGAGAAATTTTTTTAAATTCTCAAAAGGATCATTTTTATTTTTCTATAAATAGACATAAGTATATTTTGAGAAATCATCAATAAAAGAGATAACGTATCTATTTTCTCCTCTAGTTAAAATTCCTTCAAATTCACACAAATCTATGTGAATTAATTCTAGTAATTCAGTATTTCTTTCAACACTTTTATAGTTTCTTTTATGATATTAGCTTTACTGCATGTTTCACATTTCTCAAAATTAATTTTGAAACTAGGAATTAATCCAAGGCTACTCATTTAGGAAGTACAGATGCTTCTAATTGTGCAAAAAATCTGTATCAGATACGGATACGTCTAGATACGTGGTAGATACGTGTTTGGTACGTGATTTGAAGTATCTGATTTTTTATTTTTATTCTTAATTTTCAGATACGCGTATTTGCTTCCAGATACGTGAAGGGGATACGTTGGTCAATTTTTTTTTTTTTTTTAAATTTAAGCCCAACCCACAACTCATTTTATTTTAGTGCATGTTTAGGAATGATTTTAAAATCATCAAAAATCACTTTTTTTTCATTTTTAAAATCACTCAAAAACACTTTTAATTACTCAAAATTAATTTAGTTTTCAATTTTACACTTTTAAATGCAATTTTCATATCGTCAAAATTAGTTTTGAAGGATTAAACATGTTTCACGATGATTTGAAAATAAAAAAAGTGATTTCAACAATTTTAAAATCACTTTCAAACATAAAAGTCTACTTAAATTGAGCAAATCCAAAATAAAATAAATTAAAAGTGATAAAAACATCAAAATTAAAAAAAAAAAAAAAAACTCGAAACGTAAGTAAATCTTCATTCTTCCTATATATATATATAAATAGATAGATAGATAGATAGATAGATAGATAGATAGATAGATAGATAGATAGATAGATAAATAGATAGATAGATAGATGAAAAGGGCCCTTGCTACTTATTGTTGTTATGAAAATGCATCAAAGATAGTATCTGATCTGATCCCCATGCGATAATCCCCTTGCAAGACAATTTGGTTTTGACTAATGAATTCTGGCACCCGGTCACGACGTCAATCAAGCGCGTCATCTTTAACCTTTCGAAACTGGCGGGGTACTGGACACATATGATGAGAAAGGGCATCGGGGCTCCTTTCGTGATAATGTCGAATGGCAGAGAGGGCAAGATGATCTTGGAGTATGTCAGATGGTGGCATCAACTAACGTTTTCTTACTTCTCACAAGGAATCAACAAGTCATTCGAGTTTGGGCAACAACTCCCTGATCAGGAACTATATATATATATAACGTATCTTTAACGTATTCGTATCTTAGCTTTTTAGAAATTAATGTATCAACATATCGTATTGTATCCATATCTATGTCTGTGCTTCTTAACTAATTATCCCCACATATTTACTATTTATATGACATAAATGAGCATACCAAAAATTTAAAGAAGAGAGCATATAAATTGAATTGGTAGATTCTTTATTGACATTCTCAATGTTCAATTTGAACTTTTCATCACAAGCATAACCTTTCCCAACAAAAGTTCCCTTTTTTTTATCACATGCTGATCAGATTTCGTATTTGTTTAAAGCCAGCTTTATTAAGAAGATAACTCAATATTAAATTCTTCCTCATGGAAGGTGTGTAAAGCATATCTTTTAAAGTTAGAACCCTTCCAGAGGTGAATTTTAATTAAATCTCACCAATTTTCAAAATTTGGATTGTATGAGAATCACCAAACATTATTATTTTAGACTCCTCAAAAGGAATTTAAACTTTGAACCAATTTTTGTCATAACAGACATGTCTATTGGCTCCAGAGTGAACCTATCATCTTTGAACACTTTAAACCATACATATATCACTTATCATAGCCACAGATAGCTCTTTATTAACATTGGCATGTGGCACAGATCCTTGTTTTTGAAGTCTGCAAACTCGAGCAATATGTCCACTTTTGCCACAAACAAAACAAATTGAATTGGTATGTTAAGGATGTGCTTGGTTATTACTCACTTGCCTTGGATTTCTTTTATTAGAAATGTGAGATTTATAATTTGAAGAAATCGTGACTCAAATATCTTAGCTAGATTAGTTTATAACTAACTTTATCTTGTAACGGTCTGTTGGTATATGTTATAAATACCACTGATCAGAAAATAAAACAGAGTAGTTCATAATTTCTATTTTTCTGTAAACAAACAAGTTGTAAGCAATCTTCAAAGTGAAAAGAACGTGAATCTTCCCGAGGACATAGGTATCTTAGCCAAACCACGTAATCCTGTTTGTTTCTTCTTCTTCTATTTATCTTCTTCCTTCAATCAACATCAATCTTTCTGCAAATCACGTAAACTAATAGTTACCAAGATCAAACCTTAATTTTTTAGATACAACAAATTTGCAGAGACAGGATTTGAACCCATGACTTCAAGGTTATGAGCCTTGCAAGCTACTAAGTTGCTCTACCCCGTTGAAAAAGCACTATCTCGTTGAAAGGTTCTATACATCTACTCTTTCTCAAGGCATTTATTTAGACAAAGACTCTGATTTTCCTCTTTTCGGATGGTAAATATTTCTCAGAACATGGAGTATGAATCAAACCCATGTTTTAATTGAAATTGAGATATTGATGCAAGTTCTTCCCCTTTGAATCAGATAGATTCAATATCTGAAGGAGGTTGACAATAAGTTCTTTCAAAATTGTGATTCACCGCCTACGTGCCCTTTACGCCCACTCATTTCGAAGAACACTAACCCCCCTACCGTCTTACCACGGCTCCTGGCACGGAGTTAGCCGGGGCTTCTTCTTCGAGTCCTGTCATGATCGCGTACTTGAAGAAAGAGCTTTACAAGTGGCATTGCCCTTCTAGAAAGATTTATACAATTTATACCTTTTGTCACCACTTTGTGGAAAATCGTTAGGTATGAATATGTTAGATACCTATGACTCGATTGTTGAAATAGTATCTCTCTCTCTCCAAAGATCAAGACTTAAATCGTGCTTTGTGGAAAATCGATTTCAGAGTATCAAGTTAAATCGTGCATCGATTTTCTTCTATCAAGTAGTATCAAATGAGTCGTTTTCGTCTTCGAGTAAAGATCAAGACTCATCGAGTAGAGTCGATTATCGATCAGCACTCAACGTGTTCCATCGAGCCAAAATCGAGGATAGAAGAAAATTTGCATTGAGTATCGAGTAGAAACTTATCGAGCATCGAGTATCTAGCATTAAGGATTTGACAGAGTCTTTCTCAGCCATTTCTTCATCATCTCAGTGTTGATCATGAGTAATTGGGCCTAGAGAAAATCGAATAACCCAACAATTTGTTGTATCAGAGCATTTAAATATCATCAAGGTCAGCATTCTTGGAGCATCAAGATACTCAAGAAAAACATTCTCGATACTCTTTCAGGTCAATGATGGCTGTTGCTAGATTTGAAATAGAAAAGTTTGATGGAAAGGGTGATTTTGGTCTATGGAAAGCCATAATCAAAGCTATTCTTGGACAACAGAGAGCTCATAAAGCCCTTTAGGCCCGTCGACTTTGTAACCTACATTAATAGCTCAAGAAAGGGAAGGTATCGAACTTACTGCCTATGGAACTTTAGTTCTTAATCTCAGTGATAGCATCTTGAGACAGGTGATCGATCAAGACACGGTCTACAAGATGTGGGTCAAGCTGGAAGGTCTCTTTGCAATTAATGATTTCCCAACAAGATGTACCTAAAGGAAAAGTTCTATACTTTTAAGATGAACTCTGCTAAACCACTATCAGACAATCTGGATGAGTTTAAAAGGATAGTTTATGAGTTTAAGAGTCTTAGCAAAAAGATTGGCGATGAGAATGAAGCCTTTGTCTTGAACTCTCTACCCGAAGCCTATAAGGAGGAAAAGAATGCCTTGAAATACGACAGGGAGTCAATTACCACTAATTCCATTATTTCAGCATTAAGAACTAGAAAGTGGGAGCTTCAGTCAATAAAAAAGGAATAGCTTGATGCATAAGGGTTGTTTGTCAAGGGCAAGAATAAACAGAATCGGTCTAAAGGGACTAAAAATCAGCCTGGTGAAGAGCATAAATGGAAAGGACACTTGATGAGGGATTGCTACAACTTAAAATGGAAAAATCAGGAAAAAGAGAAGGATCGAAACAGAAGCTTCAGTGGTTGAAGGGTCCTACTTCTATTCTGATGCCTTAACCTCTATTAGAAACAAAACCAACCAAATAAGTACTCTTGAGAAGCATGACTGGGTACTTGACTCTGGTTGTACCTATCATATGAAACCCTTCAGACCTTGGTTTAATACCTACAAGTATGTGGATGGAAAATCTGTGTACATGGGGAACAATGAAGCCTGCAAAATCAAAGGGGTTGGTTCAGTATACTTAAAGCTAAACGATGGATCAATCAAGCTTCTCAGAAATGTGAGACATGTACTTTTACTCAAGAAAAATTTGATATCTCCAGGTATGGTTGACTTCCTTGGGTGTGGGTGCAGAGGAAAAGATGGAATCCTAGAGATGATTAAGGATTCTAGGGTAGTGTTGGTGAAAATGTCAATGATCTTTATGTAGTAAGGGGAGTAAAGATGATGACCAATGCGTACACTGTTTCAACAGCAAGCTTGACAGAAGCAGACTTGTGGCACAAAAGACTATCCCATACAATGAAAAAAGGATGCAAGCACTGTCTAAACAAGGTATACTGCCCAAAGAGATCAATGAGCATCTTTCCTTCTGTGAACACTAAATTCCAGGGAAAGCAACCAGACAAAGTTTCACAAATCTCAGCATACCACCAAAGAAACATTGGATTATGTTCATTCTGACCTATAGGGACCATCTTCTACATCAAGCCTTAGTGGCTCAAGGTATTTTCTAACCTTTATAGATGAATTTTCTAGGAAGAGTTGGATATACTTTCTTAAAACAAAGGACCAAGTTTTTAAGAAGTTTAAAGAATGGAAAGCTATGATAGAAACCCAAACATCTAAAAGGTTAAAATATTTTAGAACCGACAATGGTCTTGAGTTTTGCAATGAATACTTTGACAAATACTGTAGTGAGAATGGTATAACTATTTATTGAATTGTGAGGTATACACCTCAAGGTTGTTGAGAGGTTAAACAGAACTTTAATGAAAAAGGTAAGATATTTGCTTTCTGATGCTATCCTAAGTGAAAACTATTGCGCAGAAGCTGCAGCCTACATAGTGAATACCTTGAATAGGTGCCCTCACACATCTCTAGAGATGTTTACCCCTGAGGAGAAATGGACTAATCATCCTTCTAATCTAGACAACCTTAAGGTTTTTGGGTGTGTAGGGTTTGTTCACCAAAATAAAGGAAAGTTGAAAGCCATAGCAGTTAAGTGCATGTTTGTAGGCTTCACAGATGGTGTCAAAGGATATAAAATGTGGCATCCAGTAGAGAGAAAGTTCATAATTGGTAGAAACATCACTTTTAGAAAAGATGAGATGTTTATGCAAATGGAGAAAAAACTTGAGGATAGAGGTGAATCATCTACCACAAGAATTGAGGTGGAGTTAGCAACTAAGCAACCAACAGAATCTAACCTACCTAGTGACACAGGAAAAGTTGAGGAAGATGCAGGGGAACAAGAGGAGACTGTAAATGAGCAGCCTGACTTGAGTCAGTATGTCTTAGCTAGGGATAGACAAAGGAGAACCATTACCCCTTCAGCTAGATATACTAAAATGAACTATATGAATTTGGTTCTAAATGTTGTTGTGGCTCCTACTAACCGAGAACCAACAACCTTTGAAAAAGCAACAAGTTGTGTTGATGCAAGGGATTGGATAGAAGCTATGAATAAGGAAATGCATTCACTAAAAGTGAATGATACTTGGTCTTTAATTCCTATGCCTAAGGGTTATAAACCAGTTGCCTCTAAATGGGTTTTCAAACTTAAGGAAGGTGCATCATGTGATAAAAAAAACCTAGGTATAAGGCAAGGTTGGTTGCAAAGGGGTTTACTCAAAGACAAGGAATAGAATACTCAGAGGTTTTCTCTCTAGTTGTCAAAAAAACATCCATAAGACTTCTCTTATCCTTGGTTGCTCAAAATAACTTAGAATTGTATCAACTAGATGTGAAAACTGTCTTCCTTCATGGACATCTAGAAGAGACAATCTATATGACGCAACATAAGGGATTTGAATTTAAAGGAAAAGAAAATCTTTATTGCTTACTAAACAAGTCAATCTATGGGTTAAAACAATCACCTAGGTGTTGGTATAGAAGGTTCAATGATTATATTTCTAGCATTGGTTTAAAAATTTCATTTGACATATGTGTTTATGTAAATACAGGTTCCTACAAGGACAAGGTTTACCTACTCATATAGTAGATGATATGTTACTGGCAGGTAGGTCAAAAGAAGATTTAATCCGTGTTAAAAACCTCTTAAAAAGGGAGTTTGATATGAAGAACTTGGGAGAAGCAAGCAAGGTCCTAGGAATTGAAATCCTAAGGAACAGGGAGGAGTATGTTTTAAGCATTGATCAGTTTAACTATTGTGAGAATATCCTAAAATGGTTCAATATGAGTGATGCTAAACCTGTAAGCTTAGCTATTGCTCAGCAATTCAAGCTATCCTCAGCCAACTCTCCTAAAGATTATGACCAAGAACATCAAAAACAGATGTCATTATAGCCTATAGTCAGGCAGTCGGAAACCTAATGTATTTGATGATTTCTACCAAACCTGATCTCTCATATTCAATTAGCCTTTTTATTAGATATATGTCTAATCCAAGTAAGAGACATTAGGAGGTTACTAAATAGATCTAAGATACTTAGTTTGGTCCAAAAATTCAAGACTAGTCTACAAAAAATTAGGTGAACCAAACTTAGAACTATATGGATATGTGGATGCTGACTATGCTGGTGATTTGGACAAAAGAAGGTCCCTAACAGGTTACCTATTCCTTTATGGTCCTAATCTAATCAGTTAGAAAGCAACACTACAACCTATAGTAGCTTTATCTACAACAGAAGCTAAATATATGCCTTTAACAAAAGCAATTAAAGAGGCATTGTGGCTTAAAGGATTACATAAAGGTTGTGGAATAGATCAAACAGTGGTAAAACTCTACTGTGACAACCAAAGTGCTATCCATTTATCCCGAAATCCACAATACCACACTAGAACTAAACACATTGATATAAAGTATCATTTCATTAGAGACAAAGTAGAGACAGGGGAAATAGAAATTTTAAAGGTTCACACATCAGAGAATGCAGCTGACATGTTGACAAAGCTAGTTTCAAAGCTTAAATTAGTCAAATGACTAGAACGGGTTGGTTTCGAAATTCCAGACACAGGGTAAACATAATGGTCAAAATCATGGAGATCAGAAGATTACAAGACATTAAAGTCAAGGTGGAGAATTTGAAGAAAACATGACTCAAATACCTCAGCTAGTTTAGTTTATAACTAACTTTATCTTGTAATGATATGTTGGTATATGTTATAAATACCACTAATCAGGAAAAAAAAAAACAGAGTAATTCATAATTTCTATTTTTCTGTAAACAAACAAGCTGTAAGCAATCTTCAAAGTGAAAAGAACGTGAATTTTCCCATGAATATAGGTATCTTGGCCGAACCACGTAATCCTGTATGTTTCTTCTTCTTCTCTTTATCTTCTTCCTTCGATTGACATCAATCTTTCTGCAAATCGCATAAACACAATCTTGTTATCAAAATCATATCGATTTCAGAGTATCGAGTTGAATCGTGCATCAATTTTCTTCTATCGAGTAGCATCGAGTCAAACATTTTCGTCTTCGAGTTGCTTCGAGTAAAGATCAAGACTTGTCGAGTAGAATCGAGTATCGATCAGCACTCAACGTGTTCCATCGAGCCAAGAATAGAAACTCGTCAAGGATAGAAGGAAATTTGCATCGAGTATCGAGTAGAAACTTTTTGAGCATGGAGCATCAAGCATCGAGAATTTGACAGAGTTTTTCTCAGCCATTTCTTCATCATCTCAGTATTGATCTTGAGTAATTGGGTCTAGAGAAGATTGAATAACCTAACATTATTCTTGTTCATATGATTCTTCTTTAGCTTTAAACGACTATTTTTAGGAATATGACCATTAGATAAATTATCATTAGATGAGATTAGGTTTACCTTTGTGAGATTTTCACTGTCTTCTTGAATCAAAACTCTTGCCCTCTTGCCTCTTCCTCCACACGATTGTGAGTAATTAATACTTCTAGAGAGATTTCCTTTTGCTTATGACGTATACTTTTCTAAAATTCTCTCCATGATGGTAGAAGTTTATAAATTATGCTGGCAATAATAAGATTGTCTCGAATCTTAATCCCTTCATATGCTACTTCAACCACTATCATCTGAAAGTCTTGTGCTTGCTCTATGACAAACTTTCCATCCACCATTTGAAAGCGAAAGAAGAGACTTGCTATTTTTTCACGACTAATAAAGGGAATTGTGGGAATTAGACTGAGTTGTGGGACTTAAAATAAGCTTGAATAAAGGAAATTTGGAGACGAAGCTCACTAATGCAACTTAAAGAACACCTTCTTCAACCTCTCAAGTTTTCATTAAAACTCAACAAGTATATCAATTTTTGCATGCTCGATTCTCAGTCCAATCTTCTCTATTTATTGCAAGGTCGTCATGCAAAATAGGTTGTTGCATGAGGAGCAGCCCATACTTAGAGATTGACTTCAAGAAGAAGGTGGAGAAATGAGTGAGCTTCTTAGTTGTGAAAGTGGAGTTCTCCCACTTTTCCATTTTTGTGTTTTTCAATTTCAAATTGATTTCCAAAATTGGTAATTTTACAAAATTAATTCATTAATTAATTTTCTAATAAAATTAATAACAAATAATTAATTCTAATTAATTTAATATCAAATATTAAATTAATTTTAACACAAGGTACTCAAGGCAGTTTCTTTTCTAGTGCCTTTCCTCGTTGCAGTGGAAACACTTTTCTTTGTCTGCAGCGTTAGCATCTCCTTTTCTACCAGTGGTTTTCTTCTTCCATTTCCCTTTGTTCTTCTTAACAAGAATACTCTTACTCTATGAAGAGGAAGCAACATCAGGCTTTTTGGAGGACATTACTCTTTTTTCAATGATAGTAACGTGTACTTCCGGTTCTCGACTTTTAGCTCTCATCATAGTCCGGTAAGCCTGTAGCTCATTTAGAAGAGTAGTCAAGTTATATTATGTTTTATTCATGAGCGCGTTCGTGCAGAACTGCGGAAAACTCTTTGGAAGAGATTCTAGAATAAAATCAACTTGACTCTTTTCGTCAATGACGACCCCATTAACTTCTGTCATATTGAAATGGACCATCATGTCCAGGACATGTTCTCTAACAGAGGCCCTTCTTTCATATGGTAGTTGTAAACGTATTTAATAACATCATGCCTTAAGGAAAAGGAAGGTTGTCCGAACATCCCATGGAGATATTCAATAATCTCTTTGGTAATACTTATACTCTCGTGTTTCTTTGCTAAGACGTCAGATATGCTGGCAAGGATATAGGCATGGGCTTTATCATTAGCCCTGATCCATCTATCGTACGCATCCTGATCAGTTCGATTTGCATTTGAGTTAGGAATGGGAGGACAATCCCCTTTTAAAACAAACCGTAAATTGTTTATCACCAGTATAGTATTCAAGTTTGATTTCCAAGTTGCATAATTATCGCCTATCCGTTTATCAGACGCCAACAATTGTACTGATAAACTCGTCATTCTGAAAAATATATAAAAAAAAAAAATTACCTGTGAATTGCTTTTTAAACCCAATCAAGTTTTAGAAAAGTAATAATATACCCAAGATTATTTTTGCAACGATACTACAGCAAGACATTCTTGACTAAATACTATCTCCAGGATAACTCATATTCCGATAGTCATTTAGCTACCATTTTTTGTCAGAAATTACTAATTCATTAGTAATTCTATAAGTGTAACCCTCTATTTTTAAACCTCAGAAGTCAATCCAACGATGCTCCTGAAGTTGGAAACTCAAAGTTGAAACCGATTTTAAAAATCCTATCCATTTATGGAGTTTAAGTTGTTCTAAATCCTATGTTACAACCCTTTGAGAGGATAGCCGTCATTAAACGACTAGTGAGACCGACTTAAAGATGACAAGTAGGCGCAACATAATAATCTCACGGTTCAAACCAACAGAAGAACTGTAGGATATGTTGACACATATCCTTCACCTACTTATTGTGAACTACTTCCCTCATTCGCTTTGGTCTTGATCTCATGACGAACACTTTCCGAATGGAGTTCACTCCCAGGGTGACACGAAGTGCTACACGGATCTCACGGTGGGAATTATCTAGGGACGTGAGAATTGAAATCAATATATCGTATATTTGATTTTTCCTTTGAACAACTTCCCCTCATTCACCATGATTAATTCACGCAAACACTTTTCGAATGGAGATCACTCCTAGGATGACACGAAGTGCCGCATGAACCTTTCAGTGTGAACATCTTGAGAACGTGAAAATTTTAAAATCAAAATGTCACATTTGATTTTAAGGTGAACAACTTCCTCCATTCACCCAACTCTGGATTCATGTAAACACTTTTTGAATGGAGATCACTCCCAGGGTGACACAAAGTGCCACAAGAATTTCGATCGTGAACTCTTAGGGACGTGAGAGCTAAAATTAATCATATTATATATGTTTATTAATCTTCTACTGAAGCGTTCTAACATATCATATACGGTGTTGATTTTCACTGAAGTGTTCTAATGTTAAACGAGGTATACATTTTCTTAGGCCTGTTCCGGCTAATTAAACAACCTAAGTCTAGGTGTTTATCCAAGTATAACATTTATATTTGGATTCAACTTATGATGTGTAGGTGATAAACCAGTTTTAAACCTTACATCGCTCACGTATTGCTCATAAAACCGGTTAACAATGCTCAATAATTCGGCCATAGTCCCCAGATAGGAGGTGTTCCGTAGACCGTCAACTTAAATACCCCTAGCCTTCGATAAGATTATATACCGATTGAGTTTGTAACCCGAGTTTTACGAGTTTAACAACCTATTTTAACTATTAAAACGAGTGGTTAATATACGTGAGCATGCAACTTTTCTTTGTTATGGATTTTAAATGTCTAACCCAATTTTATAACAATTTACAAAATTTTAGACATGCTAAACATCTACAACATTCGTCAAAGGTATTCAATATTTAATATAACATTTATATTAAATAAAAGAAACCCTAAACATGCATACTATATACTATAATATTTCATAACATACTTTCAATGTATGTAACATGCTTCCTATAGTGGGATTTTAAATCTACATGGCATATTGTATGCACATACAAAATTTATTTAATTATAACATACATCACATGTATAAATAATTAAATACATACTTATATGGTTTTAGTTTTCGCATTTTCAAGCAAACAAAGCCTAATTATTACAAAAACCAACAAGAAATAGCTCCAAAACTCTTTCGAACTGCTCAAATCGCTCCAAACTAGACCCAAACAGCTTGAACCGGATGTGAACTGCCTGAACCGGACCAGCGAAAACCTTTTTGAAGCTGAACCAGATCGAGTTTGAAGAAAATCGATCAAACCAATCAATCCTCGATGGTCCTCGCTCGGTCAACACACGTCAAGCTGGTCATCACAACTGCTCGCTCATTTGGTTCAAATGGAACTCGATTTATCAAAGATAAGTGTAAAAGAGAATTCTACGAGATGGAAATTCTTAGTGAGAAAGATAGACTTATAGAGGAGTTAAGTAAAATATAACTTAGTAAAGAGATTATGTTCCAATTGGACAGTGGGGGAAAAAAAAGGTATCTTGAATTTAGTGGTTTTATCAAAGATAAGTGTAAAGGAGAGAGAAGTATCCAAGGAAGTTTACTTTTTGGAAAGAGAAAGGAATTTAATGTGTTCAATACTCCTAGTTAAGTATGTTTGGAGGCAAGATATGAGGGGTTACAAGGTATTTGTTTTTGTGTAAAAGAAAAATATCTAATGATCATGTGGAACTTTAGGACAATATGTATTAGATGGAAAGATAGCTTACATAGATGATTTGGTATGGAACTTTGTTTTAACACAAGAATCTGTTGCCGAAATAGAAGGTCAAGAAGGGATAAGCTAAAATGGAGTTATTAGTAGCAGTAGATGATCGAGAACTATTGACATGGTATGTTGAGGCTTCATTAGTTAAGAGGTAAATCATTGAGGGCATTAGTAAGATTTAAGGGATTTTGACTTTGTGTGCTAGTTGGAAACATGAACTAGAAAGACCATCAAGTTGATTGAGAAAAGAAAATAATCCAACTCGAGGTAGACAATAATGGTATATGCACAAAAGTAAGTAAGTTGGATCTTCCAATATAACCATTGGTATAAGGGATAGACTTAGCAATAAAGTTGAGTTGATAGTAAGAAGTTACTAAAAGTGGATTTGGAGCATTACAAGATAGTATGTATTCTCTTGCATGGGCAATGAGTTAACTAGCTTTAGGGAGTACAAGTAATCCAAGCTAGAACTTATGAATCAAGAAGGTTTTATTGTTAAAAAAAATGACTTCAAGGATCAATTACAGTTATTACGAGGTTATGGAAATGTGTTATCAATTGACTGACGCTTTAGCATCTAAGGACTTCAAAACCACATTTTCAGAGGGAATTTTAGACTCATCCGCAACAGGATCTAACTAATGATATGTGATTGTTTTAAGGCAAAAGAAAAATATGAGGATTGGTTCAAGCAAGTTTTATAGCCCATGACAATATAGAGCCTCATGATGAGTTTCTCATGAATGTGAGACTTAATTAGACAAAGTTATTCTCAGACATGTAGACCCTAGGAAAGACATCACAGTTGGCACTTCTAAAGTAGAAGCAGTTTTCAGTTGACTAGATTTGTTCTGGTACGTATCTTCAGATGATGCATTATATAGTATGACCAGTTTCTTTACATTATATATGAAGTTTTCCCAGTGACAAAATGGTAAGTTCAAATGTATGTTTTTAGTGGATAAGACTTTCTTAACTTCATGACCGTTTTCATAGATCTCAGCTCGAACGTGTAGAAGTGTTGCTGATTTTCAAAATCTTAAGTTTCATAGTTATTTATGGAAGGGCTTGTTACACCTCTTTTGGTACTAGTTTTAGCTATGTCAAACGATGACCCTCGTTTTGCATCTAGTTTTTTTGAAGAGTCTTTAGTTAGCATTTGGTACTCGATTGGATTTTGGTACAATTTTTCACCCATAGACTGATGGTCAAATAGAACATCTGAACCAGATATTGGAAGATATGTTGTGCGCTTATGCACTAGAGTTTTCAGAGAGTTGGGACTCTCACCTGCATTTAATGGAATTCGCATCTAATAATAGCTATCAGACTACCACTGACACATTGCCATTTGAGGCCCTATATGGAAAGAGTTGCAAGTCGCTAGTATGCCAAGGTGAGGTTGGTGAGAGTAAGTTGCTAGGTCCTAAGCTAGTGCAGACCACGAATGAGGCAATACAGAAGATCAGAGCTCGTATGCAACCAACTCAGAGTAGACAGAAAAGCTATGCCGATGTGAGACGTAAGGACTTGGAATTTGAGATTGGTGATAAAGTATTATTGAGGGTGGCACGTATTATGAGGTTTGGCAGGAAAAGAAAGCTGAGTTCGAGGTTAATTGGGCCTTTCGAGGTCTTAGAGCGAATTGGCCATAAAGCTTACTGATTGGCATTACCTCTAGCAGTCTTCAGTTCATAATGTCTTCCACATTTCTATTTTGAGGAAGGTATGTGACAGATCCATTCTATGTAGTTGACTTTGAGCCATTGCAGTTGAATGACAACTTGAGCTACGAGGAGAAGCCTGTAGAATTTCTCGCCAGAGAGGTAAAGACATTGCGCCCTAGGGAGATTGCGCTTGTAAAAGTCCTGTGGAAAATCACTAGTTCAAGGAGGCCACTTAAAAGTGAGAGAATGAGATGAGGGCTCAATACCCGGAGCTTTTTCAGGAATGAACTTTCGAGGACGAAAGTTCTTTGAGGAGGGAAGAATGTAACACCCCCGGAGTTTTTTTTTTTTCAAGAATGAACTTTCGAGGACAAAAGTTCTTTGAGGAGGGAAGAATGTAACACCCCGCACATTTTTTTAGTAATAATGTAATTTCAGTAGCTTTATTATTTGGAATTTCAGTAATTGTTATTAGTTTGAGGGCATTTTTGGAATTTTGGACTTCAAGTATAAGTGCGAAAATTTAATTGTTGGTGTGAAATTATTCACTTTGAAATTCAAATGGAAAATTAATGGCAGGAATTAATTTTGTTTTGAAACGGAAAGGAATTTAATAGTATAAAACAAAAATGAATTAAATGTAATTATATTTACTTCCTTTTTTGTTTTATTATTATTATTATTGTTATTGTTTTTTTTCATAAAAAGTCAAACCCCACCCCCCATTTTCTTCCTCATGTTCGTGAGCCCGTCCGACGCCGCCCAAAGCCGCTGCGTCAGTTTCTTCTTCATGACCTCCAACCACCACTACTCAAGCGTCGTTCGCTTTTGCCATCACTGGATCTATCGATTTGGGTAAGATTTCTGCAGTTTGGGTTTGTTTTCGGTTGATTCTTAAATACTCATTTACTTTTGGCATCAATTAGTTTATACCCATTGTGTTTCAACTTTGTATTCAAGTTTGTGAAGGTATTGAGGTGTTTTTCAGTGAAGCTGGAGTTTGTTTTAGCGAGTTTTGGTAAGTTTTATGCTTTGATTACCCTCTTGTGGATTAATTTTGGTTGTTGAGAAATTTTGGTAAAGTCATTTGGAAGTGATTTTTGACGAAGCTACATATGGATAATTTATTTGAGAGATTGGTAGTGAAGTATGTATTTGATTCAAGCTTTAATCATGTAAGCCTAATTTCAAATTATGATTAGGGGGTTGATTCAAATTAGAGGTTTGGAAGGTGAATTCGAATTGGACCACACCTTAGGTAAGGTTATCTGGAAATATTTTGTAATATTTGGGTGTTTGGAATTTGGCCTTAACTATTAATTTTAAAGCTTGGTTTATGTTTAGGCTTGATTAAGGATTCAAGAATTTCACAAAGATTCAATTGCTTTTTGGTTTGACCTAATATCAAGGTAAGTAATCTTACTACTAGAACTGCCCACAGGCCAGGCATTAGATGTATGCTAGCATGTTAAATGAAGGTTATGGCAGAATGACAGCATGAAAGATTGATAGTATAATATGATTAAAGTATGTTCTGTTACGAGATCCGAATTATTTATTTATGCACATAGACACTTGAATGCTAGTATGAGATGGTATGTGCTTCCATAGTTATATTTGATCTGATGATGTTAAGGTATACATGTATGTTGTAGAACCATGATATTGAGGTATATGTGTATGTTGTAGAGCCATGATGTTGAGGTTTATTTGTATGTCATAGATTCGTACAGTGATGATTATGATGTTGAGACTGTGCAAATGTCCTTACTGATTAGTTAGATGCCCATTAGATTTTGTGTTTCCTTTGGGATTCACCAGTTTTTGTTTCCTTCGGGATTCACTAGTTTGTGCTTCCTTCGGGATTCACCAGTTTGTGTCTCCTTCGGGATTCACCAGAGATAGTGAGCATACTTAACTACAGTAGGATAGGACTCAGACTCCTTCTTATTTCATGTGCATATGTGTCCCATGAGGACTAGAGCAGTTATATGTTTCAGTAGAGGTGGGTATCTAGAGAACATAGATACCCAGCTTGATCCCAGTAGTGGGGTTACTTACTGAGTATTTTATACTCATTCTTTCTCATGTTGTTGTTTCAAGTAAGGATAGAGATGCACTAGCGATGGACAAGCGGAATTCGTGATCGAGGCATTGGGACTATTTTTTACGCTTCCGCATCATGAAATTTAGAGTTCTTTTCATGTTTCTCTTAACTTTTAGTTTTGATGTTTAAAACTTATTTTTAAGAATTTTTTTTCCGACTTATTTATTATCCTTTATGATTTATGGGTACCCTACTATTGTTCTAATATTTGAAATTAATGAAAGTCTTTTGAACTTACCTTATTTAATTAGCATTTATTTCACCATAACCGAATGTCGTTTTGAGTTCCATGCATGCATGTATTTAATAACGGCCTAACTTAGGTCCTAGGGGATCAGGTTGTTACAAAACCAAATCTCTCTCAGCCTAGTGAGAAGGTGGGGTCTCTTGTTCAAGACCTAGATTCAGTACTTGATAGACTAACCTTTCCCTTAAATCGGGTAGGCATGAATTTCGTCTTGCACTCTATGTCCCCAGTTATCTATTCGGTCTTACCCCTAAAATGGGAAGCTTATTGAGTTGGCGTTGTTGAGGAAACCCTCATGTCAGAATTAGGATCACTTCGTATGTAGCACTTTACAACTCTTTGTAACAACTACAGAGTAGACTGCATCTAATAGTGTTACCAGAATAAGGTACCCAACCTTAATCATATACTATAGATCGTTTTTGCTATTTACCCGAACTTGATCCATCTTTATGTCTCTACATAAAGTTCAAGTATTCATATAATAGCCATGGATCTTAGTTTATTGGATTTAGACTTTTATATATGCAATTTATAAAATCAATAACAAGTTTATTGACTGCAGAATATTATTATCTTAATACAAACTACGAGTTTTAGGACATAAAACCCAACAATACCTTAGCTCCCTCTCGAGCTTAACTTATTATTCAAGGTAACGCATGCTAAGCCTCAAACCTAGTTCAACATATCATCTTATTCCCCTTTTTACTCGACGCATCTTCAGTATATTGTACTTAACGTATTACCACACTTAACCAAATTTTTACCTTGCGACTAACTGGGTGGGTGGCAGTTTGCACACGAGAGGCTCCTAGGCATTAGAACATGCATGACTCACCAATAAGATGGATGCTTATCCATACTTAGCCTATGCTAGTCAGCTGTTTGTTTATGCATGGGTTGCAACTACCTGCTTGTTGAACCAATCAAAATTCCATATTTCATTTTTAGCTTGAATAACTTAAATTCCAGACATAATCTTATGAAATTTTCTTTTAAGAACGCATTCCTAAACGCCTTAATTAGCTTACCTTAAGATCCCAGCCTCTGGTTCTTCCTTATCTAGCTTTACACCTCACCCACGTGGCCTTAGATTCTTGAACACTAAAATTCCTCAACCTTCAGCTCAATTCCATGGAATTTTTTCCTCTGACAACCTTATTTCAACTCCTTCAACATTCAAGCTTCGAGTTTGCAGAAGTTTTCCTTCCTTAGCTCGAGTAGAATGCCCAAACCAAGCACCTAAATTCAAACTCTCCTTTTATACTAAGGCTACATGCCTATAGGGCTTTCTTAAAATGACAGTCGAGCACTAACTCATTCTCATGGCTTCTAAACACGCCACTTAGACCACTAATTGGTTGATTAAGCTAAATGCTTAAGTCCTTCATCAACGCCCAAGTTTACGTTCCATCTTGTCTTTCTTCTCGGTCAACGAATGCCCTGGCTAACGTTGCCTTCCCTTGTATATGCTTGCTTTATCCTTAGACACCCGTGCTTAAGGCTACTACCCATAAACGCCTTCTTTAACTTCTAATACCCCTCAGCATCTACCATGCGTTCACTTAGGCAGACTTAACTGCTCGCATACTATCCACCTTAGGCCTTTACTAACCTCCATATGGCTATTAATGCATACGTTCTGTTAAATTTAGCCAATTTCCAACCTTAGACTTCTCAAGCCTACAGATGCTTATGCATTCCTCACTTCTACGTTTTTTATTTCCTTCAAAGTGTTAGCTCTCTTATCTTGCTCGAGAGCACAACTTCAACTTAGGCAAATTTTTACTTCTTTTCTAACTTGATGTCATTCCTACATGCACCTGCCTTAGCTTTCCCAAATTTTGTCTAAGTGTAGATTGTCTTTTACTACCCGAGAGCACCCCAATCCAAGACTTAGAAAAATTTTCCATATCTCTACCTCACACACATACTCAGTATAACTTCCATATTGTTTCAGCCGTTACAAGCATTAAACTACATGCTTACAGAGATGGAAAACACATACTAGAATAATTAAATACGTAATTAAGGGGACTTAAACATGATAAAATAATAAAATAGGTTTAGGGGTTTACATCAAAGAGATCTGGGCAAAGGAAGATCTGGCAGTAGATTTGAAGATCTGAGCGGAGGAGGGAGGGATCTGGGCGTTGAAGGGCTTTAGAAAGATCTAGAGGTTTGAAGATTTAGGCGGGGGAGAAATCTTCAACAAAAAGTAGAAGGTTAGGCAACCACAACTCTCTCTGTCTCTCCCCTTGTAGAAACCACTGCCACTCACGCCCGCCACCGTCGTCCGAGTTCCTACTACCGCCATCGCACACAATCCGTCATTCACCATGTCCACCGTCATTTCTCTCCTTGATATTTTCGTGGCTGAATTGGTTTGAGAGAGAAGTTAGAGAAGATGAAAAATGTGTAGGTATTTGGGCAATCTTTTCGTTTAATCAAAAAAATTTGGAAAACAATATATTGTTCTTAAAAAGCATATGTCATTTAAAACGCCCCTTTAGTTTTCTATTTTAAAAAGCGTGTAACTAATTGGTGATTGAGGACTAAATGGTAATCGAACCCTAATTTATGTGTAATTTTAAAGTCAATTTAGACATTCTAGTAAATAATTGAAAAGTTGGACATAATTGGAATACAAGATATTTATGCCTTACTTTTTTTTGTAGATTAACATAAACACTATTTTTTTTAGCATAATTTATAAACACTGTTTTTACTTTTTTTGTTTTCATATTTCATTACATAACTTGTTTTTTTTTAAAAAAATAAGAATCGAAGCCAAATTTTGACCAACTAGACTACAACTGTTTTTCAGAAAGACTAATTCTAAAAAAACCATGTCCATGGCAACGGAACTTTTTTTCTTATTTTTACTGTTTCTTGTTTTTTCCCTAAAAAATAAATTATGAATAACTAAATAAGAAACTGCATATAAATGCCTCTCTTAGCGTTTGCATCACATACTCTCTCTTGTTTTTTTTATGCATCGGACAAATAAAAGCAAATCCAAGAATTATTATTATTGAAATGATGAATAAATATAACTATTTTTTTAATTAAACAGTGTGGCAAAACATTTTTTCTTCCATAAACGAGACAAAACTCAAATCATGTACCAAAAATTTAATCTAAATTCGTAAAATAAATAAATGAATGAAATAGCTAACCATAACTAACTTATTCGTAAAAAGAAATTTAAAAGAAATAAGAGGTACAATAAGAAGAAGAAAAAAAGATGATGCATTTATATAATAGAAACATGGTTGATGTAAGTATATTTTATTGAACTTTATATTAAATTAATGGTGACCATATATGTATTGAGTGGCCTCCAATAACATATATTTATCAAATGATCAAATATACACTTGGGCTAAAAGGTCAAGTTGGAAACACATCCCTAGAGCCCAAGAAAAATCAACTGCTCATCTTATTCCTATATTTCACATAAAATTGAAGAATGTAAAAAATTCTTTTAAGGGTCTTTCATACACTCGTGATATGATAAATATTTGAATGTAGTGTAATTAAAAATTGACACCGGTTAATTTTTTTAAAAAAAAGATTAAAATATATATATATATATATATATATATATTTCATGTATGTATAGAAATGGAAGTATGGAACTTAGGTGCAATCTAAATTGCACCGGCTATACCAAAGTTTTGTTTTATTATAAATACCATCAAAATTTGATAGTATATAGTCAAATTTAGTCAATTAATATTTATTGGAAGGGGTGAAATGTAACTATTCTATGAAAGGAAAAGTACCCATGATAGATAAGGTTATAGTATGTGGTTTTTTTTTTTTTTTTTTAAATATCAATTGTTGAATTTAAAACTTTGATATATTTGTCAACGATATATGTTTGAACGAGTTAAACTATTTAAGGTTTACAGTATTTTGTGATTAATAAGCTTTGAGAAAGAGAAAAAGGAAATTGAATTAACTATTTATCAAAGTTTTATTTATTCTATGACTAAAATTAATGGAGGGTATAAAACTTGCAAATACAAATCGAAAAGTTAAGGTCTCATTTTAATAGTCATTTGGTTGTTTGTTTTTTAAAATTAAGCCTATAAGCACTACTAGCTTCTAATGGTTTCTTTGTTTTTCTTTTTCTTTTCCTTTTTTAGCTAATTTTAGTAGTGTTTTCATAATTCAAGTTTTAAAATTTTTCAAGATTTTATTTGATAACTATTCTTTTTTATTATTTTCAATTTTTAAAAATTAAGCTTATAAGTACTACTTCTATAATTTTACATATAAATTTATTTGTTTTGTTATTCACTTTCTACTTATGCTCTAAAAAACTAAACCAAACTTTGAAAATTAAAATCTATAATTTTTAATAACTTGTTTCAGTTTTTAAAGCTTCAAAACAAGCATTTCACTGGATCTTTAGAAAGAAATCCTTGTGTTCGACCCTAGATTCACCAGGATTCTAGTTAAATTTATACTTGGGTTTAATTAGATAAAACAGTACGTTTACACAATTAAAGAGAGCAAAACATAGAATCATCTCATCGCACTTGTTGTCACTAAAGGTTACCATTCCTCCATCATTTTTAAGAAAAAAAAATATGCTTGGATTTGTCTCTCGTCATATCCTTTGAGCAACTACTATCCAAGTATAATCTATTTTTTCTTGGAGGCTTTCACAAAAACCTACAAACAAAAAGTTTGAGATTGATTTTTTGATATCCATGCTTGTTTGGGTTTAAGAGTTTTAGTATTTTCAAACTTAGGGGTCTATTTCAATTTTGTATTGGCATTAAAAATATTGGATCTAGACATGTAATAAGAATAAGTTTTCTGTCCATACTTGCCATAAGAAAAACAAACAATATTATGCAAGGATTTATCTCTAACAAAAAATTTATACACTTTACCCTTTTTGGAGAAATTCTTTCTTGGAGCATCGTAAAACTTTGCTCTTTGAGAAAAATTTCTTTTTAAAGAAGTAGACTGAGCATACTTCAATTTAAAGCACTTAGGTCTAATATGTCCTTCAATATCATAATTATGACATATAGGCACAAAACTAGATTTAGCATTATTAGACACAACATTAGGCATATTAGGCACAACAAAAGATGTTTTAACAAATATAGTTTTAGAACTTGAAGGAGTAGAATATTCATCAATATAGGCTAAACTCTCTTATCACCAAAAGACTTGCCTACTTCAATTATTTTATCCAATCTTTGAGCACCTATTGTCAACTTTTTAATAGACTCTTTAGCTTTATCAAGATCTTGTACAATGTTCTTCTTCTTTATAGACTCATCCTCCAAGTGCTCCTTCAGTGATCTCATGGCATGAGTGAACCAATGAGTTCCTCTAATGGAAGTTTGGTGAGATCTTTTGCTTCTTGGATTACCATCACCTTTTCTTCCCAAGCTTTAGGTAGAAATCTAAGAATTTTTCTAACATTTTCATAAGTTGTATAAACTTTTACCAAGTCCTTTCAAAGCATTGATAATGTTAGTAAATTTAGTAAACATATCGGTGATAGACCCATTAACATCCATTTTAAATAACTCATAATTATGAACAAGCATGCTAATTTTGGACTCTTTAACTTGATTTATTTCTTCATGAATAATTTTAAGAATACTCCAAATTTCTTGAGTGGAAGAACACATAGATATTCTATTAAATTCATCTTTGTTCAAAATACAATACAAACAATTAATAGCCTTAGCATTAAAAGAACATTTTTTCATTTCATTTTCATCATACCCTTCTTCAAATTTAGGCTTATCAACATTATCAACCTTTTTCATGGGAACATATGGATCTTTAGGAACAATTAACCACAAATTATAGTCATGGATTGCAAATAAATTTTCATTCTAGCTTTCCAATATGCATAATTTGAACCATCAAAGTAAGGAGGTCTAGAGGTAGATTGGTCTTCTACAATTCCATTTACAACTGAGGTTGCCATAATGCTCTAACAATAAAGTTTATCAAGGAAATTAAATTTTAAAATGAGCAACCTTTATTTGATACCAATTGTTGGACCAGTATGACAACTCTGGGGGAGGATGAATAGAGTTTAATTAAATTTTTTTCCTAAAGTATGCTCAATTTAATCTAATAAGTAATTCTTTTAATCAAATTAACACAACCCTAATTGATACTAAATAACAAAATTGATAAAAAGGAATGTAAAAAACACATTAAATCAATATCAACCAACAAGAGCAAGAAATATAAATAATTATAAAAGAGTTAGGGAATAAGACACCGTGATTTTTATAGTGGTTCGGTCAAACTCGACCTACATCCACTTTCCCAAGCGTCGAGATTTCGATTAAAAAAATCACATTTGACTCTTTCCACTGATGAGAGTCGAACTACTACCCTGCTCACGAGTTCAAGAGCAAACTTGATCCTTTCCAGGGGTTAGAATCCCGCCATTACAATATTTTTTAAGCTTTAAATCATACAATAAAAATCTCTAAAAAGAGTGAGTATACAAGTTTGAGCTCACACACTTTAATTCTCAAAATATAATAGAAAATTCTCTAAAAAAAAAGATAAAAATAATGAAAATTGGAAGCTTGTATAGAGAGTAATAATGGTGGTCTTTTTGCTAATTTTGAGGATTATAAAATCTGAAAAATTGAAACAATTTTGGAGAAGATGAAGTATAAAAGGAAATGTAAATAGGGCAAAAAGTAGATTTTAATTTGAACAATTAGATTGATAAAAAAAAAATGAAATATAAGGTGAAGATTAAAAGTAAAAAAGTAAAAAAGTAAAAAAGTAAAAAAGAAATAATACATATGTATATAAAGTACCTTTAACGGTAACTTTTTTAAAAAAAAAAAAAAGAAAAAAAAAAGAGAAAGAAAAGTGATTGTCTTTTAAATACAAGTGATCGTTGGGACACTTGCCCATTATCTTTTTTTTTTCCTTTAAATAACAAAATCAAATTCTTTTAAATAATAATAAAATCATTTTTTTAAAGAAAACCACAATCCACTCCCCACGTGTCACTCATCTTATATCTCAAAAGTGACCTTTTTTTATTGGTCCAATTTGATGATTAATTTGTCAGGTTACTAAGGGTATTGAAATCGCGAGCTCTACGCTACGGACTATTCAAAATAATAAAATTATTAGGAAACAAAATCAGGTTTATTATCATCAAAATATTAATTAATTAATTAATTTGAGTAAAGACCAAAAAACAAACATATATAAAATTTTGAAGCCTATGAACTAAATAGAAATCAGATAAAAAACTTAGGGACCAAAAATGTACTTTCCCCTAAATAATGTGAATATATTCATATTAAAAATGTAGATTAAAATTAACATGAATGAGATTCAAATTAAAACTTTATGAATGTTTATATTAAAACTATAAGTTAAGTTTAATGTGAATGAAATTCATATTGAAACTATAGTTTATGAGAGAAAAATACATTTGGATATGATTCAAATGTAATATTATATATACGTAATTTATTAATTAATAAATATTATTTAATTAATTTGATTTAATTTAATTTAAAAAATTAAATAATAACTCTTATATAGTTACAAGGGAGTTAACGTGAATGGAGACTCCCCTCACTTCTTATGCATAATAGTTCTACATTTGGATGAATACGAAAAACAAATTATTCACACTGACTCTCTCCATTCTCTCATCACTCTCAAGTTACAGAGAAAAAGTTTCTCGGTAAAAGCTCTTCCCAGTCTTCTAAAAGAGGTTCTCCCAAACCTATTTCTTGTCGAAGGATAGCAGGAAAAACTTGGTGGTGGTGTCTTGTTCGAGATTCAAGAAGATTAAAGAAGTCGTGATCGCAGTGAAAAATTGGAAAAAATTGAAGAGTTGTCTCCAAAGGTATTTTATTTCTCCTTGAAATTCTTCACAATAAAACATGCTTAGTTAAAAAAAAAAAACGTTTAAATTTCTCTATATTTTTCCATAAACTCAAACACACATATTAGAAGCATAGATGACTAATCGCTTTTGTACAAGATTCGATCCCCTCATGTTTAGAGACTTCATTTTCATAAACTAGAAACCAAAAACTAGATGGTTACCAAACATGTCATAGTTTTTTAAAATTGGTTTTTTGTTTTTAGATTTTAAAGAAAAATTCAAATGTTTCTTCAAAAGAATGTGAAAATCATGGTAAGAAAATTGAGACAAAACAACATGAAATTTAATAAAGGGAAACTAAAAACAAAATGGTTATCAAACATGATCTTAACAAGTATAAGCTCATTGCTATAAGATGTAGCAAGTAAGGCAACCGTCTATCTAGTTTATGAGTTTTTAAATTTTATGCTAAACTTCATTTAGTTAAAAAATTGTGAAAGTGAAAAATCAAGTCATTGAAGAGATAATTAACAACTTTGAAAAATTTATTCAGTTTTATATAATTAAAATATCATTTTGATTTCCGTATTTTGGATTGAATTTTACTTTAATCTATATATTTTAATTGTATAATTTGAGTTCCCATGCTTTCAATAAATACTATAACCTCTTTGACCATGTCATTTTTTTAATACAAATAATCCAAATTTTGTTGGGCTAATGTCAAATAGCCCAAATTATGAAAACAATGAAAACAAACATTTTTCTTAGATCACAAAATACAATACAACATTTAACTCTTTTTAGAGTCCATTTACATTAATCACAAATTGATAAGACTTCGAATGCAATTTCAAGACCGATTGAGATTTTTATAAGCGGGTGTTTGACCCCTCAAATTGGATTGAGTTGGATGGAACTCTGCACGTCAAACACTCTAAAAACTACAAATTCTAGTCTATTGTTAAAAGTTCAAAATCTTTTGACTTTTCTCAAATATAAATCACATTCAATATCTCAACAATTCGCGATGGGTGAGAGCTAGGAATGGCGAATGGATAATTTTAACCATGGTCAGTGATTTGTTATGTAAGTAATATAATGAGTAGACAAGGTTTTTCATTTGCGCTTGGGTCGGGTTTGTCTCCTCATTCTCATTGTAGGGTTTTACCAAGATTTTACAATGGCAACCATGGCCTCCTTCTTCTTCCCCATTCCCACCATTAATGGCTGCACTAAATCATCTCCTCTTGTCCCTCTCCACCGCTTCAACCTTCCCCAACCTCCCTCCTTCTTTCCTCTCACTTTTTGCCCCTTCCCTTCCCGCTTTCCCTTCCTCCTCACCTCTTCCCATTTCGTTCGTTTCGCCTCTACTTCCTCCGATGCTCTTCCCTTTTCCGATGGCCCTCCAGAAGAAGACCCACTTCATTCTTTGGCCGAAGCCCGGCTCGCCGTTTCCGAGTATCTACAGCGTTTCGGGGTTTCGGAGGACGAATCTGTCTCCATCGCCTCCAATTCCCCTCGTTTCTTGAAGATGCTCGTTGATGGAGTTCGGGAATTGGACGAGACATCCATGTGGGTTTCCTGGAGTAAGGAAGGAGGAGAACAGCCGTTGGTTGATGATTTTGGGTTTAAGGAAAAGGTGGGTTTGATGGCCATGGAGAAAGGTGACCATGGGAAGGTTGCTTTTTTGGAAAGCGTCGGTATGAATCTTTCTTCAGCTATGAATGTTGCTCGCTACCTCTCTGGAGAGATGCTTCCATCTCTCATTTATAAGGTAGGACGCTACTTTTGCTAAATTTTCTTCAAATTAGCATTCTCGTTGTCCCGATATTTCCTATAGAAATACTCACAGTTGATCGATTAGCGGGAATTAATGAAATTAGTTTCTGATTAGTACTGTCTGAGTTCTTTTTTACTTGAGTTGATATCTGTTTGCAGTGTAGAAATTGAAGATTGATTAGCTTGCCGACGTTGGTTTATTTTTACATTTGCTCTTTAGGTAAAATATATGAAGGGACTCTTCTTTTCTGGCAGCGGTGATGGAGAAGTCATAGGAAAAAATGCTCGTCGGATGATGACCAACTTATCAATTCCTCCTGATGATGATGTGCAGCAGACTTTGTCCTTTTTTGAGAAGGTCTTGTAACAGTTTTCAGTTCCAAAGTTTCCAATTTCAAAGTTCGAACTAATTTTTTTCTTGTTTCTGTTTCATTCGTTTTTTAATTTTCATAACATATGTTGTCTTTATTAATATTGTTATAGATTGAAGCCAGGCGTGGAGGCCTAGACATGTTGTGTTCAAATGAAGAATCCTTTCGCCTCTTACTTGAATCATTTCCTCACATGCTTTTTTTGTCAGTAGAATCCCATGTAAAGCCAGTGGTAGAATTTCTTGAAAACATTGGCATCCCTAAGGAACGCACGAGGAGTATGTTTCTGCTATTTCCACCCATCATTTTCTTCGATACTGAAGTCCTCAAATCAAGGATACTAGCTTTTGAGGAGGTACTATTGCTTGCATTTACGTACTTATATACACGCACGTGCACACAATTACACACAAGGGACATTTATACATCATTAAAGTAATTTGATAATAGGTATGAAGTACCAAACTCTCTTTAGGAGTTTGATGAAAGTCCCTCAAACAAGAAAAAAAATCCTGATATCTTTAAGAATTATGAACATCAGAGCAAGGTCACCCTTGCTGCTGCCTGGAACATGGGTTTTGTAAGTGGGAATGGGAATGAGTAAAATTGTAGGGCTGATATACATACATACACACGTACATATATATATATATATATATATCCTAGGCATGCTTTATTCCTTCTCTTCCAAAATTGGATTCAAAATTAGTCAATGACTTTAGGCCAAAGTTCATCTCTTTTATGTATAAAATTATAGCTCGAGTTCTTTTGAAAGACTGAAAATGTTTAAAAAATTTTGAACTATATTACCCTCACTTTCAAATGGAAGGTGGGTTTCATTTTTTTCATTGAGTCTAGATTCTTATTGAAAAAAGAGTTCACTGTATAGTATGATGTTATGTTGATATTTTCTCACTACTTTTAGTTTATTGATGTTTAATTATCCTGTAGGTTGGCATAGAAGCGACGACAGTTGGTAAATTGTTACTTAAATATCCATGGATTACAGCCAATTGCATCCAAGGCAACCTTAAACAGATTGTTTCTTTCCTTGAATTGGAGAAGGTACACCTACTCTGGCCATTTTACCTTGCTTGTACTAATGTGATTAATTGCATGTTTAAAACCCTAGAATTTGATATATAATTATGCTCATGAGCACTATTGGTTGGTATTTTGAATTTGATAGCAGCTGCCAGCTGATGTTTTGACCATTCTAAATCTCATATTCTTATTTAAAGAATGACAATGTATCTTTCTGAAGTTGAGTGAAAATGGTCAACATTGAAAAGAAAAGGCACAGATGGTAGATTGGGCCTAAGTGCAACTCTCCTTAGAAGGCTTCAATTGAGAATCTGCCCTTTAAAGGCTTTCTTTGGGGAGGAGCTAAAGTGAAAGGGGATACCACTTGGTAAAAGTCGGGCCAATGATAAGAAATTATTGTCATCTTGCAAAATGGCATGGAAATTCCGTTTTGAGAAAGAGGATTAATGGAAATTTCACTGTAAGAAAGAGGATTGATGGAGAAGAGTTGTGGCTAAATTTTGAACCACCAATCAAGGTTCTTGGCTGGTCACTTCCTTCAAACTTTCTATGGACTATGGTCTCAAACAGGTTCGCAGTCGTTGTGGGAAATCATAGTTCTGTTAGCTTTCAGAATGATTTTTGGATTGGTAATGAACCCTTTTAAAGGCTTTCCTTTGAATATTCTCTCTTTCCAATTGAGAAACCTCTTCTGTTGATGACATTTGGAATCTCCTACTCAAAAATGGGCCTCGATTATTGAAGTACTTTTTTGGATGCGTTGTCCAAGATGTACCTCTATCTCAAATGCACTTGCCCCTCTCCTTGAACTCTCGTCAGTTCTATACAAATGGATACACCTACCTACAAGAGTCTTCTTATGCAACTCATTATTGAAAGATACTATGATCAAGAGTGTCTCAGAGAAACGTATTTCTTCCTCGTAGCTTAATCAACTCTTTGGTGAAGATTGTTGCACTCAAACTTTTCTGGTCTTTTCCATGGTGATTCATATATTTGAAAACAAGAAATTGAATTTAGATCACATGCCAAACTTGCCTTTACCTTTTGGTAAATGAGCATTATTCTGTAGTAGGTGCCCTTTAAGCTGTTGAAAAATCCAAGTCTGTGCTAATATGACGAATTTGCACCTTTGTATATATGTAATATCTCGTTTACTAGAAGATATTTCATGACAGGTACCAAATGCAAGCATTATCAATGCAATCAGCAGTTGGCCACTGATTTTAGGAAGCTCAACTAGTAAATTGCAATTGATGGTGGACAGGTTTGGTGGGCTAGGTGTTCAAAGCAAGAAGTTGGGTCAGGTGATAGCCACAAGTCCTCAGATATTACTTCAAAAACCTCAAGAATTTCTTCAGGTTGGTACCTAGTATTATTTACCATTCTTTGTTGTATCCTGCATTGCAATCAATGTCAAAAGAAATTCATGGATACTTTCAACATTATTATGGATGATATGTTCAAATCATAATGCTTCAGAGCTTATTTACTCATTTACTTCAATATTTTTGTATCTTAGGTATAAACAAACACATTGTGTACGTCAATTTATTTCTCATCTGAATGCCATATAACTTGCCTTCTCTCTTGTTTTATGTTCTTATATTTATATTCCAACATCAATTAGAAAATATTATATCATTTTGAATTTGAAATATGATGATATTCTCTCTAGTTTTTTGAACTTTCAATTGTAGGAAAAATTGCCAAAGCTAACCCTTGAACTCTGTGGGTTGTTATATGAACTTACCATCACATCCTCCAATGTTCAATTTTGATTAATCACCTTCGTAAGTATACAAAATTGTTGTAATTAAACTCTTAAATATTGCAAAATGAACTAATCAGCTATGATAAAGTGTTTTTTCTAGAATCAGGATGGTTCTTCAACGTTTATCAAAAAATTTTAATTTTTTTAGTAGTTAACATTGTAGTTTTCAAGTTTTATAGAGTAAAAGAATATTAGTTTAAATTAACAAATTTATAGTTTGCGGGTTGATTTTTACCGGCCTTATAGTTCAAAAGTAATTATGCATTAAAATCTCGTAAGGGAGGTGGATCAAATTGAAAATTCGAGTGCGTGGTTGTAACAACCTCTATAACTTAGTGGTGGCTTTTGCAATCTTTTATTGTTCGGGAGTTTTGGAAGTTTCAGAAGTTTATAATTATAATTGTGCGTATACAGGTCGTTTCATATTTGGAAGAGTTAGGGTTCGACAAAGGAAGTGTTGGTAGAATAATTACTCGTTGTCCAGAAATATCTGCAACTAGTGTTGAGAAAACGCTAAAGAGGAAGATTGAATTTCTCATCAGTATTGGAGTTTCTAAGACTCATCTACCTCGTGCAATTAGAAAATATCCAGAGCTTCTCGTGTCTGACCCTGACAAAACTTTACTCCCGCGGTAATGCTCAGGCTTCACTTCTGTGTATATACGTGTGTGATGTGGTACAATTGGTGGGCATAGCTTCCATGAACGAGACAATAAAATCTTTTGAGAAGGGCAAAAAGTTATATGCATTTTGAAAATACATCTTTATGATAAAAGTAATTCTCAAAATAATTCACATTTATAATTTTTCTCATTGGTTTCCTGGTTTGTTTTAGCATATTTGCCGTGTCAACTGAAAATGTCTCATGTAACATTTGAGTAGGTTGCTAAGTGAATCTCATTGCAATTGAAAATCAAGACTTTTCTCACCTCACTATTTAGAAGTATAGAAAAAGGAAGAATGATTTATCTACTTGAAAAGAATGTATAATTAATTAGATTATAAATAGAAGATGATAACTTTTTGTCTCAAATTATTGTAGTTGTAGTTGAAATTGATATGGATCTTTACACTACACTATTCTGTTCTATGATGTGATGCCCCAAATTCTAATAACGATCACAACGTTTTGCAGTATAAGGTACCTGAGGCAGAGAGGGTTCTCAGAGAGGGATATTGCCTTCATGGTTGGTAGATTCTCTCCTGTACTGGGGTATAGTATAGAGGAGGTATTGAGACCCAAACTAGATTTCCTTGTAAATATCATGGAGAAGTCAATAAAGGAAGTGGTCGACTATCCAAGGTACTTCAGTTATTCGTTGGAAAAGAAGATAGTTCCAAGGTTCCGTGTGTTGAAGGGGATAAATGTAGAATGTAGTTTAAAGGATATGTTGGGTAAAAATGATGAGGAGTTTGCTGTTCAGTTTATGGGCTACAAAGGAACAGAACATTAGATTTGCCTAAACTGACAAAGAGGGAGCTGCCCCGGGGAGAAAAAGCATGGAGTTCATTGTTGCATGCCAATTCACAAAGCAATTCAAGATTTTTCAGGTATGCCAACATTCATTACCATAAAATACGTAGTTGATTTCAGAACTAATGGTTGAGTACAAGCAGGATTTCGTTTGTAGATTATGTTTTGAAATATCTCATATTGTACAGAATCTATCTGGCCCTCTCTAAAGAAGCTAGAATTACATTTCTTGTTATGGGGTTCAAATGAGTTGATTAGTAGATAGATAGATTGAGTTATAGCAAGAGAGGGTTCAAGATGATTGATTGCTTCCCTCGACAATAAGTTTTTTAGTTCATTAATCGTGTTACAGATTCTTTATACGTATATATAATTGCAGTATGATCAACTCTTGGTGGGGATTAGCATTGGCAGGTCACTAATTGGAGAAGAAGCTAATCTATAGTTTTTGGTTTGAACAAAGCAAGTTTGCGCACCGGCCAGATCCGTTGGTTCATTCTAGTCCTATTAGCTAGAACTTATGTGTATTTCATACGTAGTTTTCAATGTTAAAATATGGCTAGGGTAGGAGTTAAGGACTTGGGATCAGAACTTCTTAAAGCAATGCCTATATGATTTATACTGCAATCATCGTGTTTTCTATTCAAAATTTCAGTCTCTAGTTGCCTTCTAATTCTATAAAGCCTCCCTTACCTGTAGTTTTATTTTTGTTAATTTGAACTTTATATACATATTCTTAAGCTTAATATGTGTTGGATTTGAATCTATAATCTCTTGGTCTAGAACATCTGCCTTTAACTTGAGTAGTTGTGCTATACTCAAGTTGGCAACTTCATAACGATTATGCTATTATTGTATGGAAATTAGGTACCATGCTTTTGTAACTTTTAGAGTCGTACTTATTTTTTTTATTCCCTCCCTCCCTCTCGTTGTATTTATTAGATCCTTGATGTAAACATAATTGCCCTTGCATTCCCAAGAATGAGATGAGTACTATTGTAAAATTTCTAACATGACAGGTTCATATAAATTTCAACATCAGCAAAATTAGGAAGTGCTCATCTCCTGCAAACCGAGTATAGCTTAACTAATATGTAGACTTGTTAGCAACCTCTTTTTCTCTTTTTTTATTAAAAAAAAAAATGTGTCAATCTCTTGGGTTGCACTGTGAATTCATGCTTAAAGGTACATGAAATATTGTCAACTAAACATAGATTAACTAGTCAATATATATGTTTGATCAAAAGATTCGAGATTCAAATTCCTAGTTTATGTATTGTTGACTTTGTTATCTTTAATTTTGTAAAGATTTAAGTATTGCCATCTTTGTTTTGGTATTTCAAATTTTTTGTCTTCACTTTTTAAATCATTGATTAATTATAAAGCTCTTTTGTTTAAAAAGATTTTTAAAAAATATTTTTCTAATGAAATTTTATTGTCACATTAATATAGTTAATAGAAAATTGATGGTAGGGATCGAAACGCTACTAAAATCGAACCTTATAGGTTAATTTGAAAACTTAGGGTTCAGAATGCTATTATTAAACTCAAACCTCAAAAAACAAAGTGTAGTTTTTCTTTTTTTCTTTTTTTTTTTAAAATAATAATTCTTGAATTTTGGTGTAGTTTGCCTATCCGAAATTTAGTTTTGTATGTTTTTGGATATATATACTTTTCTAAATTAGTGGGTTTTTCTTTTCTTTTAGATTTTTACATTATGTTAAAATTAGTGGCTGTGTTAACAAAAATTGAATATAACAAAATTTTTTAATATTTATGATTCAATTTAATGAAATCGAAAGGTCATGTACAATAATGATGAACCTTTGCCTAGTCTTGGTTGAATATTTTCCCTCTAATTTTTACTAATGCCATTTTTTTTTATGTGAAATGGAATTTTAGGTTATAATTTATTGAAAGAATAACATAGTACTGACACTATAAAATAATAGTTAAATTATAAAAGATATCTCTAATTTTTTTTATTTGTTTAAAAAATATTTATATTCTTTCATAAATGGTAATATCACCTTAAACTTTGTCATTGAGAAACTAGAACAATATAACAATTCAAAATTTCATTTCTGAGTCTAAATTTTTATTTCATATTTTATAGGATTTCTTCTTAAAAAATGATCGAGGGGATGTTGTAACTTCTAAAACAAATGACAAAAGTCAGAAGTTTTTTTCTTTTTCTTATCGATGTGCTAATGCCTAAGACTTTCTATCTACATAGCTTAAATGATGAAGCTTGATTGCATAATTATCTAAGTTTTCCTATTTTTTACATGAATAGACTATTATTTTACCAAAAATCAGACTCAATTTACTTTTTCAGTCCTCTTTATTGTTCAACTTTTTTAATATATATACTAATACCAAAGAAGCACGCAAGGGAAGCTTCTCTATACCACACGCGGTTATGAACATCCTAAAACAATTTTCTTTTAAAAATTCTATGCAAGGGAAGTTGAAAATCTCGTTAATCTCCATAAACGAAAGCAAGAATTAGCGAGAAGTTTTGAAAGAGAAAATAAAGTATAGACATCACATGCACCAAAAAAAAATATATGTGGTATATATTGGCAATATATTGGAAAATGTAAAGATATATGTTAGAAAATATAAACATATACCACATATATTGTTCGGAATATAAGATGAAATATTACACAAACTGTCTTGTTCATGCATTTATCAAATATATCTTTGTTTATTTATGGAAAATTCAAATATATATTGTTCTATATATACCAAACAATATATGTAATGTATATATTTACATTTTCATATATTTGAATACACTAAAAAAATAAACTATAATATGTGCAATGTATATTTACATTTTTTAGTATATTCGACATTTTGTAGTATATTATCCATATATTCAACAATAATGAAGGGATTGGGATGAAGAAACCAAATTGAAGAAGAAAATGAATAAATAACGAATTGGAGACCCAATATTTTAAAAATAGAAATGACAGGAGTTATGACGAAAATAAAATAAAGAAGATAATCTTCTTTCTTATTTTAGGAAGTACACCAAATAAATTAGAAATAAAAATCAATAATATTAAGGTTCCGTTTGGTAACCATTTTATTTTTAAAAATTAAGCTTATGAACACTACTTCCACCTCCAAAATTCTTCATACTTTTGAAAAGTTGATTTTGTTTTTTGGAATTTGGCTAAGAATTCAACCATTGTACTTACCAAAGATGCAAATTATTGTAAGAAATGTGAATGAAATAGACTTGATTTTTAAAAACAAAGAAAAAAAACCAAATGACTACCAAATGAGTTAAATAATTTTAACGAAAACTAATGATTGATCATGGATGAGGAATCCAAAAATCTGTTTTATATACGTAAATAAATGTACGTTAAATTAAGAAATTTAGATATGAAAATTTTTGTAAGTCTGAGGAGATTTATGAAATATTAATTGTGGATTAAGCTAATACACTAAAAAATTCTTAGAATATTCATATGTCATTTAAGCTCGAGAAAAGAAAAAAAAAACCAACAATTTTGGTTGCTGTGATTATTTTTGCATAAATATTGGCTCCATCATATGTTGATGCAGCTTTAGTACATTTCTATGTATATGGTTAGCATATTAAATTTCCATTATCATCTATATATTAATTAATTAGAATAAATAAAATGCTGAATTAGAAAATAACAGGGGGATAAAAAAAATAGTTAGTTGATTTACATTTAATTAATAAAAAGACAAAAAAGAAATAAGTGGAGAGTTGAGAGGTAAAAAGGTAATAAAGAAAAAGGGAATTTCCAAAAATTAGGGGCAGGTTATGGTGGTAAGGTGTTATCTGCAAAGTCAAATAAATAAATAAATAAAATTATAGAAAGTTGAGGTTGTAGTGTAGGGCTGTGGGTCCCACTACCCTCCACAAAAATGTCACTTTGACCATGCCCTATATACGACACTACAATAACCTGGAAACATTGACCACAAAACATGGAAACACTTTTTTTTTCCCCCTTAAAAAATGAAAAATTGGTGACCTTTCTCTTCACACTCTAAAATTTCCACTAAAAATGGTCGTCATTAATTAAACCTTTCTCACTCTACCTAATTACATTTCCTACCCACTTTTCAACTAAGACCATGTTTATCAAACCCTCCTCCAAAAAAAAAAAATAAAAAAATTGGTATAATCATAGTGAAATTTTATCGCTAAGTCAATCGTAATAAGACACTGTAAGAAATATAATTGGATTTTATTTAATCATATTTATTTAGAATTATGAATATGTCATATTTATTATTACCATTATCGTTTATGGTCAAACAGTAGACAGATTTATAATTATCATGTTGTAACAATAACATTAACGATAATAGTAACGATATCGATGTAATCTTCAAATGCAATTGGATTGAGTACTCTATGCTCGTCAATTAGGTTGCATTTTTTAATTACAGGTTTGCATATGTCAATATGGATATGGAACACAAATAAGCAACACAACATAATTAAATGAGACTCTCACTTTTGAAATTACTATTGATTTATTACGTAGGGTAACCATGGATTTGTGTTCTAAGTGAAAACTGACATAAACTCGTTCTTTTGGAAATCGAAGTTTGAAAGATCAAATCGACTACTTTTTTACATGATTTTTTAAAAAAGTTTACTATAACCTGGTTAATAAATTTATTTAAAAAAAAATAAGTGCATTTGGTTTTTAATTTACAATGAGATTTTAAGATTATGTTTGAGATGAAGTAGTTTTTTTTTTTTTTTTTTTTAATATTATTATATCACATTCTAAATTAGAAATAAAGGGCTCCATTTTTTTATTTTATTATTTAGTCGAAATTCTAACCTTAATAATTGTTGAAAAAAATCAACTTTAACCCCTCGAGATATTGGAATTGGAAATGCACGATTTGGAGAAAGGATTAACAAAAATGTTATAAAGTTACAACCTTTGATCATATTCTAAGCATAATTAATAATTAATCTTCCAAAAAAACGGTCTGAAAACAAAATTTGAAAATAAGAGATTCAACAAATATATATATATATATAATTATATTTTATGTTTTTAGATTTGTATTTTGATAGTATATTCAGAATTTGAATTCTTAATTTAAAAATATTTAATGTTATATTGATAAATTATAAAATTAGTTGTGGTTATTCACTAAATATTGGTTTTTTATGAATATGTTTTATTTTAAATTTTTTGTATAATTATTTCTGTGATAGTATATAATTTATAATATATTACATATTATATATTTTAATTTTTTAAAAATAATTGGTATTTTTAAATATTTTTATTTTTATTTAACATAACTTTGCATTTTAAAATTTAAATTCAAAATTTGAATACAAATAAAACATACAAATGTTATTTTGTCCCGTTTAGATTATAGAATTCAAAAACAAAATCTAAATTATCTGTCGAAAAATTGTTTGTTGAACTTATAAATCTGAAGACATAAAACAGAATCTAAATAAAAAAATTGCTTAAAAAACTCTTTAAATCTATTTTTAGAATTTGATGACTAAAAGAATATATTTAGAAGATCTAAGGATCAAACGCTTTTCGAGAATTAAAAAAAAAAAAAAGTAAATTTCTAAATTTGTATCGTTTCATTTTAGTTTATTATTTATTTATTTAAAGATTATATTCTAAATTCATCCACTTTGAGTTGCATTTTTTAAAATTATCTTAATTATCAATCCCTAAAAGGAGTGAGACGAATTAGAAACTTTTGATTCTCAATTTTGAAAGGATCTAGGTAATGGATTTCCAATTCTCAATAAATATCTATTTCTTATTTCTACTTTGACTTAATAATATTACTATTTTTAATTTCATGTTCAGATACATTTTTCTCTCTCTCTACTCCTGTTGTCACTGAAATTTTTTTTTAGATTTAATCTTTTTTTAAGAGAGATATATTTAAAAGTTTGATCATTGATTTAATCTCTGAAATTTTTATATAATAATTTAGTTTCCAAAGTTTAGATTAATCGATAATAATTAAGTCGGTATGTTGAAAACTTTCATTAAATTAAATAGAGGGTAGATATTATATTATATAATGATTTAATTTTTGTAGTTTTGCTCTCTTATGGATTTACGGTTATAGAATCATTATTTAATTATTTTTTTAACCACATATGAAATATAGAAATGAACCTTGATAGTTGATGGTATAAATTTGTGCTAGTTGAATTACGTTCATGTCGTTTGACCAACATTAATTAAATTTTAATAATTTTTTTACTCTAATAATTGATATGGTATAAATTATATTACAGAAAATCAAGTTAAAATTAATAATAAATTTTAAAATGGAGCGGATAAGGGGTACATCGTCTATTGATCCTTTTGAATTGTTTGTTGGTTATCAACATGATAAATTGGGCTTTAGAGGTACCATGTGAGACATCTATTAATCTTGGTGACATTCCTCGAGTTATTCCTAATTTCACTTTGGTCGAGTTTAGACATATTTCTTGTGAAGTTAATGGAATGACTCATTCTTTGGCAAGTTTTATCTCTAAGAAAGTTGTTGGGACTTGATGATTTTCCTAATTGGTTAACCTCTTTATTTTTCATTGATTTTTCCTCCCTCTAAACCCCATTCGGTGGTTTCTAGCTAAATTATGAAGTTTCTTGGATTAGAAAAATAAAGTTCATCGACTAAATTGTTTCAAAATCAAAAGTATAAAGACTAAAATGTATTACGGACTGAAGCTTTTCTTAATACTATGAGAATTGAATTGAATCTTCAACCTCATGAGACGTAGTACATATCAATTACAACTAAAATATGTTCACTTTTGTTATTACATACTAAAATTACAAATCAAATAATTATTTTCTTTTTAGAGATTGAACCTCCAATTTTAAGAGAGTGCATATCAACTATTTGTCAATCTCATCTTTGTAAGATGTAAATAATACAAACGTAATTCATATTATATTATAATTTCTAAAATAAAGGTACTTCCAAACTATGATACTCTTGCTCCAAATACAATAGCACGAAATTATTTTGAAAAATATAAAATGAAACATACTTCAACCAACCTAAACATTCCACTTCCATATCAAAATTTCGACTAGTAAGAAAAAAAAAATTTGGGAATGACGATATTATGTAAATTAAAAAAAAAAAAAAAAAAGAATACAAACTAATTTTCTCTCTTGTGGAAGGGGAAAAAACAGTGGATTTAGTAATACTAATGAAATTGTATGTCAAAAAGTGAAAGAAAAAGAAAAATCTGTACAAATGGCGAATTCTAATTCTAATGCTTCGATAATTCAAACATCCAATTCTTCTTCGCCATTGGAGGACGGGAAAATCCTTCCGTCTGATCTGTTTCTACTCAACATTCGCATCAAAGACGCTCCAAGCGACATCAATGGCGGATCAATCGAAGAAGAAGAAGAAGAATCGGAATTAAACTGACCGTTTTGTCCCTCATTCCTCTGAATCTCACAATTGTTACTCCTTTCCTCCATCACATTCACAATCTCCCCTCCGATTTCTCTCTCACCGGATTCCGCCGCATCAGAACAATCCGCAGCCTCACCAATCACTGGCTCTCTACAAACAGGACAATTCGCGTGAGAGTTCAGCCACATATCAATACACTCCAGATGAAATCCATGGCTACATTTTGGCAACCGTCGTCCCAGTTCTCGTTCTTCAAATTCACTGAGGCAAATCACGCACTCCATCGCCGCCGCACACTTCTTCTCCTCGGATTCGTAAACGAACAGAGGAATAGCAGAGATTACAGACGGATCGAGGCCTTTGGACGGAGCAGAAACTAAATCAAACGGAACGGACGAATCGAAACGGGAGAGACGAGGCGGAGCGAGGATGTAGGAGACAGTGAGGGAGGTGCGGTGGCGGTGGCGGTAGCGAGGGTGAGGGAAGAAGCAATTGGCGTAGGCGTGGAGGAGAAGAACGAAGAGAACGACTAAGAGAAGAGAAATGAGAGCGGCGAGCATGATGTTGCTGTTGTAGGAGAAAATGCTTTGAGCGAAATCGATGAGTGAAGTGGAATTGGACCCCATTGTTGGTGGTGGAAGTTGCAGAGAAATGGTGGTTGCCGTTGCCGGCGGAAGGAGGTAGAAGAAGAGTTGAGAGTGTTTAGTTTATTTATCAAGGCAATGCAACGAATCTTTTTTTTTTTTCCGTGAACCTAAAATGGGCTCTCCGTTTTTCCGTAACGTAACATTTACTTGACATGTCCCCATTTCCCTCGTACCAATTTCATAATATTTTATATAAAAAAATATAATATATATCATAAGAAAAATAATTTTTGTTCTCCAAGTTTTGAGTTTGGTTTCTATTTGGTATTTACGTGGTTATCCATTTTAGCCCCTTAATTATTAGGTCTCGTTTCTAGTTGGTATTTATGTTTTTAAATGTTACTGGCTTTTAATTGCCGTTAATGTCTATAATTAGTTTAAAATAATCATGAAATTAAATTTTAATTTTTTTAAAAAAAAAATTATGTAATTAAAATAAGGTGGGAGAATCAAACCTTCAGTTACGCTTTTGTTGGCAATTTAATTCTAATAGAAAATAATGAAATTTAATTACCTTTCATTATTTTTGTTAGAGTTGTATTATTCACAATATTTGTTTAAGATTTGTTTGCATATTCTATGTTTCCATGCTATCCTTCTTTAGTGGCCGTCTTTCAGAATATCTCAACATATGTGGTTTCTGTCAGCATGTTATTAGCGTCAAGATGCAGATTCTACAGATTAATAGTTTCTTTATTGAGAAGATTATGACAGTTTATTCTCTTCAATTTTGTTTCTTTTTCTGCTAGGTTCATAATATCTTTGTTAGGGTTTTCTTTTGCATTTTATTGTGGGGTTGTCTTTGTGTTTACTAGGGTTGATGATTTTTTTACAAAAAAAAAAAAGAAAAAAAGAAAAAAAAGGAAGATCATTGTTGTCGTTGTCTTGTCAGTTCTACCAAAATCGCAAGTGTATGACATTCTCAATGAAGGTTGTGTGTTCTAAATCTTGCCAGTTCTCATCTAGAAAATACCGATTGAGTCTACATCAAAGTTGAGAGGGATTCTCTAACTCGAGGGGAGCTTAAGTTCATAGAGTGGAGTAAGCTTCACTAGAAGAAAGAAAGATAAACTATTTGGTGGGGAGGAATCTTATACTTAGAGGGAGTCTAAGTGTTCATCTACTAATATACTCGTACTGAGGAGGGTCCTAAAGTATATTGACAAGTCAAGAAGTCAAACTTTTGGTGTGTCACTATTATTGCATTGTCTTTACAAGTAAGTATAACGTTATAATTGTTTTACTTTACATTAATGGATTTATCTTTCTTAGGCACATTGTCCTCTAGACATAGGTGTATTTCACCAAAAGGAGTTACTAATTTCTGTGTCACGTCTGTGTTTTTATTCTTTACCTCTACCTGTGTTGTTATACAAAGTGTTACAACATTGTTGTTAACATCTGTGACTGTGTGATAGATTATCTTCCTATTTTAAATTTTAAATTAACTAATAGATATTAACCTTAAAGATGAAGTAATAAATCAAGGTTAAAAGTGTAAATTTTGAACCTAATGACAAAATTGAAACAAAGTTCAAACCTCAAGGGTAAAATTATAACATTTTGAAAACCAAAGTGAAACCAAACTCAAAATTTAAAGAACTAAATGTTTAACATTTCCAAACCTACGGACCAAATAGAAACTATATCAAAATTTAGGGACTAAAAAGGCATTTTTCCCTTATTATATTGAAATCAACGCTTGAAATATTGATGTTGACGAAAATGTCAAGATCTTAATTTTATAAATTTTTCGATTAAAATATTGATAAGATATCGATATTGATAGACATTTATGAAAAAACTATAAAAGCAAAAATTACAAAAAAAAAAATTGTAAATAACATTTTGTTGTTTATTTTTCATTTTCATGATTTTATTTACAATATAATAGAAATGTCCAATTCATGAAAATATGAAAACATTGAAGAGAATGTATATGTTTTGATCAAATTTTAACACCGTGATTAAAATATAGTTCTCATCTCTACAATTAATGTTCCTTTAAATTTCATCAATTTGAATATAACTTAACTTGACAATGTTAAATCGTCCAACAAATGTTGATAAAGACACTCTAAAAGTTGAATGTCTAAATTTTTAGACAATTGTTTGTTGAACTAGAAAAAATATATATTGAGTTTTAAATTTAGCTTATTTTTAAGCTTTGACAAAAAAAAAAAATGGCAAGCTATTTTTATTATTCATTTTTTTAGTTCAACAAATAAGTGGTTGATTCCGATAACATATATCTTAATAAGTTGAGGTAATTTTTAGATTATCATTAATTATATTTAATTAACAATACAAAATATGGAAATAAATAGTAAATATATAGGAAGTGTATATTTATAGTGGGAAGAAGGGGAACAAGATGGAGGGGAAAAAATCTTACTAGAAGATTGAGAAAATGCAAACACAACATTTTTAGGGTTTGTTATAATTAATGAATTGAACAACAATTACTCTCCAATCTTTGTGAAATCAATCAAATTATAACTATATTATTAGCAACTTAAATATCTACGAACCATCTCTAAGGGTATATTTGGTGCGTGATAAAAGTAGAAAGTTGAATTGGTAATTATTATCTAAAGAGTTAAATTATGTGAGGAGTTAAATTGTCTGTGTTTGTTTGCAGAGTTGAGTTGAGTTAGTAATTATTGTTGTATTTGTTGTATAGAGTTGGTTGAGTTGAATTGGAGATCTGATGCAATTTTTTTGTGAATGAGATTAGTTCTATTTTTTTCTGTTTATTTTTTTATCTCATTCTTTTATTTTTTAGTTTTATATTTTGCTATTGTTGATAAATTTTCAAATATACACGTATTTTCTCAAATCATTTATGAAATAAACTGGACAATCTAAATTTTTTTTCCTCAATTTGTAAACATGATAGATTATTTTTCATATATTCTTTTCAAAAACGATAATAATTCTAATTCTCTTCAATCGGTAAAAACATACCAAGAAAATACATTTCATATTGTTGTTCAATTAATTGGTATATTGTGTATATATATATATATTGAAAGTACGTATATATTAGATGAGGGAAGAGATAAGGAAATGAAAATAACACTGGTTTTTAGGATTAGTTTTAAGTGGGTAAAAAAAGTGGTTTTAATAATCCACCATTTTTCTTTACGGGTTTAACGAACATGGATAATAAATACCCACCCAACCCAACAACTCATACTCATTTATCAAACAGCCCCTAAATGATAAAAGTGTTATAATTGTCCAATCGAATCTAACTCAATCGATATATGTTGTTAGAAATCATGAGATCAGTGATTCGACTCTCCTTATCTTCAATTATACTAAAAGAAGTTTTACAATTAATCCTAAAATTCTAAATTAGGAAAGGTTGTTATAATTACAAGTATAACATCACTATTATAACTTCTATTTCAAATTAATGATGTTATTAATTAGCATTTTAACAATGAAAAGTTCAACTGTTAGAGAGTAGGGAAAAAAAAAAGGGAGCTATCCACCTTTTTTTTTTTTTTTTTTTACTTACAAAAAGAAAAAAAAAAAAAGAACTATTCACATTATAACCATAGTCCAAAGATCACATTTTTAAATAATGTCAAATTTCAAATTTACATCCCATATATTGTTGATTTATTTCTTCTTCTTTAAAAAAAATAAAAAATAAAAAAAAATTGTATGTTTAGTACCTAAACTTTCAATTTTTTCTCAATCTAATCAATAAACTTTTCATTTTGTATCTAATAGATACTTGAATTTTTAGTTTTGTATCTAATAAATTTTTAACCTATTTAACATATATATTTTTTAAGATTCACGGCACACAAAATTGAGAGCATGAAATCCTCATTAAACATCAAATTTATTTATTTTTATTTGACACAAGAATTTATTCTACAAAATCATGAATATGCCATAGATTTATTTGATACAAAATTAAAATTCGAGAGATCTGTTAAACTTTTTTTAAAATTAAAAAAATTATTAAAGACAAATAAAAAATTCAAAGACTTACTAAACATCTTTTAAAGTCTAAAGTCGGGTGATGTAATATATACAAGTTTGAAAGTTTAAAAATTATACTTCTAAAAAAAATTAGAAAACTAAAGAGAATTTGACTAAATGATAATTGACATGATATTCTTTTCTAGATGTCAAAATATACTTTGATGTACTTAAAAAAAGAAAAAATATATAAATATTTTAACCTCATTTATTTACATTGAAAGGAGTGTAATTATATAATGTTGACGCATTAATTACATTTATGAATAGAATCAATATTTTAACATTATTAGATGAATAATTGAAATTATAGAGTATATATTTTTTTCTACTATTGCGTGTATTACACTGCTTCTCTCCTTTTAGGCCTTAGAAAATTGGAAGTCAAAAAGAAAAATCCCTAATTCCGAGAAAAATATGGGGAGACAAAAGTGGCTGAAATGGAGGCCTCGTGAAGGCGACGGCAACCGGTGGCGGCGCCGGTGATCGATCTTAATTATTATTATTGTTATTTTTTTATGGTGAAGTTAATAAAGGGAGTAAAACTACATTTTTGTCCATTGTTTTTTGTCGTAAAATATTATACTTTTAGTCATTAAATTTTGAGTTTAAACCATAGTTTATCAAATCGTAACAAAAACTAGTGTAACTATAATAAATTTTCATTGATGAATCAATTGTAATGAGCCTGAATCGCAATTATAATTGGATTACTTTTGAACATGTTTATTTAGAATTAGGAATTTTGTCGTATTTACTAATATAATTACCTTTGAAGGTTAAATGATAATTGTAACCGTAAAGTATCATAATTCATAATTTTTTTTCTAGAATAGTAATGATGATGCAATTGTAATTGTAACGTTAACAATACGACATAATTTAAAAAAAAAATTGGTTTGAGCATGCTCAACTCATCAAGAAATTTGGACTTTTTAATTACAAATTTGGAAGACAATCAAATGTGTTAGTACATGTGCATATCACAAGTAAACAACACCAAAGACAATCAAATGAGGCTCACTTTTTATATTACCTTGATTTATTACGTTTTTAGTAGGTTAAACGTCACCTTAATTTCAATTTAATGTTTAAGTTTTAAAATATTATAATTTTACCCTTGAGATTTGAGTTTTGTTTCAATATTTACATTTTTTAATCTTGAGTTTCCATTAAACTAATTTTTAGTATTTGGCATAAATGTCAATTAGATTATTTAAAATGATTATGAAGTGAAATTTTAATAGTGATGAGAAATAATTAAACTTAATTAATTATTATTATTTTAATTATTCCAAATTAATTAATAGATATTAAAGATAAACAAAAATGAGTATTAAGCAAAAAAAAAAATAAAGTTAAAGTGCAAATATCGAAATTTAGGTACCAAATTTAGTTCAAAGGAGTTGTGTACTCCACTCGCCAAAGGAGTTGGTGGGTCCCACTCTAAAAAAAATCAATTTTATATTTTATCAACTTCATATAATTGTTAGGTCTAGGAGTTCACAACTTCATAGATTTCATAACTCTTTATTCCTCACTAGTCCACTCCTTACTCCTCATTATTCTTGTAGATTTTTGTCTATTAAAATTAATAGACATAAACTTTGTATCTATCAATGTAAATAAATCTAAATATATAGAAAACAACAAAGATATATGATAACATGTGAGCAATATCCATTGTCATTTTACTCATTTTAATTTCACATCTCTAATTTTTAATTCTTTTATTTAATAATTTTTTTCACGAACTCTAACACCTAAAATTACTTTTTATGGATGTGTTTAGATTTGCTGATTTAAACAACACATATATATACTCAATTTTCTATCCATAAATTTAGTGATAAAAGTCTTTGAATATTATAAAAATAAATAAATTTCAAGGTTTAAAAGAAAGCTTTTTAAACGTCAAGTAATTAAAACAAACTCTATAATTCATGTGTTGTGTGTGTATGCGGGTTTTTTTTTTTTTTTTTTTTTAATAATTTTACTTTTTTTAGTTGGATTAATGTTGGAAGGGAAAATCCCAAGATTTCTATTGGCTTTTGGATTTGGGTTCTAATTGAATTTTTGTTGTTTCCATTCATGGGTCCCATGTGACTCAACCTTTTATTATATATAAATAATTATTGTAGCGGTGTATGTTGAATAATTGAGCTTGACTCTTTATGTCAATTAATAAGGACCTAAATTCATAGATTTGTCTTTTTTTTTTTTTTTTTTTCCTTGTTCTTGGACATGCCTACCATTAATTTGATAGTTAAGCTAACAAACAATAACCGAGAAAAAAGAATTAGTCTAGAATCATTTATGTCAACAATAATCCACTCAATCAATTTGAATATATCTCGACTAATTAATATATAATATATTCGATAGAAAAGGTCATAGATTCAAATGTCCACCTCATATATGGTTGAATTAGAAAAAAAAAAATATTATTTTATAATATTTTATTTTTTAATTACATTTTGAAAAATAGATATATTATAAATACTTAGGGGTGTTTTCAAATATAGAAAAATGAACCAAAATATTTACAACCAATAGCAAAGTATCACGTCTATATGCGATAGATCGCAATAGACAATAATAGACTACTATCTGTGTCTATCTCATTGTCTATCGCGACATGTCACAGATAGACTGTGATATTTTGTTATTAATTGTGAATATTTTTAACAGTTTTGTCATTTAAAATAATTTCTTAACACTTATTATACCTGTAGTTTTCTTGTTTTATTCTTTATTTAAAAAACAATTATAAAATTCAGTCAAAATTTAAAAATTAAGAAAATTGCTTTTAAAATCTTGATTTTATTTGTGGAATTTGGCTTAGAATTTATTTGCATGTTTAAGGTCGAATGGCAAGAAAATTGGGAAGAAACCAACAAAATTTTTAAAAACAGTAAACATAAAATAAGATGGTTATCAAATGTGGGTCATTTTTTAGATGCATAAAAATGTTTCTTTGAAAAATGAAAAGTATCCCTTTTGTCTCTGCTCTTCCTCTCTTTCCTTTTCTATACATATTTAGAGGATGTTTGGTGTGCAGGTCCGAAGTCAAATGCATGGAAGCTTATTTGAGGGAGTTTTGATGTCTGTAAATCATTAATGCCTATGTCTATATAACTTAACATGCATCAGTTTTCAAATAACTTAACATGAATCAGTTTTCACATAACCATATAACTTAACATGCATCAATTTTTACATAACTCCTGTATTATATTTTACAATCGTCTATCTTAGGGGTAAAATTTCCAGTACATCCTCAGTCAACAATACATTCAACATGGTCAACAATCCAACCCAGTCAGTCAATGCCATTAAATCATGCAGTTCAATTAGTTATAAATTATCAGTCCAAACAGTCTAAGATAATCAGTTAAATCAGTCTTAACAGTCTCAAGAAGTAGTCCAAGTAGTCTAAAGTAACAGTCCAAGGGGAAGGGACGACTGGTTCGAAGGCAAAACCACTAGAAAGTCACTTACCCCGATATGTTGTCTAACCAATCAATAGATTTACTTTTCTTCTTAGCTTAGAGTAGTCTCAGATTAAGGCTTCTAACCTAAAACATGAACAAACTTAATTCCATACTTTAGGACCTCAAACCAAAAGAAAATTTAACTTTTAAAACTCCTAATCACTTACCCAACTCGTGATTTGATCCAAAACTACTTCAACCGAGCAACTCAACCAAAAATCTTACAGAAATTAACTATTAATTTTGATGGACAACAGTGTCAAACCTTCAATCCAACCTCTTGCACTACAATTAAATCAATAAATAAGCCACTACTTAATGGGTATCTAAAAATGATCAACAAAGACCCCAAAACTTACCAAAAGCTTGTTGAAAATCAACTTAACTTCACTGGACAACACACTAGCGGCCTCCTAAACTTGAATCTGGCATCCAATCTCACGGGTAAACTGAATTTAGGCCAAAATTTTTAATTGGGCATTCAATAGCCCAAAGAAAATTACCAAATAAAGCCAAATACCTTGTTGTGTGATGTTCCGAATGAAGGAACCTTTGAAGGTCCTTAAGCGGAAGTGTGGAGATCGATCAAAAATTTATTTTCACATAATCAAAATTACATAGTACAAAAGTTATGCATAATCATAAATTTACAACATGCAAACAAAAAAGGAAATGAGAGAATTAGGGTGAGAGAACTAACCCTTGAAGGGCCTTTCTTCACATATTTCCTTTCTCCGGATCTGTCGCTAACAAACTCGATCCAAATGATCAACACCATGAAAAGAGTCTCTTGTATTCTCTAATGGGATGAGAATCACTAAGAGAGAAATAAGGGGAAGGGAGTTACTATCCTTTTTTGAAATTTTGTAAGTCTATTGAGCATTACTTCCACACATCCACTAATATAAAGAGAAATAAGGGGAAGGGAGTTACTACTCCCTCCCAAAACCATTTTCAAAATAAATTAAAATAATTTAACATATAAATATATGATAACTACCTTATCATATAATATATATTAAACTATATGTTATATATAATATAATACATAACCTGTAGTTTAATATTGTATCAAATACAATATAACCTATAGTTTTTATTCTCTCAACAATGCATGGTACTTAATATAAATCCTATTTATATTAAACTTAAGTATATGAGTCCAATTCACATAATTAATATTTGAATCAAATTCAAATATTTATTTCTTCTCAAATAATGTATGAAATACATTATAATTATATTATATATAATTAAGTAGAATTAATTATATCACATATAATTAATTCTCTCAATTAATTTGAACAATTCAAGTTAATCTAAAATTGATTCTCATTAATTCCCGTTGAGCTACAGAGGGGACCTCATGAACGTGTAGCTTGAAGCTCCAACAGTATATGAATAATTAATTAAACTCCTTTAATTAAATTGTTCACCATTCGTTAACTGTTGGGCACTTTAGTAAAGACCGATAACTGCATTCTTCACACTACAGATATATTTCTGTGTCCATTGGATATAACCAGTCAACAGTGTGATGATCTTTAACAAATTACTCTTGAGTACAACTAGACCAAAATTACCATTTTGCCCATGTAGTTACACTTAACTTCTTAAGTACCATTGATCCCTTTAATGAATAATAAATCATAATCCAACTATGACTAGACTCCTCTCGGACCAGAAGAGGGTGTGGCACTACATTGTTCAAGCCCCGGAATCAGCCCTTAAGAGAGCAATTTATCTACTTTCCCCTATCTTGGGGAAATAGTGAATTTTGTCTTGTGTAACTATGTTCTCAACTCTTCAATTAGACGAATCCCCAAAATAGTAGGCTTGTTGAGTCGGTGATCTGACCACTCTCACCTGTACAAATCAAATGACCGCCTTCATAGGCAGGAGTTTATAATGCACTCAGGATTTAGGTTATGTCACCGGTCATTCTGGTGAAATGTAAGTCTTTATTATGAACGACTTTATATAATGAGACTAGTCATTTCGTGGTTCGATATTATACAAAATCCTCTGTATAGAATATTCCTGCTCACATGTGTCCACATGAATGATCAGGATCAGATCATTTGTAGCATTTTACAATAATTGTAACTGTTGGGGTTGATGCCCTAAATCTCGCAGGGTCCCATAGTTTGTAATTGTATTATACAAACATTTTATTTATGTAATAAAATATTTGATGTTTTATTTTAAAATTAGTTGCATTAACCACAAACCAATAAACTAACATCCAGGGTTATCTTGTAGCTTAAACATGTATGTAAAGACATACGAGTGGATCATATTTAAGTGATAACCTAAATGGTCTATAGTAGATGGATAAGGCTGGGTACTTTATCCTTGTGACACTACGAGTATGACCCGCTTTGTAGGTGTTACAATTGTTGTAAAGTGCTACAAATGATATGATCCTGATCATTCATTCATGTGGAGACATGTGAGCGGGGATATTCTATACAAAGGAGTTTGTATAAGATCGGACTACGAAATGTTTAGTCTCATTATATAACGTTGTTCATAATAGAGACTTACATTTCACCATGATTACCATAGGTAACATGACCTGAATCTCGAGTGAGTTGTGAACTCCTGCTTATCAGGCCGGTCCTTTGATTTGTATGGGTGAGAGTGGCCAGATCACCGACTCAATAAGCCTACCATTTTGGGAATCTGTCTGATTGAGGAGCTGAGAACACAACTACACATTAAGGAATTCACTCCTTCCCCAATGTCGGGGCTGCTGGGGTTGATGCCCTAAATCTCGTAAAGTCCTGTAGTTTATAAACAGCTGTATGAACAAACGCTTGTGATGTAATAATATGAGATATTTTCTTCATTGTTATCTATGAAATATGAGATATTTTAGTTGCATTAATTAGAAACCAATAAACTAAGGTCCCTGGTTATTGTTGTAACTTAAACATGTATGTGGAGACATACAAGTGGATCATGCCTTAAGTGATAACCTAAATGGTCTGTAGTATATGGATAAAAGAGGGAAACCTTATCCTTGTGACATTACGGATACGACCCGCTTTGTAGATGTTACAAGTATTGTAAAGTGCTACAGATGGTTTGATCTTGATCATTCGTGTGGAGACATGCGAGCGGGGTGTCCTATACAAAGGATTTTGTATAAGACCGAAGCACTAAATGTTAGTCTCGTTATATAACGCCGTTCATGACAGTGACTTTCATTTTACTATGATAACCATAGGTAACATGACCTTAATCCTGAGTGAGTTGGGAATTCCTGCCTATGAGGACAGTCCTTTGATTTGCATGGGTGCGAATGGCCAGATTGCCAACTCAAACTTACCACTTTAGGGATTCGTTTGATTGGGGAGCTGGGAACTCAACTACACAAGATGGAATTCACCCTTTCCCCGAAATGGGGGTAAGTAGATAGATTACTCTCTTAAGGAATGATTCTGGGACTTGAACGATGTGACGCTACACACTTTCTCATGACCCGAGAGGTGTTCACTCATAGTAGGACTATGACATATTGTTCATTAGATGAATCAATGGTACTTAAGGAGTTAGATGTAACTACAGAAGCAAAACAGTAAATTTTCCCAACTGTACTTACAAGCGATATGTGAAGGGTTATCGTATTGTTGATTGGTTATATCCAATGGACACAAATATATATCTGTTGTGAGAAGAGTGCAGCTGTCGATCTTTAGTGGAGTGCCCGACAGTTAACGGATGGTGGATTTCGTGATTGAGGAGTTTAGTCAGTTATTCATGTACCGTTTAAGCTTCAAGCTACAGGTCCATCAGGTCCCCTTAGTAGCTCAATGAATTCAAGTTGATAATCATTTTTTTGGTTAGTTTGAAGTGTTTAAATTAATTAGAGGGCATTTGATTATATATGATATAATTAAATTGGTTTAATTATATGCGATATAATTGATTTGATGTATAAGATACATTAATTGGAGGAATTTGATATAAATATGATTTATAGTAAATAAAGAAGAAAAAAAAAACTATTGTTTAAATATTACATATGATGTGATATTAAAACTATAGGTTATAAATATAATATGATAAATTAGTTATTATATATATTTATAATTAAACAATTATATGATAATTGTAGTTGGTTATTTTCTCCATTAACCGTAAAAGTTGGAGGTTATTTTCAGTTTTGAATAACTGAAGGATAAAATGAAAAATGTTTTCATTTTGTTGGAGATCGCTTCATTTAGTGAATGACTTATCGTTTACTCATGAAAGACTACACGATAGACCTCACGAGAGACTAAAAAACAACGAGAGTTTTTTTTTTTCTAAACGATCGTGTAAACGATCTAGTGAGATTTACAAACGATCGTGTGCTTTCGAGATTTACTAAACGATCAAGCATTCTCAGTCTATGCGATAGAAAAAACCTTCTCCCACTTGCTTGATCGTGTAGTTCGATCGTTTTCTTCCTCCATCCCTCTACCAAATTCACACAAAGCCTACACCTCCTGGATTCTCACTCCGAGAATACTAAGGTTGCCGAGTGGTTGTGTCAAGGGGTTGTTGTGCGTGGATCAAACAGTTCGTGATTACTAGACGATTGGCTAGGCGATCTGAATGATAGCAAGAGGTTGCTGTTCAATTGCTCACGAGAGTGAGAGATTGTTGTCCAATTCTTCATGAAAGTGAGAGATTTATAGAAGAAGTGTTCTTCAAAGGTATGTCTCTCATTCCTTTTGTATTTGATTAAGAAAGCATATTGTAATTTGTTCTAAGATGCATAACTATTCCGAGTGTTTGTGAATGCCTTTAATTCTTTCACAATGGACTTGGAAAAATCTTGCTTCCGCTCACTGATTCTATGTTTTAAAAGAGTTTCTTCAAGGACAAGTAAATAAATTGCTCCCTTAAGGGCTGATTCCGGGACTTGAACAATGTGGTGTCATACCCTTTCCTGATCCGAGAAAGGTTTGATCATAATTAGACCATGATTTATTATTCATTAGACGGATCTGTGGTACTTAACGAGTTATATGTAACTAAAGGGGCAAAATGATAATTTTGGCCCAGTTGTACTTATGAGCAATTTGTGAAGGGTCATCGTACTGTTGGTTGGTTCTTAATGGACACAGAAATATATCTATAGTGCGAAGAGTGCAGCTGTCGATGTTTAGTGGAGTGCCCGATTTTTTTGAATTATTAGGAGTGAATTAACTTCTTCCCCAATTTTTTCTCTACCCACGTTTTATATGGGTGGTTAATAGAGAGAGTGAGGTTATCTTTCTTCTTCTTCCTGCAACACAAAATGGTTTTGTGCTCTCTCAGAGAAAAACAAAAAATTTCCTACTCCTCCTTTCCTCTCTCAATTCTTTTCCTTTCCCTCTAGAATTCCAAAAGAGCCAGAGCCCATACCTCCTGGATTCTCTGTCGGAGAATACCGAGGTCATTCTCGTGGTCGTGCCCAATTGGCCATTTTGATTACGTATGAGTTTTTTCAGAGAAGAAGAAACATCTTCAAAGGTAAGGGTTTTTTAAACCTTAGTGTATTTTATTTCTGCATCTTCATCTTTAGCATGCTGTATTTTAATGAAATTAAATGCATTGTGTTTATTTCTCTGTAAAATTTATATTCTATAAAATGAAAATTTTGGGATGATCCTTTGCTTCCGTTCAAGGGCCCTTCAGTGGGATCCTTCAATTGGTATAAGAGAAGGTTTTGATCCTAATTTTTCCTAGTTTCCAAAATTTAATTTTACTTTATGGTGGGTTCTGCATTCTGTAATTTTCACGTGATGATTGTTTAAGAATGTATAGTTTAGAATTATTGGATGTTTTTTCAAAATTGGTCATTGTTTATTGCTTTCATTTATATTTCGGTATGTAAAGGCCCATGTTTTGGGGCATAATCTTTGCTATTGAGTCTGTATTTGTTTGTCCTTGAGTCATTCGTGGCTTTTCTAATGCGAATTTGGAGAAAATGGGACCATTTTCAGCGGAGATTCGATGGAAATCGCTGCTATGCAGTCGGGACTATATCGCAACATTTCAACGTTGCGATGTGGAAAGAACCAACCAGTTTTGGTCCGGTTCAGTTCGTGGCTCACTTGATTTAATTGCGGTTTAGTCAGTTCGAGCAGTTCGAGTTCGATTCGATGGCTGGTTGGTTCAGTTCGAGTGGTTCAAGGCCCATTTCGCTTGTTTTTTAACTGATTTTTTAATTCTTGTAATAATTATAGTTTGGTTAATTAAATTAATATAAGTGTAATATTAATTTAATTAATTGTTTAGTGTCCAATCCCCGGTCCAATAAATTGTTTGTTTATTAATTATACATGTGATGTATGTTTAAAATTTTATATATATGTCATATAGTATGCCATATAGTATAAAATCCCACCATAGGTTGTGCATAATTTCTTGCATCATTTTATATTATAAGTGTTATAATATATGTATATGCATGATTTAAATTATATAGCATGCTCATGCATCATATAGTTATATGCATGTATGCATTAATCGCATAGCCATGCATCATTTATATTATAAATGTTATCATATATAGTTTAATGTATGTATGGATGTATGCTATTGTATGTTTCATTATTTTATTATATAAATGGTATATATGTTAGTAATGAAATGAAATTGTATGAAGTATGACACTACTTTAGGTTAATTTATAAATATTATAATTTACAAAATATGTCAAAGCATGTGATGTGTGGTTTTAAATTATTTCATTTGTTTATAATTGTTATAACTAAATTAAATTAAAATTAAAATCAATAATTAAGAGATGCATGCAAACCTTAGGTTAATAATCATTTTTTTAATTTTTTAAAAAAAATATGATTCACATAGACCTAAGATATGTTGCTAATGAGATTAGAAATCTAAGTTTAATCTTTTCATCCGTTCAATAAGATTAAATTGATTCATAGTAAAAGATTAATAATGTAACAAGTGTATCTATAAGGGACCTTTTGTCTAAGACGATTTCTGTTTAGGCTGGGGTATTTAAGTTGACGGAAACATAACACCCCTACCTGGGAACTTACCTGGAAAGGTGAATTAGATAGATTTGTTACATGCATGTAAGTTTGATTAAAGTTTATTAAATAGTTTAATAGACCTTGATCAAAATTGTTTTACAATCCAAAGAAAAATATTGTTTTTGGGCAAATTAAACAATCACTTAGATAAAACCACTACCCAAATTTTTCTAAGTTAATTGACCCTAGATAAAACACTCAGTGGGAGAAAATTGGGGTATATGATACTTCATTTTATCCTCTTCACGTTTCTCCCTTAAAGTTCACACCGTGAAGTCTATACTCGGCCTCAAGGCACCATAGGTGTCCTCTTACAGGTGGCATTTGTACAGATCAATATCAATGTGAATAGAGAGAGTGTTTATAGTAAGTGGGAGCGGGATATGTGTCAACACATCCCTCGGTCTCTCTCATTAGGTTGAAGTAAATTTTCGTGCATGGCCTCGGCACCGTGGGTGTCCCCCTAAAGGATAACATTTTTTGCATGACGCTTTATTCGATCTCCAAAAATGGATAGGGTTGCTTTAATTTCATGTCCCAATCAATTTTTTCCCTACGGTTGGCTCATTAGGACGAAACTCTAGAACCTAAAATGAGGGATTTCACTTATAGGAATTGTTAAGCAAGTTAACAAATTCTGAACCGAACAATAGTGACTGTTAGTTACAATGACAAGGTGTTGTTTCTGTCTAATGGTTGAGAATATCTCATTTCAGTAAAAAGGCATTTGATCACCCTACGGTGAATTTTGTCCTGCCTTACTGAAATATTATTGCAAAATAAATGTCACTTAGGGTACATTCTATTTTGCTAAAATTGATTGATTGTCTTGTTGGTTTAATGTAAATAAATTAATAATAAATCTTGTATGGTTTCAACAAATCTTATTACACTATGACTTCCACGACATTAAATTTGTTCGCCACTGAAAAATTAACGAGTGAAAATTATACTCCATGGAAAAATATGACCAACACAATTCTAATAATCGATGACCTTCGTTTTGTCCTAACGGAGGTCTGTCCTCCCATTCTAGCTCCAAATGCTGCTCAAAATGTTTGAGAAACATACGAGCATTGGACACGGGCAAACGAAAAGGCCCGAACGTATATCTTGGCGAGCTTTTTCGAAAAATAAATAAATATTCACTTTTATAATATTGTTGTTTTTGCTATGCTTCAGTTATTTATGCTTCTTATTGTTTTTTATAGAGTTATAAATAAGTGTAATTGTTGAAACTTGAATAAAAAAGTAATTATGAATACATTTTAATTGTGAATAAATAAGCTCCCATCTTGGTAGGTCCTGCGTTTGTTCCTGGTAGGTCGATTTTCAGTAACATTTTATTATATCAGGAGCTTGTAGGAGGCTTTAAGGAGGGTAAAGGGAAAACGCGTTGTGTGTTGAAGGTGGACCTTCAGAAGACATACGATTTGATCAATTGGGATTTTCTATTTGGTGTGTTGTTGGCTATAGGTACGCCCCTTAAATTTGTTAGTTGGGTGAGAGCTTGTGTTACTTCGCCTACGTTATCTGTGATGATTGATGGTTCCCTTGAGGATTTTTTTCCTGGAAGGAAGGGTCGAGGCAAGGGGATTTGTTGTCTCTTTTTTTGTTTGTGATGGTGATGGAGGTTTTGACCCAATTGTTGAATAAACTTCCTGTGTCGTTTAGGTTCCATGATCGGTGTGAGCGTGTGGGCCTGACTCATTTGGTTTTTGCAGACGATTTTATGATTTTCTGTGCAACGGAGAAAAATTCTTTGAAGTTTGTGAGGCAGGTCCTGGCGGATTTTACAGGACTATCTAGGTTACTTGCAAATGTTGGGAAGAGTTCCATATTTGTTGCGGGTGTGGAGTCAGGTGAGGCGGAGGAACTAGCTGCATTTATGGGATTCTCTCTTAGTTCGCTGCCTGTTAGGTATCTGAGGTTACCTTTATTGGCTGGTCGATTGAAGGCTGTGGATTGTGCACCTTTGATTCATAGGATTACAGCTCGTATTAGAAAGTTAATGGCGCAATCCCTTTCTTTTGCTGGGAGGTTACAGCTTGTTAGGTCTGTTTTACAGTCCTTTCAGGTATTTTGGTGTAGCATCTTCCTGTTGCCTGCGTGTGTAACTCATGAGGTTGATCGTCTGTTACGTAGTTATTTATAGAAGGGCAGTGCGATGAGTCGGGGTGGTGCGTGGGTGGCGTGGGATGAGGTGTGCTTGCTATTAGGAGAGGGGGGTTGGGTGTGAAACATGTAGCTTATTGGAACCAGGCTGCTATTACAAAGCTGCTCTGGTTTCTCTTAATTAAATTGGGATAATTATTGATGGCGTAGGTGGAAGTGTATGTTTTGCGTGGACGATCTTTGTGGGTTGTTCAGAGTGAGGTTGGTAGGTCTTGGTACTTGAGGGTTATCTTGCGTTGTAGAGATAGTTTCAAGCATCTGGTTCATTTGATGATTGACGATGGACGGTCTTGTTTTGTTTGGTGGGATCCTTGGCTGCTGAAGGGTGCGATTTTGGATTCATTTGGGTTTACGATGGTTTATGATGCAGGGAGTAATTTGAAGGCGTGGTTGTCGAAGTTCTTGGATGGTGAAGGAGGTTGGAGGTGGCCTTCAGCGTTTTGGGAATTGCTTGAGATCTGGGGTCTTATTTAGGGAGTGGGGCCTAGGTGAGGGGGGAGGATTATTGGGTTTAGGTGTTGGGTGCTAGTGGTCGGTTTTCTATCGATACTGCGTGGGAGAGTTTGCGTCCTCGTCATCCTAGGGTGTCTTAGGCTGGTATTTTGTGGGTGAAGGGTGGTATTCCGTGTCATTCCTTCTGTGCGTGGTTAGTTGTGAGGGACAGGTTGGGTACGCGGGATTGGTTGAGGAGTTGGGGTGTGACGTCAGAGGGGGTGTCTTCGATGTGGGGGAGGTGTGGAGTCGCGGAATCATTTCTTTTTTAGTGTGGGTTTGGGAGAGAGGTGTGGTCTGGTGTGTTGTGTCAGTTGGGTTTGTCGCATCGGGTGGCCGGTTGGGATATTGAGTTAATTTGGTTGTGCCGAGTGGGGTCGGGTAAGGGGGTGCATAGTAAGTTGTTCCGTGTATTCTGGTGTGCTTTCATCTACTACGTCTGACAGGAGCGTAATTGGCGACTGCATGAAGATCGACCGAGGTCGGTGTCTGCTCTATTTCACTTTATGGTCTCTACGGTTCGTGCTCAAGTTGCTTCCTGGTAGGTTGATCTTCTTGGTCTTATCTAGTGTGTTTATGGATGTGTTTTTTCTTTTTGAACTTGTCGTTGCTCTTTGTTTTTGCTGTTATCCTTAGTTGTGGGGTTTTGGTTTCTTTTCTCTGGCTTTCTCCTGGCGTTTTTTGTGTTTATGTTTTGGTTATGTTTTGGTCTTATCTTGTTGCCTTTGTTTTGGAATTGTTGCCCTATCTTTGCTTGTGCTTTGTTGCTTTGATGCCTTGTTCTCGGGCTGTGGGATTCACTTGTTGTTCTATAATAATATCACTTAATAGAAAAAAAAGCTCCCATCCTGATTTTTCTTTCCCGAATTATATTTGAATATATATTTATGATCAAATTAGATTTTATCTAACTAATTTTTTAATTAATCACAAAAACAAAAACTTCCTGATGTTCTCTTTGAATTTATATTCGAATTTATCTTTAATATCAAATTTAATTTTATCTAACTAACTTTCGATTTGTTTAAATTTTTGTTACTGATCCAATTGTATCTAAATATTTTCGATTATTTTATACATATTGTTATCAAATTAATTTGATCTTTTTTTCCCTCATATTTTTTATATTTTCAATTTTTCATGTAGAAACACATAAAAATGACTTGTTGTACTTAAAAAAACATATAGATGAAAATTAAAATTTAAAAGTTTGAAAAACACACACACACACACACACACATATATATATATATATATTATTCAGTTATTGTTGGTGTTGTTGTTATTAGTATTATTATTATTATTCAACAATCTAAATCAAATAAGATTAAAAAAAAAAAAAAAAACCCTAAATCTCATCTTCTTCTTCATATTCTTCAAGCCGCTCCCCAAAATTTCTTTTTCTTCTCAATCTCATGATTCAACAACCCTTTCTTGAATTCCATCATCTTGGCTAGCTTTTGACGACAACCTTCGCCAGGTCGCCGACCTTGGTCGCTTGCATACATGTTTCCTATTTTTATTTCTACTTTGAACATCGTTTTCAACAATGATGTTTTGAGATTCATTGTATTTAAAGTTGGCTTTCAAGATCCTATGGGTAAACTAGTCATGTGAAATGAAGACGATGAAACTCCCCACAATTGGTTTGGTTCAATCATATTTTCAATAATCATATCGTCCCTTCAAATACTCACTTGCAAATAACAACTTCACTGGTATAATCAACTTTGCTCTTTCTCACCTTTGACATCCAAAAGCTTTTAATGGCCCTTCCCTGGGGTGATTTTTAATTTTTGCTTATGGAATGTTTAGATATCGTGTATATGTGGTTCTAGAACGTTTAGGTAGAGCGTGTATGTGGTATTCAATTTGTTGAAGCCATGTATCTTTTCATTCTCGTTTGTACTTGATTTTGGTTGTTTCTAGGGTAGTTTTGTTATTTACTAATTAGTATATTCTATTATATAATTTCGTTTTGCTATTTTTACAATTATGAAACCTTTTTGTCATTTTTCTAAATGGAACTTTAAAATTTTCTATCTTTGTCGTCAACCCTTTTGAAAATCGTGCTGGCCCATGGACTACTTGTTTGGGTCATATTTGGATCGATTTGTCGGGCTGATCCAATGGACTTATCATTAGACCAATAAAAAATGTATATATTTGTAGTTTTTCATATATTATATTTTATGCATTTAAAAGTTTTTAGAGTGAAAAAGTAATCAACTTTTTAAGTAAATTTTTTAATATTATTTCTAAATTTTTATCGACATATCATAGTTTTTAGTTAATATAATGTTTTTTAAAGTGAAAAACTAATAAATCTTAAGAAAATTAAGTACTAAATAAAACTTTACAATCTCACTAATTTTATATCATAAAAGTAATAAAACGATTAAATCGATTAAATGAAATTAGAATTTTAATAAATTTAGTAACACTTCACCCAGCCCAACAGTTGGGCCATGAACTTGTTTGTAGATAGGGTCAGCCCAATCCAAATAATGTTGTATGCTCATTACAATTGGGCCTTGCCTTTTCAGGGTCGGGCTTCTTATATAAATAATATCATATTTAGAAAATACAAAACCTTAGCTTGTATACGAGAGAAAATACATTTTGTTAAGACAATTTTAGTCACTTTAGTTCTTGAGTTATTATCTCCCAAAATAAAACAAATTATTTTTCTTATGGAAGCAACACCTTGTCCACAAGATCCAATGCCTTTTACTTTATGGAGTAAACCGAACTTCAGCAAGTATTAAATGAGAGCAAATACTTATGAAAAAAAAAAAACTGAAAGTCTAATTTGGGGAATATACATATTTATAGACTAATTCATGGTCTTTGGAATAGTCCTGTCAATTCTTCAAGTTGGTTAATATTTGAAAAAACATATCCATTTGTGAAAGAATGTAACTTATGAAATTGAAAGGATGTAAATTTAGAAACAGGATCACATACTATTTATTCCGACAATCCTATAAATGCTAAATAGATAATTTGAGATAAAAGAAGAAGAGACATCTGATATTTTCTTAAGGAAGAACCTTCATCAGGTTATAAGTAGTAAAACTTTAAATTTGAGATAAAAACATCAAGTTTACTTAATGGCTTGAATTGTAAAACATTTCAGAGTAAACTCAGTCCATGGAAGTCACACAAAATTTCAATTAATAAACTTTGTTCTCATAATTGTGTTAATTTTAACCTTCAATACTATATAATCTCATGAGGGTCTGAGATAATTTATTTAGAGACCGTTTGTTTTGTGGACATTCTAGATTCTCATGAAGTGGACATCTAAATTACTGTATTTGTTTTGCAATATTGTGAGATGCTCCGACATTTGTGAGATGCCCAGACATTTGAAGATTCCATGACGGAGGGCATCTAGCGAGTTTTGGATGCCCTCCTGAAACACAGGTTTTCCAGATTCCTAAGTTGAAGGTATCCCCATTTTACTATTTTGTCTTTACTTTTTATTCTATTTTACATATATATATATATTAATCTTCATTTGTATTATATAATTAAAATAAATAACGTCAAGTATGTATATCATATAATTTTAGTTATATGATAATTCTTATTGTTTTTTAGCAATATATTCAAATATAAATATAAATTAATATTTTTTTAAATAAAAATATTAAATTATGATATATTATTTTGTTGAGAAAAATAACATGTTAAAGAATATAAATCGTATTGATTTTAAAAGAAATTCAAATTGATAAAAACAAATATGTTATATAAGTTCAAATTATATCAAATTAATCATAAAGTAATAAATGGTAAGGACATTCTTATAACTTTATGTAAATTTAAAACATTTTTTAGTAAAAATCCTACTAAACAAACACAGTTATCAAAATATTCACAAATATCTGCAAAAATATTCCTACAAAACAAACCTGGTAATGTAAAGATGTTGGACATCTATAATGCCTAATATATATAATTCCAGCATTTAAAATTCTGGTTATATACGTTCCCAAAAAACAAACGGTCCCTTAAAAGATTTTCACATAAAGAACCCCTTCACACTCACTTAGATGATTTGTATAAAAAAACATCCCATATCCTTCTTTTCCTAAATATTTATTTATAAAAATCATTAAAAGCATAGTATCTACCCTAAAATCACACTTGCATAGTATCATCAATCCTTAGAAAGGGTAAGAAAAAATTTCAATATAGTATATATCAAGTTATTCAGAGGTCAATTTGCCCAAATCTTTATCTTGGGATCTTCATCAACTAAGTTGGGTTGCTTCCTTGTTTAAATTTTAAATTATAGACATCAATTTCATTATCTTTGATGAACTTTCAACTAAATCTCTAATTAGGCATTTTGTAAGACGAATCCACTATATTTTGACCTCACAATGTCAATTGTGATAATTCCATCAGAAAGTAGTTGTCTTAAAGATTGTCATTTAAATAATACCACATGAAATTAGAAAATACAAAACCTACTATACCATAAAAAATATAAGCCGAAGGAATTTACATTGTCTTCCTAAAGATGATTTCACTTTAGTACTTGAGTTTTAAGAGTAATTGTCTCATAGGACAGAACATATTATCTTTCTTATGGAAACAACATCTGACCCATAAGGTTCAACAAACTTTATAATTTTGTGAAGTAAACCGAACTTCAAAAAATTTTAGGTGGGAGAAAATGTTGATGAAAAAAGTGAAAGTCAAATTTGGAGAAAAGGATATATTTTCAAACTAATTCGTGACCATTCTTCAATTTGGTTAATATTTTAAAACATGTACCAATTCATGAAAGAATGAAACTCACATCAAGAATGCAACCGTAAAAGAAGAGTCATATACCATTTATTTCAACAAGATTGCGTCGAGCTTATTTAATAATGAGGATCAACTTACCTATGTTCGAATTGTCTAAGAGATACTGTCTTGAATGACCAATAATGTCTTGTTTGTTGTGCTTATTTATATTTCTATATATTTAGATCAATTGACCTATGCTCAAATTGATGGATCATTGTTAGGTGAACTAACTAATAATACCTGGTTTGATGTGCTTATTTATGTCTATATATTGATTAATTTTTAAAGATCTTTTAATAAAGAAAACAATACTATTATATCACATGAACAGAAGGTCACAATCGAAAATAGTCAGAAATAATACCTTTTAAGTTTTCACCTTAAAAAACTAGCACTTTTTTTTAAAACTCGTAAATACCTTTTTTCGGTACATCTCGGACGAGATCGACCACCGAGATTTAGTTTAAAAAAATTAGCTTCTTTTAACTTATTATTTTGACCCTTTTGGGCCTTTCTTAGTACATAGAGATTACAATATTTTTTCCAAAAATATTTTGCGATTTCTTAAATCTTATACCAAATCTTATATTTTCAAATTTTCTCCAAATTCGATTATATTTACCAAATAATATATAAAATCTTACGTAATTTTTTTTTAAATCTTTAGCCAAGTTTCTAAGTCCAAGTCAATTTACCAATTATCCAAATGAATTTTTTAGATGGGTCTCAAATGATTGATTTGATTTTAATTTTTTGGAAAGATTACATTTCTTTTAAAAAAAGGCAAAATATGAAAAATATATAAAATCAGATTAACACTGAGATCGGTGAATTATTGGACAGATTAGTATCGAGATTTTATATATTCTCCATATATTACATTTTTTTTTTGTTGCAAAATTTAATATTTCCCAAAATTTAAAAGTCAAAATGCAATTATCTATTCGAAAAAATATAATTGGTAAATTCATTTAGAAATTTAGAAATTCATATAATGATGAAACAAAAATTGACTTAAATTTACATAAGAATTGAATATATTATTCGGTAAAGATAACCGAATTTGGAGAAAATTTGAAAATATATAAGATTTGGATAAATTGTCTAATATTTGAAAAAAAATTACTAAAATATGGATGTCGATGTACACCCAAAGAGTAAAAATAATCGATAAGTTAGAAAAAGTAAAATTTTTAAAATCTGGGTGGTCGATCTCGTTCGCGATCCAACTAGTTTAACGATTTTTCAAAAAAGCGTGTTAATTTTGAAAGATGAAAAGTTGAATGTGTTATTTCTGACAATTTTATATTAAAACTCAATAAAGAAATTAAAGACCAAAAACTCGAGAGACAATGAATTCTAGGTTCCTTAGAAATACAATTAGTTAAGAAATTGGGACTTGTATGAGCGACGAACCAAACTTCCTCGAAAGAGCTCGCCATATCCCAAATCTCCGTCGACCAGCTCAAACTTTTATTAAGTGAAGAAGAGACTTTGTTACTACATTTATCGCTTTTTCCAAGCATTCTAATTCAAAGATAACCTTCGTGAGCTGAATGTTTTTGCTATACGAATTCACTCCTTTAAAGCCAATTTTAGCTAGTGTCGGGATCATGAGACAACCGCCAAAAGGGGAACAATTTTTTTTGTTCGTTTTTCCACCATTAAAGAATTTGAATAAAACTTCTTGGAATTCATAATTTCAGCTTCCTAACCATGAATTCATCGATTTTAAGCGTTTTGACGAGGTGTCTTTTGATCCTTACGATCCTTCTTCTGAGGAGGAAGGTCGTGGCGTCTGTTGGAATGTTGTTTACTTTAGTTGGGTATCCTCTATTTTTCATGGAGATTTTTTTTTTTGTGGCTGCTTTCTAACTTTAATGATGTTTGTTTGTTTGTTTTTCTTTTTAATCTTAAATATTCTAATGTACTTCTTCAAATCCTTTAGTTTGTATGGAAGAAAATTCAGGAGAGAAAATTAAGAAATTCTATTCATCACATGTTTCTCCATAACTCCAAGGAAAACATAAAAGAAAGGCCCACAACTGGGAAGCTTCTTATGTCACCCCAACATGTGCACATATAGTGTAAAATTATACAAACAAACAATAAAGAAATTGCAAATGTAGACAAAAAATGGACTCAGAACTTAGGACATATTAGTGTCACGTCGGTCAATAGACTATGAATCGACCACAATGATATAAATGAAAAGAAACCAATATTAATTTCTTATAAACAAAAAAAACAGATACGAGATAAGTTCATAAGGGCACGCACTCTTGACCCCAACATAGATCCGCCCCTTTAAATTAAGTAAAAAATAAATAAAAAATTAAAACAATTATCAAATGAAAATTCAAGAATCAAAACTTAGTTATCTTATATTTTAAAAGTTTGGTGAATAAAATGAGCTTTAATCTTATAATTTGTCCAAATTAGTACCAAATTTTTACAATAAATTGTCTTGCTAGTAGCTAAATATCTCAATAGTGAATAATATTTACTAAACACTTAATGGGCCGGATTCTTCAATCTGTTTGCAATTTTCGGCCCAATTAGATTTAGGGTTTGCATATAAATATAGCATTATCTCATTTCATAAGTTGATTCTACTGTCTCCAGCTTCTTCCCTCTGCCGTTCGTCTGAATTTGGAGACGCTCACTTGACAGAGAGCACTCGAACTTTTTTCGCAGCGTCGCCATGAGAGCTAAGGTAATTGTTGTCAAGATTCATTAATAGATTCAGCTTGTTTTCAGCTTCAACATCTTTTTCGAGATGCTTCATTGGCTCTAACATTTTGGGATTTTCGTTTTCTGTCAGTGGAAGAAGAAGAGAATGAGGAGGTTGAAGAGAAAGCGCCGAAAGATGAGGCAGAGATCTAAGTAGTGGCCGTTTTCTGAGGGATGGTTTCGGACCTAGGGTTTTGGTTACTGTTTAGATTTCTTTATGTTATCTTAGTTATTTTTCTTGCGTAACCGTTTTGAATTGTTTCTAAATTGCTCTGTGATCGATACATTTTGTTGTCTTTAATCCAGAACTGGTTTTCCAGCTTTACAGTTTTTATCTAGTGATTTTTATATGCTATATATTTGTTCTAATGATGGCCATGTCAAAGCATTCATTCATTAAATTCTGCTGCAATAGTCTGATTAATTAGCTTTTGCCTTCCTGAATGAATACCGTTGCTTAGCTTTCTCGGTTATCTTTAAACCTGAGCCATTGTTCATCTTCTGGATGTGTTTAAATTTAGAAGTGTAGTTGGTGATTAGGAGCTGTATGACAGATAAACTTCCCATTAATAAACCTTCTAGATGGGTTTCCTTTTCTCAATGATTCTTTATTGCATCGCCCTGCATTTTGATTCTAATATTTTCTTTTGTGATTTTGTGGAAACATCAAGTTGATTTACCTAGCTTTTCTTGTTTTCGAGAAAGGAATCGTTGCCCAACTATTAAATTCTCGAGACCCAATTTGTTTGTGGTCATGATTATTAAGAATCAAGATTATGATAAGAGGGCAGGGAGTGAAAAAGAGGGTTGGATTCAAAACATAGGGGAATGTAATAGTGATTACATGAAAACCAGGCCCAAAGCCCCCTCAATCTAAACGTAGGCTTGGAATTACAACTCATTACAAACCCATTACAGCCTTCCAAACAGATCCTAAAAGAAAATAGGCATTAGGATGCTTGGATATTTGGGGGTTGAATCCCAATACCACATTATAGAATAATCTAGAACTTTGTTCTAATGAAAACTTGCCTCTTCATGTTTTGGTTAGGACCCATTGAATGGTTTCTCTAGGTGTTTAATTACTTCTTTTTGATAGAGCCAAGTCTAGTTATGCCGATCCGCCCTGTCCTTGCTATGGTTTATATAAACTGCAATAGAATTGATGATTATGTATATATAGAACACCCATTCAAGCATTTGTATTACATCATCTAGCTGAATGTGCTCCATTGGAGTTGGCAACAGCTGATAAAAGATTCATTCTCTATAATTTATCATAAGATCCTATTTTCTTTGACTGCTCAGCCCAGCTTTCTTCAGTTCTTCAAAAACCACTGTAGCCTCCGAATCGAAACCACCTGCAAACTGAATTTGGTTCGGGTGGTTAGTCATGGTCGAATAGTTATGTGACCAGCAGGTTAAGTTTATCATTCTGCTTTACCTGATGGACCCTGTAAGCGAAGCGAACCCCTTGAAGGAAAAGGTTTTCTGCTTGTGGGGTTTCGATTGATCGAATTTCTCTTGTTATCCTTAGCATGCATTCCTTTCCCAGCCTCAATGAGCTCAACTTCATCTGCAACAACGCCGAGTTGGGCCTTTTTATTGGTCTCATATATTACAATATAGGTTACTGATGTTGTGTTTTGAATTTTTACCCTAAATGAGTGTAATCTTTTGGTGTATTGATGATTTTTCAGATATTGTATTAGCTTTATTATTAATTTAATATTGAAATTTGATAATTGGCTTTTATTTTAAGAAAATTCAATTAGTTTTTATGGTTACCACTCACTATCAATCTGGTGGTTGCCCCGATTAGTCCAAAATTGACTTTAATTTCAATTTAGTTTGAATTTTGGAGTTTTTTTTATGCCTTTAAGCTTAATAATTAAAAAAAAAAAAATTTCGTTGCGTCTAGTTTAAGATTTGAACCCTTAATTTAATTTTTTGGTTAAAATAGATATTTGTATCTATTTCATTTTTTTTTGTACTTTGGGTTGAACAATTTGATTTTGTCTTGAAAGGTTTTGGCGATTGTGAAAATTTTAAAAATGAACTGATGCATTATTTATAATTTTAAATTGTATATCTAAGCTTTTATTGACCAAAATGACACAAATTTCAACTATTGAATTTATAATTTAGACTTCTTTCTGCTCTAGCTTTTAAAATAATCATCGGTAATTATTCTTTTAGTAAAATTAACTGAATCAGTGTTTGGTAAATTAGCGTACAAGACAACAGGTTGGTTATTTTACATATGTTAACTAAAATGGACTTATTATATAATTTATAATTCTTAAAATTTGATTAAAATAGATTCATGAAATAAATTTTAACTTAAATTCATAAATTTAGAAATTAAAATGTATTAAATATTGTATATACTTTTAAGGGTGAAACATGTGATTTAGAAGTGATTCTGGTGGAAATGAAAATGGTTAAATTTTGTTACAAATGTCGGCTTTAATTGTAGACAAAGATTAAAGGGTTGATAATTAGTGTTTTATTCCATGGGTTATGTTCGTGTACTCATTAATATATATAACATAAACAATAATGTTGGTTGTTTAAAAAATATAAAATAATCATTTATTAATATGAATTTTTACTTTTTATAATTTTTTTTAAAAAAATACTATTTAAATCTAGTTTATGTTTGGTCACTAAGTTTTAAAATGGTAAACATTTGGTTCTTAAGCTTTTAGTCATATTTCAATTTAAAGTTTCAAAAAGTTATATAATTTCATTATTGATATCTGAGCTTTGTTTCAATCTGGTCCCAAAACTTCAAAATTTTACATTTTTAACTTAAATTTTTCATTAAATGCCCACTTTCAATCATTAACATGAAGTTTTATAATTAAAAATAATAAAGAAGTGAAATTCTAAATTTAATTTTAAAAGTGAAACTAAATTAATTATAATTCTTTTATTAACATAAATTAAGAATAAAGATGGAAAAGAATATTTAGTGTATAATGGAAATTAAGAATGTAAATGTTAAAACATATGGATGAAAGGGAAAGATTTTGTGGCGTACCTGAGCCGGCAAAGCGGAATCAAACATCCATTGTGAGGGGATTTGAAAACGTTGATACTTCTTAGAATTGAACTCCCTGGTCTTCTCCAGGTTGCTCACACTCTGCTCCACCCTGCACAATTTCAATAAAAAAAAAAGGAACCTTCTCATAATAATTTATCATTCAAACCAACTTACTAAAACAAATAATACAACACATTGATTGTACATTCTCGCCTGTCTTGCAATGCTTGAGCTCTCTTCAACACAACATTCACCTCCTCCTTTGCATTGTCTCTAAACATACACACTTCATTCTCCAGCCTCTTCAGGTCTCTATAGCTGAATGCCGCCTCCCGCAATGCATCCGCTTTCGCCTCTGGCCACCGCGGGAAGTGCTTCAACACTGCCCTCTCGTCCACCAGCGACCCCAACTTCACGTCCACCCACTTCACAAACCTCTCCACCTCTGATATGTCTCTTGGTGCTGCAGCTTCTACTTCTTTGATCAACCAGTTCACAAACTCTCCATGTGTTTCCACTTCTGATTTTATCTGTCATTTGTTTTGTCTCTAATCTTTTACTCACTTCTCATTTTTTGGTCTTTGATCTTAATTTTCGATCAAGTCTTTTAATTAAAACTTTAACTAAAGATAAAACTCTTCTAAATTTGAACCACCTGAACTTTTAAGTTATTAAAATTTTCGTTAAACTTCAAGTTATGTCTCTATTTATAAAATCATACACCAATAATATATACCTACACCAGTACAACTCTATGAAATATAAAATTCAATTTGCTATTTAGATTTTTTGTATGTCATACCATAAACATCCCTAAATTATAAATGCATACCGCCGATAGATAGGCTGATCGGTTTTCGATTTCGCCAATCATGTTTTTGGTGAACGCCACCGTCGGAACTCCGCCGTGTGTGGCCTTATTTTCCTTCTGTGCATCCCTTTTCGTCAGCGTACGGTACAACTCCAACACTTCCGGAACTCGCCTCACTGCCTTTGATCCTCCGAGCAGCTTCGTCGGAAGTGGCGGCGGAGGCGGCGGCGCCAATGCCGGTGCCACCATCATTCTCTGATTCTCTTTCACATCACCCCAACTACTCTGTTTCTGCGATTTGGTCGTCTCCCGTTTCTCTCCCGCCGCCGCTGCCGGACTAGGCGGCCGCGAGTCAGCTCCGGCGACGGCGACGTCCATGGAAGAATGAAATTTCTTCCAGAGAATGGATTTTCTCTCATTGTTGTGAGCTTTCAAAGACTGAATCTGGGATTTCAATCGACCCAATTCTTGTCTGAGTTCTTGATTTTCATTCTCGAGAAAATTTGATTTTTGTAGAGAAATTTCCAATTCTTTTTTCAAGTAATTGATCTCCATAGCCAATTCTTCATCTTCTTCCTTTGGCATTCTCCTTTGATTTTGAGATTTTTTTAATAAATGGGCTAAAGGAGAAGCCAAAGCTATTACAAATTGCTCGATTTTTTGGGCTCATTTATTATTTCAAGTTCTTCTTCTTGCTTACATTGTAAGAATGGCATATATATATATTCCATGTACTGCCCTTTAGTAAAATGTTTTACTCAAAGTTTAATATGTAGATATATTAGTAGAAATCTCAATACAAATATTATGGAAACAACTTACATACAAAAATTCAAATAGTAATAATACTATAATAAACAAACCTTGTTTATTTTCTATGTTTAATGTATTTTTCTTACCAATGAAATGGCGATTCACTTCTTGTGTTAATGACATTTGTAATCATTTGTCAAATTTACTGAAATATAGAAATATCAATGAAAATGTTAATATTTTGATAGAAATAATACGTTAGTATTATTTTTTATCACAATTTACCGTCAAGGAAAAGAGAGATTTTTTTAAAAAATTATTATTATTATTATTTTCTTTTTTTATGAGAGTGTTTTCGACATTGTAAATCTATGTTTAATCATGGCTATTTACCCCTTCATGATTTGGTTACGTTAGAAAGAATCCTCTTTTAAAGGTTTTTTAAGTACTGAAATGTAGGAGATCAAATCCCTGCCCTCAAGAGAGAAGCATTATATCAATTACGATTGAGTTAAACTTATTTTAACGTCTAGAAAATTTATTCCAATTGAAATTTTGTACACATAGATAGATAACAAAGGGAAGTCTATATAAACTTTAATCCTTTATGTATAAGCATCTAATAATATGATCTATGAGTTTTATTTTTGTGTATAATAAAATAAAAAAAAACTAAATTTAAGGATATATGAGAAACTTTAAAATCATTTGATAAAACCCCGAAACTTTAAAGCTTGTAATCTAAAATTAAGAATTCAAGGTAACTGAAAATCTAATAGGTATCTTTCTTTTTTTCTTTCTTTTTTCTTTTTTAATAGAATAGGTATCTCATTATTTTTTAATCTTTTTGTTAATAGGTTTTTAAACCAAATATTGTTTAATAAATCTTACATGCTTTTTAAAAGTTTAAGATTTTTCTTTAGTTCAATCATATATAGAGTGAAAAAAATCTAAGAATCGAAAATATATGTACGTATTTTGAAAATTTATATATGGTACTTTTACTTTTGGACGTGTTAATTAAAAATAGTAATTTAAACAAATAATTACCACATAGTTGTAATAGTTTTATGAAGATAATAAACATAAAAAAAAAAAAACCTATGCTACCTAATCAAATTTCCTAGGAGCCCCGAAGGCTAAGTTAGAACAAATGTGTTATAAAATTTGTGTTTTTAAGAAATGTTAACAAAATAAGATTTTTTATTTACCCTCAAGATAAATTATCCTAAGAGTTATTTCTCAAGAATAGACAGTTTATCTTAAATTGAGAAATAGAAATAATAATAATAATAATATATATATTAAAAAAACTCTAATTTTGAAGTTTCAATGCATGGGCATTGTAGGTGACAAGTTCCCTACCCTTTATGGCATGCCATAAAAGTGATGGTTGTCTTTAACAAGACATGTTAAGTTAGGTACAACATTTATAACATTTTAACCTATGTTTTCATTTACCCTAAAATTACTCAAGTTCCTCCCTCAAGTCTAATATATCTTTCGTCGCATTCGTTGATGAGTTGCGTGGATGGTTAGAAATATTCAGGAAAAAAACGTTTTGAAGACTTCGTTAAAGATAGTTGCAAGTAATTGAAAGTTTGTATTTAAAGTGCAGTTTAGAAAATATTATAATATAGGTATAAAGGTGCGAATTTGAGGGAATAGATATGGGTATGCTTATAAGATTACTTAGTCGTATTTGGGGCAAAGAGTGTAGCTATGACGTATGGAGAATTTTGACGTTGTGGGGCCTATAGAGTCAATAAAACATAAAATTGATGTTTGTTAATCGTGAGGTTCACACATTCTTTAGACCAAACAAGGAGTGGAGCTGACAACCTTACTCAACCTTACTCTGACAACTTTTTGACTCCGACCACTTGGGATAAACAATCCTATAAATTTATCTTACAAACTTTTGGTGACAAATTTATATGTAGAACAAACATACATGAATGTTTAAATGCCATTTAAAGTAGTTTTGAAATGCTTATAAACATATATAAAGTATATAATATATATTATATATATATATATATATATATATATATATATATATAGGAAATTTGGTCGGTTTTGTAGGTCATGTTTGAGGCACTTTATGAAATTGAGTTTTTTGAAGATTTTTATTTTATTTTTAAGCAAAGGGGAAAAAGGAAGAAAGTAAGAGAACAAAGTTTGAATGGCACATAAATTGTTGATAGTGAAATATCAATGTAAAAGAAAAGGATTTGGGATAATTACATGTCACCAAAATAATTAATTCAACTCCTTAATTCACATTTTCTTATTAAACCTTTTTTTCCCCAAAATGGTTTGATATTCAAAAAGTTAAATGTTGTGTTTCCTCACATCTCAAGTTGTATACACAATTAATAAGATATATATTTATTTACACAAACTCAAATTTATATTTATATGCATACTCTTGACAAACTATAAATCTAGTGATCAAATTATATGATACACAAATCTTTTGTTGTTTTCTCGAGTAAAAGAAAAGTAGTATGTCTTTTATATCTATCGCTTACTCGAATGGTGTAGTTTAATTCTCTTGATAATTCATATGATATATATATTTTTCTCGCCATAGGGTTTTTGTTAAAAAAATTAAATTGCATATAGTTATTTTATATCTAATGAATAATCTAGAACAAACAAAATATAAATTAAATCGAAAACCTATAAAATTATAAACAATTCTTAAAAAATTGAAAATTATTATAAAAATAGCCATGAAAATTTGATGTTCTCCTTACTTTAGTTATTAGAACTAAGATCATAACAATTTAATATTCATTTATCAAATAAGGTAAAGTGCTTTATTTTTATTATTTTTAAGTTTGTCCAAGGCTAGTTTACTTAATATTAACCGTTTTTTTTTCTAAAATATATTTACCATAAATTATTTTAAAAAGTACATCCATTTCTAATTTATGTCTTACTTTAATTGTTTTTTTTTTAATATACATAATTTTTATGGAAAAAGAAAGACATAAATTCAAACTTTACTAATATATACCAGTGAATAATTTTTTTTGAATAGACAGGAGATTGAACTTTAGACTTTTAGAAAAGGAGATTATATCGATTAATATTGTGATAAACTCATTTTAACCAGAATAAATAGTTGAACGATTATTAAAAAAGAAAGATTTATTTTGAGACATATCATAATTTAATTAATTTGGTGCCATGGGCTTAAATGGCTTTTGAAGAAGCTAGTTGAGCATAGATATTGTTGTAGAGAGGTTGCTTTGCTTTGTTGGAGGGCACATGGGCATTGAAAGTGCCATTTTTTTGGGTCTTGGTTTGATTTCCCCATCAATTAGGGAAAGCTCATAATCATTAAATGTTGAAGGTTTATTTTTAATAATAATACATTTTTGAAGGTTGTGATGTATGAATAATCAAACCAAGAAAATCAACAAAATTTTATTGGTGGGTGGTGTTACATTTATTCTAGTATGTCCCATAAACATAACAAACCTCACACAATATTATATTTCATATATTAAATAATTGAATTAGCTACTTTTCTACATGAACCACTTATTTATTTATTTATTTTTATGTATTCTATTTTATTGAATTACAAATGGCTAAATATATCAAATACTCCATATACTTTATGGTAATTTTCAATCTAGTCTTTAATCTTTAAACAACTAAAGTATATATTGATTTTTTTTTTTAATAAAAAAATTAACAACTAATGTATATTTAAATTATTATTTTGTTAATGTATTTGAACATGTGGACATACATGCTTAGAAGAGATGAATTTTGATGATGTACTAGTTCTTTTTCATGTAGCATGAGAATAACATATCCATATGTCAAATATGTTATTAAAGCAATAATTCAATAATCTATCAACCTTTTGATAACAAGTTAAAATAAACATAATTCAAATGACTTATAATATTATGGGTTAGTGACCCAGAAGTGTTAGAATCCCTCATTCTTATTATTTTTGTTTTTTTTTGTTTTGTTTTTTTTTAAGACATGTACTTTCGTTTTTGTAAGAGTTCCAAACACAATCTAAATTTTTAGACCTCTTTTAATGATTATTTAGGTTTCGTTTGATAATCATTTTATTTTTTTGAAAATTAATCTTATTTCCTCTCTATTTCTTAGAATGATTTACATATTTCTTAATTACAATGGTTGAATTCTTAGTCAAATTAAAAAACAAAACAAATTTTTAAAACATATTTTTTTAGTTTTCAAATTTTGACTTGGTTGTTTAAACTATTGGGAAAGAGTAGATAACAAATGAAGAAATTTGAAGGTGAAAGTAGTGTATACAAGCTTAGTTAAAAAAAAAAAAATTCAAATTGTACTAAACAGGGCTTTAGTTTTTCTAAATTAAATTTATATACATTACTTCTATCTATCAACTTCTTTATTTATTTATTATTTATTTTATAAGAACGTTTTTAAAAATCAAGTCAAGTTTTGAAATTAAAAATACTTTTTAGAAACTTATTTGTCTTTAAAATTTGACTAAGAATACTAATTATTAGGGAAAAAAAAATGAAAATCACAGAAAATAAATTGTAAAATAAAAAGAAGTCTATTTTTCAAAAATCAAATAGTATCCAACATGATGTTAATTTTTTTTCTCTTCTATTTATGGGAGAATTTATCTCTTAGTTGGCTTTCTCCTTTTATTTTTGGGAGATCCTGGGCTGTGCCTTTTGGGCATATCTTATTTCTAGTTTTGTTTGTTTTTTTAATAAAAAAAATATTGTTGTAATGATACTTTTATTAGTCTTTCACCACAATAAATAAAAGATGCATAAAAATAAATATATTGCATGTAATTATATAAATAAGACAATGTAAAAATGTTACATATTACTAACCACATAATCACTTTCAATTATATTAATTAACTTTCATAACATAAACTTCACCAAATTTTTCCGATTAAATTGAATGAGTAAACTCATTAAAAAAAAAAAAAAACAGAAAAAACTCATTCAAATTCACTTATATTTCTTTAATCTTAATCCATTATTATTCAATTTCTTCACTAGGACTCTCATTATCTAGGCTTATCATTCATTGAGGATTTGGAAGACGACTGTTTGCAGCACAAACTCTTGATCCCCACTCGAGCAACTCTTTACTTGTATCATCTTTATGAACAACAACTTCAATAAAACACAAAGAATCACTCTTCTTTTCCGTCGCAATACTGATCGCTTCAATGAGTTCTTCCTCAGTACGCACCTAATAATCAAAGGGCATGAATGAAAAAATTGAAAAGTTTAGAGACGTACTAAACACTTTTTAAAGTTTAGAGATTAAATAGATAAAAATTTAAAAAGTTGAAGGAGTAAAGTTGTAAATTCAATTACGTTTGTAGTCCAACATTTGCCTTCACCATTGTGGATTGCATCGACTAAGGCAGTGTAATTCCAATTCTTGATAACGTTGTAAGGTCCATCATGAATTTCGACTTCAATAGTGTAACCTCCATTGTTGATTAAGAAGATTATGGTCTTTTGTTGACACCTAATCATGGTTGATACATCTTGTGCTGTCACCTAAATACCCAAATTTAACGCCAATTAATATAAGTGAAGGTTTTGAATAAGTTTTTCAACAAAAGCTATAAATATGTAAATAAAAATGGTTAATCCATGGCTAAATTATAAAAAAAAGAAAAAAAAGTGATTTTTCTATAAATATGTAAATAAAGATTGTTAATCCTAATTTTTCTCGATGTTACGTACTCTTTTCTTGAGAATACACAATAGATATACACTATTGGAGAAACACTTTTTCCGACGTTAACTTTTAAAAGCATCGGGTTTTCAGTGCTTTTGAACCTATAGCTTCAACGATTCTCTATTTTCATATGGTGTACTCGTATTCTGTCAAAAGTTTGTAATTATCCTTGATAGACTTTATTTTGTAAAACTACATTTAAAGTAGATATCAATTAGAATGTTGGACAAAAATTAAGACTTGAAATATAAATTGGAGACCCAAACACGAGTATTATATTATTCATGATCATTTTCACATTATTTTTAGGTTTCGATTTTACTTTAAAATTCTAAAGGATTTTTAGAGTGGTTTTGAAACTTTAGGACAAAGGTGACATGCCTAAACTTTTGAATTCATATCTAGTTGAGAAGGTATAAATTTAAGCATAGAGGATAGCTAAAGGTGTAGAAAACCTGAAAGCTTCCATCGCCAATGCACGCAATTACACGCTTATTCGGAACAGATTGAGCATATCCCAACGTCGCACCGACAGACCATCCAATCGAACCATACTGCATCTGAAATTCATATCTGCAATAATCAAATCCACAAAACTTTTTAGAATTTACTTTTTCTCTCATACATGCAACAATTGCATTGCATGCATATAAACTCGTTAGCCACATTGTTTTAGTCATCTCAAATAATTTCTCGTCGCCCACTTACCCGCATCCTTTTGGCAGCTTCAACTTCTGACAATTGAACCACGAGTCTCCCGTCTCCGCGATCACCGCCATCTCCTCCGACAACATCTTCTGTATATGCTGAAACAAAATGTTGACTCTCAAAGGCTCATTGGGCTTGCATTTCAACGGCTGGCCGTCCGGCACATAGATCCGGTGGTAATTCTCGTAAGCTGTTGTGTTTTTCTTAAGTCTTTTTGCAAGTTCTCTGAGAAAATCCTTCATTAGAATACAACCAAATGTTGGGCCATTAGCTATCATCACACGGTCAGGCTCCACAATGATGGCTTTCTCTTTTTTCAAAAGGAGGGAGTAGCCGACGGAGCTGTAGTCGTTGAAGATCGGACCAACGAATAGATATGCGTCAGCTGATTCCACGATTTCGCCGCAGAAGGCGGTCCCAACCGATCCCCAATAAGTTCCAATGAAGTGAGGGTGGTATTCTGGGACCAAGCCTTTTGCTGATGGCATCACGGCGAGCGCGTAGCCACATGCATCAGCCAACTCAACAAATTCGTTGCAAGCCTTGGCCACTCGGAGCTTTGGCCCACCGACCATCACCGGCTTCACCGCCTTGTCGAGGAACGACACTGTGGCCTCTACTGCTGCTTCGAGCCCCATCTTGTTACTCACCCTGAAAGAAATAGATTATGGTAAATTTAATTTAAGAGTCAGAAAGAAGAGCTTTTAATTTTGTCTTCTTACATTTTTTAAACTTTAGAGAATACTTAATGAGTTGTTGAACTTTCAATTCTGTGTTCAATACATCTATGAATTTTTTTATTCTCTCAAATATGTCCATAACCTTTTCAACAACATATAAAAATATAGTAATAGTTTCGTAATATACACAAAATTAAACATTTAGAAACGCATTAGACATAAAAATTCTTCATTTAAACAAACATGTAGGGACAAAACACTAATTTACCTTGGAGATATAGCAAATGGGATGGGGTCTCTGCTGAAAGTTGGGTGAGGGATACCAGGTAAGTTGCAACTGATGCTGAGGTACACAGGTTTGCTTTCAATCAGTGCAGTTGATATGGCTTTGTCAATTTGAGCATGAGCTTCTTCTATATTGTTTATCACAGCCTATATCATCATCGTCAATTCGTCATCGTCGTTATCGTCATCAACAACAATATATTGTATATGATATTCTATATAAAATCTTTGTATGTTAAATACTATCCAATAAAATAATGACGTGACATGTCAATTGAATGATAATGTTTACTATTTTACATGACCAATAATAGATTGTGATGAGGTCTCTTTAGCTTTCATCCGTTGTGAGATATCCTCAACATTAACATATGCATGCCCATTATTAAAAATAGCATTTCTAATATAACACAAGCAAACCAAATTGTATGATCAAATCTCATTTAGAAATCGTGTCAATCTAGTTGTCTAGCTAATATCATTCATAGGCTACGTTTATTCTAGGGAAAATGTGGTAAATCAAGTGCAATATGAAAAGTGGGTCCATTTGTTTACGTCCGTTATGTTTCATACTCATAATGAAATATGGGGTTCACTTCCAAGTCTGTAATCGAGGAACGCTGTCCAATTGAGATGGGAGGGTGATTAATCCGATTGCGTTTCAAAATTACAATTATGTCAATTTTTATTACGGATTGGTAAGCATGTCCTTAGTTCTAAAGAAAGAAAACTCACTTGAAAACATGTCACAGTTTGAAAGCATCTGAGTTCTTGACTGAAATCAGACAATCCAATAGTGTGATGAAGAATCCTACTGGTTCCATAGTCATTGGTATTTGGGCCACCAACAACACAAATCACAGGAAGATTTTCACTATAAGCACCAGCAATGGCGTTCAACACACTTAGCCCTCCAACAGTGAATGTGACAACGCATGCACCAACCCCACGACGCCTCGCATAGCCATCGGCTGCATAGCCAGCATTGAGTTCATTGCAACAGCCAATGTTGGTGAGTCCAGGCTCGGCAATGAGATGGTCGAGTAGCGTTAGATTGAAGTCACCGGGAACGGAGAATACATCACTAATTCCAATTTGGACCAGGCGTCGCGCGAGGTGACGACCGAGCGTGGCGTCTGAGGATACGATGCCGGAGGGCGGGGACTGAGAACCATTTTGAGGCAGGGATGCTAAGTCGTTGTTGAAAGGCTTGCATGAATCAAGAGCTGCAATGACGGTATCCATAAGTTGTTTTGATATGGGGGAGAGAAAGATGGATCTATGAGAGGAAAGTGTGGAAATTGAAATGAGGAGAGTGTGTTATATAAGGGTATTTTGTAGGGGAAATAGTTGCTGTGGTTTGCTTGGGGAAGACCAATTCTCTTCCATGTTTTATTGGGAATACTCAAGTGTGTGGCAATAGTACAAGAATAGAATTTCAATCTTGAATTCAAACTGTATTTTCATGGCTGCCAATGCCTCTTGGTAACTACAACCAATGGCAAATCTTTCTAATTTTGAATCGATTCTTGTATGTATTGGGATGTGTTCTTGGTGATGCCAATTTGCCTTGAGAGAGATAGTGGGATGTCTAATCAAACTCTAAATTTAATTCGCTTTCTATCTTTTTTAAATTATCATTTCACACAAAACCTTAAATTCATGGTTGAAGAGAATCAATATTAATTAGAGAAAATAATATTGTAGAGGGTTGAACATAGTATCTTCTGAACCACTTACTCTGATACCATCTGAATCACCAATTGACCAAAAAATTTAAACTCATAGGTGAAGACAAATTTAATATTATATCATCCAATATTTTTTTTGTTTTTTTTTTTAAACTTAGTTTTCATTTATATTCTCGTCTCTAGTTCGGTGGAGTTGTAATGAATTTGTTTTCAATGGGATGAAACTAGTCACTGAAGGAGTAAAAGAAAATTAACACAATAAATTATTAGTGGTTGCACCTAAATTAAATTCCAAAAGTCTAAAGTATTGGTAATAATGTAAAATTAATTGACTAACTTTCAATTTATTTCAAGAATAGATGATAGACTAGTTTATTTTGATTTAGTTAACATTAATCAAGTTGTTAATTTTCGGTTAATTTATTTTTTTTTTATTGATTTGTTAATGAGTTTTTTAGAATTGATCAGCCTATTTTCATTTAGGATTATAGCCAATCTCTCTTTATTTTTAATAGCTAGTTTTTTAGTCATTATTAGTGTTGGAATTCTTGAATATGTTTTCCGAATGACCAAGCACAGGTGTTTGCTAACCAGGTGAGAGTTCGGGAACAACACCCTTGAAATCTAAGTTGTATTCGTAATTATGTTATTTATAATTTTGATCCTAAGGTTTAGAAGAGTGTGCTATATAAACTCTTTAACTCTACTGGCACATTTAAATCTGTGATCTAATATTGTTTTCTCCAACAATAAATTATTTCTCCTCTCGTAGATGTAGCTAACACACTCGTAGCGAATGGAAAACATTAAAAAAAATGCTTTCTTAGGACTATATTTTGGTTAGCTTTATTTCTTAAATGCATTCGTTGATGTTTTACTTGTATAACTTGTAGGAATCGAGACTTTAGACCAAAACGGACTAATAGGAGTGGAATAACAAACCTCGACGTTATTGAAGAAATTTACCTGCAGCATCATGATGTTGCGAGGTGCCTCATGGCGCTGGGGCCAAATGGTATATTGTTGTACCGACGCTTTGACGAAATTTAGGCTATTTAATTAGTCATTCGTCATTTGTTGAGGGAGACCGATTAGAGTTTCACCGTGGGCTTTCCATAAAGGCTAAGGGTTGCTATTCAAAGAGATTCCAATGCTTAATGTTGGACTTGATAAAAGTTAGATTGAAATGAAGACGTTGATGCGGTGCCAATGACAAATTGAGATTGATGACTAAATTTCTTCTCTTGTTTTCCTCTTTAGATTTATGTATAACATGTTATTGATGGATGTTAAGAACATAAGTGACTAATTTATTCATAGTTCTAGGGTTAGGTAGATTTCAGAAATGTTTGTGGATTGATTTGCAATAATTTGATTAACTGAATTCTATTAACTTTTTATCATGCTTGCATTTTACAATTGAACGTCTGATCACCATTTGATTGATTTAAGGTTTTAAATTTTGCTTGAGAAAGAGAATTTTAAACTAAAACTAGCATGCTAGACTAGTATAAGATTGTTCATGAGAATGACAGAAAAATATTAGAGATCGTTGTGAATGTTTATTGCTTTCTTTATTTTCATTTTTACAATACCACCATCACTTTTCAAATCCCTAAATAAAACTGAGATAGTTTTTTGATAGCTAGTAGAACTGGAAAACTAATTCTTAGAGGACAATGCTCGGTCTCAGGACCATTCCATACTGAACTCGACATAGACACTTGTCTGTGGTAGTGAACCAGATAAATATCTGTTATTTCTCTACTGCTTACATTTTTTTTTTGTCATCTTTGATTGTCGAGTTCATAACAAATTGGTATTAGAGTCATGCTCTGACTTAGCCATACTGGTAGAATCCTCGGTTGCCGAACAAAGAGGTGGAAAGCCTCACAAAATGTAGTCATGGTGGTATCCATCCATGGTTGAGCTTTCAAACAAGCAGTGTGCTCAAGTGTAATTTGGATGGATGACTACTCCATGGTTGAGCTTGCAGTCCGCTCAAGTATAATTCGGAGATCAGATGACTATTTGAAGGAAGAATCAGTGGTCCTTTATTAAAGGAGATGATTATTGGGAATCCGATCCAAGTCCCACATTGACTAGATAAGAGGATGAGCATGAGTTTATAAAGGTATGATTACTACCTTCAATGGGATGGGACATTTTGGGTGAAACCAAAATCAAAACTATAAGGCTTATGCTCAAAAGAGGAGAATATCATACCATTGTGAAGATATTTAAACCTTATTTCCCTTTAACAAAGAAAATGCATCTCTTTCCTAAAGAGATTTTTGTGTTGTTTTGCCTGAAATTAACTTAATAGCAAGTCAACTTCATCAATGAATAAATCAAATATATGTTAAGCTACCTAACCAAACTTAACTCAAAATAAATCACACCTTACCCAACAATAAACCAAACCAATGGACTTTTTCCACGTTTCAAAGTCCAGCCATTCAAGATGTGTTTACTTCTTAACTACTTTTATTTACATATGAACTACAATATCTGTCCTTTACACATACGAGCTATTCGAAATATCGAAAAAATATTTGTGGATTGAAAGCATATTTATTTATTTATTTATTTATTTTTAATATAATTGTGGAATGGGAGAATCAAACCTCTAACTTCAATATTGATAGTTCAAACATTAGGCCAAATGGGCATGAAAGAATTTGAAACTATTATTTTCATTTCTGATAATTATTTAGATAAAAGTATAAAAGAAAGCTACATGTTCATATAAAAACATGAGATGAAGCTTCTAAAATTATTTTGTTGGTTGAAACTATACATAATATACCATTCCAACTTCCAAGAGAGAAGTGTGAGGCACATTCAGTAAAACCTCAGGCTCTCTACAATTCTGTTTCAAAAAAGCATACACAATATCAATGGCTAACTTCTTGAAAATGGGAGATGATTTCTTGGCCTTGACTGAACAATGTCCAAAGATGTACGTAATTCCCGATTCTTTTGCTCTCAATATCTGCATTGCTTCCTCATTATGTATAGACTTTTCCCGATCGTCGACTGCCGTATCCGTTGCTTGATATTTGTTTGAAGACTGCAACATATTTGAGCTTGTAAAAGCCTGCTCCACTGGTTCATATTCACAAGGTTCTTCTGAATTTTCACACCCTCTAGAGACTTGTGTCAATGGTTTCCAAAAGTGATCTTCTGTTTCAACATAATGCACTAAAGAAAACACCAATCTGTTCTCAAAATTGTAGTTCTCTTGTAGCAAATCCCTGTAACCGTACCGCACAATGCACCGAAACATGTTGCATTCTTCTGGCCCCACCCTCGTAATGAGCAAACGATCTTCTTCGTCGATATGAGGAACTTGAACGTATTTTATACAAACAAATACAAGAACTTGATGAAATGCAGGCAAAGTGGTTACAAAGTGACCAAAAACAGCAGGAACACCAGCGACCAGATTAGTGTATATGAGTCCAATTCCGGGCACACGCACTATGCCGAGGCTAGGCCCTGAAGAAAGTATCCTATTCATCGACACTTTGTTCTCGTCGTCATATTCATGTTTCTTCATCGTCCCGTAGTACCATGTATACATCGAACACATAAAGATAGTAGAAAGCACGAGAGGGATCCAACCGCCTTCATGAACTTTGATGATTGATGCAGAGATGTAAAGTAGTTCGACTGACCCGAAAAACATGAAAAACGCTACGGCATTGATCAACCTTTTCTTCCAAACAATTATTATCACAAGTGTCATCAAGCAAGTTGAGACAAACATAACAATGGTGACTGCCAGCCCTACAAATCCATAAAAAACGATCAGATTTCTTTCTCATGTGATTGAAAATTTAAGCCCACAGACAATGCTAAATGTTAAGACTTGTACCATATGCATGCCCTATCATGTTTGTGTCTCTCAAGCCAATTGTCACAGCTAAACAAAGGCACATTAACATCCAATTAACTTCTGGGATATAAATCTGCCCATATATCTGGTTTGAAGTGTGCATAGTTTTCACATGAGGGAAACAATTCAGAGCACAGCACTGGTTTACGAGGGAGAATGTAGCCGAAATCACGGCCTGACTTCCTACGACAGAAGCAAAAGTTGCCACGATGAACACCGGCCAAAACACAGTTTCTACATTGACAAATAGTGTAATGTCATGACATGTTCAGACAGGGACACGTAAATATATAATCTCTGTATTTCTAACTTCTTACCAGGTATTGCTTTGTAGAAGCTTCTCTGAATATCTTCATGGTGCTTAGAGAGGAATGCAGCCTCACCCAAATAAGCAAGCATCAAGGAGGGATATACAAGAAATGTGAAGGCAATCTGTGATTTAAATGAGGAAGATTTTAACTTTCAAGCACATTAAGATCTTGATGAGTTTACCTTATTATTTTCAACCAAAGTGGTTACAGTTACCTTGATTGAAAGTGAAGAGAAGTGGCCTAAATCAGCAAACATCGCCTCCACACCTATGAGAATATCCCATAAGCAACTTGCTCCCGATGTTTTAAGGGACGAGAGAAAGCGTGAAATCATATGAATCAAGATGTACAAGTACCTGTTATCGAGAGAACGACTCCGCCTAATGAAATCCAACCTTCAATGCCTGTGCTTCGAAGGAACTTCAGCATATAAACTGGAGAGAGTGCATGATATATACTTGGGTTCCATTTGATAATATTATACATTCCGATAACGCTAATACTGACAAGCCACGCCGTGATGATTGGAGCAAACATGAAAGCAACCTTGTGCGTTCCACAATGCTGGAGGGAGAATAGTCCAACTAAGATGATGCATGAGATTAAAACAATATAATCTGAAAAGGGAAACACAAATTTTTGCATGTTTTAGTCTTTTTGTTATATATGGAAATGGAATAATAGAGGGGATGATGAAGCTTACTCTCATGGAGTCCAGTAATCTTATGTTTGACACCTGAGACTGCTGAAAGAACTGAAAGGACAAATATTTATAAATCATTACATGAATAAGAAAATGCAAGTTTTTATGTAGCCATCTTAGCTACTAATGCAATTTTGCACTTAAAATTCCAACATCATAGAACTAGTAGTGGCAAAAAAAAGTTTTACAAATTGAAATATTAAGATGATCTAAGGTACTGAATTGAAAAAGTAAAGGTAAAACGAAGGGACCTGACCTGATATTGCAGGAGTGAGCACTCCATCACCAATAGCCATGCAGGTTCCAAAGAGAACAAACAACAAAAAACCTCTTCGAAAAGACGGATGCAGTCGAAAAAAAGACTTTAGTGCAGCACTCGACTTGGTCTCCGAGATTCCCTTAATGTCATATGCAGATAACTTATCATCAGTAGGTTCTTGATTCGGTAGAATGCATAATCTAGCATGCCTGCAGAGGAGAGAGTACAGTGCAAATGTACCCCCTGCATCACAAGCAAATGGTGTGAAATAATCAGCTTTACCTTTCTTCCTATCTATTAAATCCTTTATAATTATAGATTTCCAAGATCTTGATAGAAAATCAAGCTCAAAAGAGAAGTGAATGTTAGGACAAAGAATCATATCTCCATATTGATGTAATATTTTCTATTTGGACTTGAGCCCATGTGAAGAACCATAGACCATTGCAAACATTATCCTTAAGAAAAATACTTGGACGATCCTGGGTTGCACCTATCTTTTTGTTATCTACCCAGTAGTCCAACCATAGTTTGCCATGTGGCAAACTCTTCTTTCTTCTTCTTTTAAATATTTTGAACTTTGTCTACTTTGTGGTTAGGATGGACTACAAAAATATATGTGTAGCACAGAATGCACCCAAGTATTACTTTTATCTATATATATTCCTTACTTCTAATCGATGTAACATGTGAAACTATCTTCCAAGTCTTTTAACAATCAAATCATCTTAACACTATCTATTGTGTTGGATGAGATGAAAAACTTTACCTTCGCCATTATCATCGGCTGACATGACAATGAAAACATATTTGAAGAGAGCAATGAGTGTAAATGTCCAAAAGATAAAGGATAGAACCCCATATATCTCTTCATCATTCTCATGGAGACTCAATTTGCCAGAGAAGGTAGTTTTGTAGACATAGAGAGGGGAGGTGCTGAGGTCCCCATAAACAACTCCTAGACTTTGGTAAGCCAACATAAGCACACTTCTGTAGGACTCATTCTTCACATTCTGATGAGAAACATATTAATCACATATTGGTGGCTATAATGATGATAAACAGAAATATTCCAACCTAAAATTTCAAAAGAAATTGGAAAGGGTATATCTGAAAAAATATACCAAATGCAAATGCATCAAGAATCTGAAAACATAAATGCATCAAGTTTGTATGGGAATGCTTATAAGTTATAACAATGAAAGAAGTGCTTTTAAATGTTTAGTAGGGCTGCAATTTAGAAGTATTTTAAAAAAAAGTACAAACTATAAATGGCATTTCTTTTGAAAGAAGCAATTGAGTTAAGTGTTTATACAAGTGCTTTTAGTTCAAACACTTTGATTACTCATTTTTATCAAAAACAACATTTTGATGATACTATCTTTTCTTTCCCTATTACTCTTTACACAAAATATCTCTTATTTACTTCTCTCTACACACATTTCACTAATCACTTCTCCAATTCTTGTTCAAACAAGGAAGAACTGAAAATGTTTATTCCTTCATGAAACCATGAACATATATGTTTTGACAAAGGTAACTAAGGATGTGTTGGAGAGAGATTTTGAAATCGTTAAAATCACTCGAGTCATGTTCAAAATAAACTAAAAAAGATGCCCCTAACAATTCAAAGTTAATTTGAATGTGATTTTCAAACCCAAATTAATTTTGAATGATTATAAGTATGTTTCAAAATGATTTTGACTATAAAAAAAGTGATTTTAATCATTTGAAAAATCTGTACACGTAGGATATGACTAAGGTGATGGATCAACATCCATCATATCAGAAAACAACAAAGTATTTTATCATTAAGATAGAACTGATTTTGATAAACAAACACTTTTTGAAAACAAAAACACTCAAGAACACAATCAAAAGAAACGCAAAAGCTTCTTTTCTCCCTGTTTTGCTTAGTTAAACAAGTTGGGTATAGCGTACAAGAACCTTAAAGCAAACCCATGTTTCCATCAAGATTCTCAAACATAAAAACTCCATTAATCGGAGCAGATAACAAAAATTCATCCCAAATTTCTTGCTGACAGAGAATTTCAGGGAATCCAAAACATCACGTAAAATGAAGTTTAAATGTCTAAGAAAAATCAATAAGTAAAACCAAAATGCATTTCACTCAAACCTAAACGGAAACCCAGTTCCGAGATAGAGCTATAAAACAAGAGAATCACACAGCAACTGAAATCTCTCAGCTCTGTGGGAGAAAGCAGAAATAAGAATCCATATAGAGTTTTTGAAGAAATTATAGGTTGGGATTTAAGAATACCTTTGGAGAGATGCCTTCTGTTTCAACATTTTCCTGTGATGGGCTGTTCATGGCTGCAGAGAGAAAGAGCAAAGAGAAAAACAGAAGAGGTAAAAATGGTGTGGAAGTGACTAAGCTACATGACCCTCCTCCTTCAAACCAACCAAATAACCATAATATTTGCCATTGCCAAGCAACCAAACAATAATAAATAATTGGTTCGTACTCTCTCTCTCTCTTTTGGGCTTGGGTTTAGAAAATATTTTTAAAAAGTTCAGATCATTTGAAGTAATTATAGGTTCAGCTTTGAAAATTATGTTTCCTTTCTTAGCTTTCTTTAAAAATATTTTTCTACCTTTTTTTCTGGTTAAAATCACATTTGAGTTTTAAAAATAATTCAGTGTATCTTACCAAATTGTCCTCTCATAATTTATCGTAAGACAAATTCTAATTACAATTTGTCATGTGATAAATTCTTCTTACTTCTTTTTTAAAATATTTTAATTATTTTTCTATGCGTATCATGAGAGTGAGATGCATAAAGATGGATTATACTTTGGATATACCTAAGTATTATCTTTAAGTTTTTAATCAAATTTAAAAACGATTTTTTAGGCTGATTTGGTCACAAGTTTATCTTTAATTTTTTTTTCATATGTTTCTTCACAATTTTTTTAATTATGATTTTTGTTTATATTAAATAAATATTTATATTTATATTCTCAAGCCAAATTTCAAAAATAAAAATTCAATTATATAAATGAAAATTGAACTTTCAATCTCTATTGAAAAAAGTCATGCTAGTAACTACTAACTACTAACTATAAAGTTAATGCCACTTTTAAAAATTTTATACCACGTTTAAATCTTATAAAAGAGAAGAACAGAAGGAAAACGGACTAAATGATATTTTATACGGAATTGAAGGACTTGAAATGGAAAGTTTTAAGAGATCAGGGACCAACATGAAATAAATAAAAATTTGAAGGCCAAAACAAAAAAAAGTTACTATTTATTTTTGTCGAAATTGCGACAAATTATTAGAAATTTACCAAAATAAGTAATGTATTTTTGGAAGAAGAAGAAAAATCCCTTACAATGATTGTTGAAACAGCAAAGACGAACCGATAAGCTTTCAAAACTGGATTACAAGAAAGCGATCCCGAGAAAGACAATTTGAAACGATGGATACCCAAATCAATTCAATCAAAATCATCCACACAGAAGAAGAAGAAGAAGAAGAAGAAGAAGAAGAAGAAGAAGAAGAAGAAGAAGAAGAAGAAGAAGAAGAAGAAGAAGAAGAAGAAGATGAAGAAGAAGAAGAAGAAGCAGATGTAAGTCTTTTTCTTTCATTACACTCCCATGGCCGAAGATTTCGCTATCGTTATCCTCCGTACAAGATTGACTGCTAAGGAGCTTTCAATCTGACAGCCAGCATTTAATCCAACTGGGGTCACATTCAAATTTTCATAACAGATTTCTAAATTACTGACACAGATGTTATACCTAATAATGCATAATCCTTCTCTGTTGTTGCTTTCAAATTTCAATCTGTGATGCAGTGTACTTGGGGGTAGAAGACGTGGTACGGTGGGAGAAATGGAACAATCAAAGATATGGTTGTTAGAAGGTAAGAATCTGACTTCTCAATTGGCTGTTCTGTTCCTGCCCATAATGTGTTTGTGATAATGCCTGAATGAATGGAACCCAGTAGTTTTAGCAGAGAGAATGTGAGAGTGTTGGATATGGTGGTTGGGGTTGATAATTGAACTCATTTTCAGCTTGCCCACTTAAGAAAATAACATCTCCCAAACTTGTAGATTAAGCCCTTTAGTCCTTCAGACATGTTCAAGCTTTTACTTCTAAGTTGTTGTAATTGTTCTTCTGCTTCTTCTCTTCTTTCATGGTTTTTTTAAGTTCACTTTCTGTCATTAGGATGTTCTGCAAACCATCAAATCAAAGCCATAAATTGGCATCCAATTCTCCCTCTTCTCCATGAATTTGCAGTGCCAAGCTGGTGGTGTGTTGAGAATTGGATTCTCCTCCACCTCATTGGGGAGTAATTCTGTTATGTTAATGGTTCTTAAAGATTAGATTGTTCAAGATGAGTGGGATAATTTTAATTCATTCTACTAAATAATGGAGACCTCCTGATGATATTGAGGCTTGAATTGAGCAGACACTGTGAATGAAGGTCATTATCAGGTGTGAGCTCGATCTCCTAGAGATTAAAATTTGAAAGGGCCAAACAAGTAAGATAGATGGAAGTTTCTTTTTCTTCTTCTTTTTCATTAAAAAAAAGAAAAGGAAAGGAAAGTGATGTGATATATTATGCAGCAATTATCAATGAAGCCTCCATAGCTGGTATGCCTCTGTTTTTCCAAGCTTCAGCAGCCATTCACTCTCTTTTCAATGCCCCAAATATAGGATCATATAGAAAAGGGAAAAATTTTAGTCACTATATTCTTATCCTTGTGATATTATTATTTGGGTTTATAATTGTCTTCATATTCTTATCTTTATATGAAATTATTTGGCTTTATAATTTTCTTTATATTCTTATCCTTACATGATTTTATTTGGCGTGATGTTGATGATTTAATCATTTTCATTCCTTGCTATTTTTTTTATTAACCGCTCAATTATTGTGTATGGCATAAGAAATATTAAATCATATTTTAGTCCTATTATATTTTTGGTTTTACACTTTGTTCTAAACTAAGCATTAAAAGAAACCGTTGGTTTAAGGCTTCGTTTGGAATTGTGGTAGTTTTTCAAATAATTGTTGCAGCTGTGCTTCTAAAAAACTAATTTAAAGATTTATTGAAAGTATGATGAACTAAAATTTGATATTTAAAAATAGAGGGATGGAAACGGAATGAAATTTAAAGTATAAAGATCAAAATGGTATTTTAACCTAAGATGAAAGAATGGGCCAAAATAATATATATTTGTATATATATTTTAATAATCAAAGATCGGAGATTGGAGCAGAATGTAAGCATAATAGTACAAATATTCATTTGAAAGGCATTTTCAACTACTAGACTAACATTGAAATTCCAAAATATAGACAAGGACTTGCAAATTGTAAATGAGTGTATTTATTATGGATGGCTTAGGCATGGCCTTACAGTCACTTCACCATGACAAACACATTTTAGGTCCCAAAATCAAATTTGTACATTGAAAAGTAATCTAGTGGTGGGTCAATTGAAAAAGTAGCTTTTTCAAATTATTAAAAAAAAAAAAAAAATAGCTAATGAGAAGAGGATTGGCATTCTCAATCTTCACCTTATTTGGTTGAATTATTACAATTTTTTTCTTAAATGATAATTACAAATTAGGCTTTTTTATAGTTTCATTATCTACACTAAAACATGTGTGTTTTAAAGATGGTTTTGATCCATAATAAATCTTTGTGGTTTTTGTTTTGGAAATTTTTTTACCTTTTGTCTCTTCATTTTTAAAAAGTTTTAAAATTTAAATCAATTGATGTGAAAATTGGGGACTATGTCTTTTTTTATTATAAAGGTTACTCATGTTTTGACCGATTGAGTTAGGAATATTTTTTAATATATATGTTAGGTATGATACAATATAATATTGAGGAAAAATTACCTTTTCAATCGTTGAGTTTTGAAGAATCGATGCATTTGGATTCTATATTTTCAAGATATAACTTTTTCGTTACTTTCAGTCCTTGAGTTCTTAAAAAATATGTTTAAGAGACTTCTAAAGTAATTTTTATGTAATAATTATATGACATTATAAATTAGAAAAAAAAAAAAAAGAGATGAGATAATTTTTTAAATTATTTTTCTAATTTAAAATGTCATTTAATTATTTAAAATAATGATACAGATTATTTGAAGAACTTTTTTAGTTTATTCTTAGAGATTCTTAGATGAAGAAGGTTCCTTTTGAACACTCACAAGGAGACTAAAGAGGTCATTTTTCTTATATTTAAAAGATTGGGAGACTAATTCATAATATTTAGAACTTTAAGAATGTATCCAATAGATCTCTAAAATAAATTATTTAATGGTTCATTGACTTCTTCGATAATTTTTACAAATTCACGTATCTACCTTACATAAATTTTAATTTTATATCTAATAGATGTATAGTTATAATCAATTGTTTTTTTTAAAAAAGAATGTTAATTGAATAGACTGGACACAAAATTTGAAGTTTGGGAACTTTTTAACACAATCAAAAGTCAAAAAAGCTCAGGGATGAACTAAAGAATATCTTGAGACAGTTGAAGACAAAGACGTGTGTTTCTTTCAATACCACATTTATGTTCGAATTTTCATTTATATAAAGAAAATTGTTGAAAGACGATGTAAATTAATAAAAAAGAGCAGACAATGGCTTAAAGAGGGTTGTTGAAACTCGAATCTTTTAGGTATTTTATTATGGACAAAGTTTTTTTTTTCTTTAAAAGAATTTTAAAAAATAAAATAAAAGAATTATAGTCTACAACTGTGAGAATTAGAAATATTTAAGTCCAGTTTGGTAACCATCTTGTTTTTTGTTTTTGAAAATTAAGCCTATGATACTACTTCCACCTCCAAATTTCTTTTTTTTTTTTTTTTTTTTTGTTATCTACTTTTCACCAATAGTTTAAAAAAGAAAGCCAAATTTTGAGAACTATAAAAAGTTGTTTTCAAAAAGTTGTTTTTGTTTTTGGAATTTAGTTAAAAATTCAACTATTGTACTTAAGAAAAATGTAAATCGTTATAAGAAATATAAATGAAATAGACTTAATTTTAAAAAACAAGAACAAAAAAATAAATGATTACCAAATGGAACCTTAACTATTAAACTTTTATTTTTTTTTAGACAATTTAACTACTAAATTAGGTTCAAATTGGCTAGAGTATTTTCGACTCTCTAATTAAGATGAGTGGTTTTCTTTTATGATGGAGAAACCAAAGCACTATTATTTATTAGATGGTAAAAAAAAAAAAACAAAACAAAACAAAACAAAAAAACAAAAAAACTTATATTTGTTTTAAAAAGAATTGTCGCAGCTATAACAATTATGCCAAAAGTATTAGCATATATAACACAATACAAAAGAAATAAAAAAGAATTTGTAAATATAGTAAAATTTAGATCTAATTTTCGAAGTTTATTGGTGATAGACTATATTGCTAAAGGAATCTAATAGAGTCTATCACCGTTAAATTTTGATATATCTATTAAAAAGTTGTTATACACTTTATAATTAGCCTTAAAAGTACTATGATTGTAATTACCCTTTTAGAGAACAAATTTTTTGTTTCAATTTGGTTGATAAATGTGCTTTTCAAATCATAATTAATTCGATATCTATTAAGAAATTAGAAGTCCATGTAAAGGTCTATTGTAAATGTTTGTGTAAATGTCGATGGGAGAACAAAGATTAAAAAAATGAAAAAAAAATAATTACAAAATAATATAAAGTCTAAGGAACATTTTGAAGGGAAATGATGTGAAAGAAACAAAACTCATATCAATACAATTTTGAGATAAAAGTGATGTGAAAATTTAAGAAAAAGGTTTGAAGAAGTTGAAACTAAACATAGGTTCTTTTTTTGTAGTTTTTTTTTTTTAAATTCAATTTTCTTTTGGAAGTTGGAAGTTTTGGATTGAAAATAAAGCTGAAAATTGAGAAAAAAAATAGTATATTACCAAAGTTTAATTTGAAATGATAATGGCATGTGATACATTGGCATATAGAACTATACATTGGCGTGTGAAACTATACAATTTTATGGATTTTTTTTTTAAAAAATAATATTATTTTAATATTTATTGAGAAAAATAGGATTAATGGTAAAATAAAAATTGAATCAAATTTCTAGCCACGAATTAAGGTTAAATCTATTTTTTTTTCACATTTTCTCCCTATCTCTTTTATTTTTTTTTTTTTGTGTTTTTTTTATTTTCAGAGAATCTTTTAATGTGAAATTCAGTAAAATAAAAATTGAATCGAATTTTTAACCACTTAGGTAGATTTGTTCTACTTTGTATCCACTTAAATCAAAAAGCAATAAAAAAATAATAAAAATATGGAACTCGGAACTCGTGTTCCACTTGGTAGGTGACATGGAGGTTTAACAAAAATCGTATATTTGTTACCCTATTTTTATCAATACTTTTTTCTTTCACCTTACTTTTGTAATTTTTGTACCATATTTTTGTCATTATTTTTAAAAAATACATTATTCTTGAATTTATCTATATAAAACTAAAAAGAAAAAGAAAAAACCTCAACGTAACTAATTCTAAAAAAAATTGAAATTTCCTCGAAATTAGTCCAATTTTCGTGGAAATGGGAAATCGAAATTCCCCACCAAAAGTTGGGGGAAAATTTTCCACCCTGCTTTTATTAAGAAATTTAATAAGTTCCATTTTATTTTTTAAAAAATCTTGTAAATCTCTAAAGTTAAGCGAGGTCTAGGTTTAAAAAACTTGTAGTTGGAGTGCACGTGTCTAAGCTTGGGATGAAGTTTAGATTTAAAAATTTGAGTGGTTAAATATTTTCTTATATTTAATCCGTAGTTAGATTTTTCTAATTTAATATTTTAATTATTTTAATATAGTTAAGTTTACAATAAACTTAAAAATTAGAAGAATTTTTGTTTTTTTTTCGAATTTTGATATAAAAATTGGACAAAAATTATAGGTTTATTTAATTTATTATTTTAATAATTTGATATTTTGATTTTATTAAGTTTTGAAATAAAAGAATATAGACTTTTGTCACTTTAACTAATTTGAAAATGATCGATTTTTTTATCACAATATGCTAACTTCAGATTGAAATAAACGAGTATTTTAATCTTAAATTCAATTATTGAAAAATTATAATTTTTTTTTATCAAACTACATTTGAGGAATAACAAAAATCATAAAGTTTGAATTTTAATTATTATTTGGGCTAAGTTGTTTCAAACATTAATCATTTACTTTTAAAAATGTTTCTAAATCTTTGAGCTAGTTAAATTGACCAACGATTTTTTTTTTTAAATGTTATCAAATTAAATTAGGACTTTTTACACATATGGCCTAAATAAATATACCTAATCACACAATTGCAATATAATCGGCTATTATTATTATTATTATATATCAACAGAAGCATGTAAGGAAAGTTTCTCCAAAAATTTGAAAATTGTTATCCTCATAAATGAAAGCAAGAGTTGATAAGAAGTTTTGAACGAGATAATGAGGTATATTCGATATATATAGCACTAAATATTTGAATTTCCTATAAATAAATCAGTATATATTTGACAAGTGCATGAACTATACAATTCATACAATATATTATCTTATATTGAATAATATGTTTGATGTATATTTACATCTTTAGTACATTTGTAGAACATCAAAAAATAAACCATGATATATGTGATGTATATTTACATTTTGCACTATATTAACATTATATTCGACATTGAAATCTCAATAGATAGATGATTGATTTTAAGCTAGAAAAAATAAAAAATAAACAAAATCCCCTATAATGAAGGAAATATTAATTTTAAACAAAGAAGGGAAGAGAGAAAATTAAAAAGATGATCTAATAGTAATAATTTTTTTTAAAAAAAAAACTCCAAAAGAAAATAGAATTAGAAGAAAGAGAAAGTGTATTTTAAAAAATAATTAAGCTAAGGGCCTATTTAGAATGACTTAGAAAAATTGTTTTTAAAAATTTATTTTTATTTAAACACTTTTAATAAAAACTCTTTAAAATAAAAATACACGTGTTTGACATCTCTTTCTTAAAAGTATTTTTAGATACAAGTTTATTTAGTTTGTGATATACTAAAAATATTTTTATTAATATTTTTCAAGGTTGAATGGTGGCAACCGGAGATTGACCAACGACGATCACGAGAGCTGGTGGTCAGATGTTCATCGGTCGGATCACCGAAAATGATGGCTGAAGGTTGGCCAGTGGTAGTCATCAAAAATGGTGTCTGAAAGTTGGCTGATGAATTTCCTAGATTAATTTAGGGAAAGAAAAGAAGAGTAACCGATGAGTTTGAATAGGGTTTGAATAGTGTTTACTATTCAAACCTATGGAAAAAGAGTAGGAAGCTAGACTTCCTAAATCCTTCCCCCGAATAAGAGTTGGGCTTACCAGGCCTAGGGGCCTGCATAAAATCGAAAAAATTGATGAACCGAGCCGAATCGGACCGAACCGATTGGTTCAGTATGGTTATTTTTAAAAATTGATTTTTCGATTTAAATAGTGAAAAAACCGCTACATTTGGTTTGATTCAAGATTCAATTGTTTAAAACCAAAAAAACTGAACCAAACCGATATAAAGTTATTCAGATTAATTTTGTATTAAAGCCCATTGGATAAGCCCATCATAGTCACCTTCTCTTTTTTCCTCTCTCTTTACTACCACCGACCGCTTCCATGTTCCCATTTTCTTTTTCATTTCTCTCTTTCCTACCCCCAAACCCGTTGTTGTCGCCATGGCCATCCACTTCCTCCATCTTCTTTCTTCATTTCTCTCTTTCCTCTCTCCCGTCTTCTTCTCCCATCAAGACCTTGAAGGAACTGTGAACATCCGTAGTGGAAGCGGGGATCGACCCAATTTTCAATTTTTTCTCAGAATACAAATTTTATAGAAACAAACCAGAAAATTATGCATTCATTCTAAATTTACAACATGCGATTAAAGAGTAAAAGGGATAATAAATTTACATACCCTTGAAGATCACAAATCTTCACGAATCCTCTTCTCCTAGTCGATCATGAACACTTCAATGAGGGCACCACCACGATATCTTCCTCTATATTCTCTATAGAAGATAAGAATAACAGGAGTGTGTGGGCTCTGTGTTCTTTTGGGAAGAGGGAGAGTGATTTTTTAGAGAATAAAATCTTTTGTGTTTTTTTGGAGAATCCCAGAGAGAGAGCTTTTTTTTCCCAAATCAATCTTCTGAGAAGAAGCAAAATATGAGAGATACTGGAAAAACCACCTGACACCCACTTCCCATTCTCCACGTGGATTATATGTTCTAAAACTCGCAGTTTGTAAATATTAAACAAATTCTATTTGCAATAAAGATGTTATTAAGGTTTATTCCATAAAACTGTTAAAACTGTTACTGAATATGTAAATTAAACTTGTAAAGACTAAATCCAATAAAGTAAGATCCAAGGCTATTATATGAATACTAGGACTTTATGTGGAGACATAAAGATGGATCAAGTTCAAGTAAATAGCCAAAACAGTCTATAATATATGAATAAGGTTGTGTACCTTATTCTAATAACAATATCGGATGCGGTCCACTTTGTATTTAGTACAAACGATGTGATCTAGAATCGTTCATATGGAGACATGCAAGTAGAGGTGTCCTATGCAATGAGTTTGCATAAGACCAAGACCAAGAAATAAGTCATTTTTACTCTATAACAATGTTTACTTTTTAAGACTGACTATTTCAAATCGACGACCTAGGTAGCTCGATCTTAATCCTGAGCTTATTATGAACTCTTGTTTATTAGGGATTATCCTTAGATTTGCATAGGTGAAGGTTGGCTCAACAGCGTCGACTCAATAAGCCTCTCATTTCAGGGGTAACACTAGGTAGATAGCTAGGGACATAGGGTGCAAGATGGAACTTACTTCTACCCACTTTTTGGAGTTAGTAAGAGGTTGTTCTTTTATATACTGATTCCAGGTCTTGAATAAGGGTTTCACCCTCTCATTGACCTAAGAGAGACTTGGTGTAATGATTGGATCACAAACCAATTGTGCATTAAAGGATCAGTGGAAGTTGAGCAAAATGTAATCTCGGAGGTAAAACGACATTTGAACCAATCGTTATTCTGAACAACCTGTGAAGGATCGACTTACTGATTATGGTTAAATCAAGTGGACAGAAATATATCTACAGTAAGGGAGTGTAACTACTGGGCTTTAGTAGAGTGACCTGGTAGTTAATGAATGTTGATTATTTCAGTTTAAAGAGTTTAGCTAATTAATCTCGGACCGTTGGAACCCATGATTTGTAGGTCCATTAGATCCCCTACTAGCTCATAAACGGATTAAACCTTAGAATAGAGTGATGAGTTTAATTTGAAAAGTTCAAATTCGAATTAAAGAAATTAGTAATTATATATGATATAATTACACGTTTGATTATCGAATTAAACGAAATTGAAGAATTGATTAATGTTTAAATTCGATTTAAATATTAATTACATGAATAGAGATTTATGATTGTGGAATTTGTGTTTTATTAATTTAATATTGGATATTAAATTATTTAAATTAATTAAATTATTTAATTAACTAATTAAATTTTATTTAAAATTAATTTTATTTGAATTTTTGAAAAAATCAAATATTAAATTCAATTTTTAATTTTAATTTAATATTTTTGAAAATTTAATTAAAGAAAATTGAATTTAAAATTGAAAATTGAAAAACCCAAGCTAGTGGGATTTTTCCACCTTATATTCACAATTCCACTTGATAATTGAAGTAGGTGGTGGCAAGTTTTAAGGTCATAAGATTGCATGATGGATCGGATAAAAACCTGTGTTATTCAACTGAGATTTCAGCCATGCAATTTTTTTTTCCTGGTTTTTAGTTGAAGAAGGTGTTTTTCATCACTTGAGCACAAAAATCACTAAAACCAGATTTTCTTCCCTCAAAATTCCCTTCAATTCAAGCTCATTTTGGATCCCACAATCAAATCTAAAGTTCTAGAGAATAGTAGGAAATTATAGTGGTGCTCTACTACAAATTTCTGAGGAGATTGAAGTTGGATTTGATGTTCTAAATCTTCAAAGGTGAGTTTTTATGAAACTTTTTTTTTCTTATATGAACATGCTTGATTAGTTGCTAAAATTAATGAATTAGAGTACTTAATGGTCCTGAATTCTTCCGTTAATTGCTTGCTAACTCCATCAATTGATATTAGAGTGTGATTTAAGCACTCAATTCGAGTTAATTTTAATTTGGTGGATGTTTTTCATAGGATGTACGAAAATGGTGGACTGATATGGTTTTTTTTCCAAATTTGACATTAAATTCTCTTCAATTATGTTGCAATTATTGTAATTGGCTCTTGGTTGATGGGCCTTAATGTTTGTTTAAGTGTTTGTAAATTTATTAGAGTCAATAGAGTTGCAATTAGGTTGTATTTGAAGAAAAAAGCAAAAAAGGTTAGCAGCAGAAAACTGTTTTTGAAGCCACTGCCAGGCAGCATTGTAACGTTGCCCTTCATTCAACCCAAATTTGAAGAAGCCAACCCGTGGCATTGCAACGCTGGGATGGAGTGTCGCAACACTGCTCATCCCAGTGCAGAAAGCATGCAACCTGAAGTTCAAGTGAACAGGTTCTGTCGGTTCGAGTCTAGGAGGTCTGGTTCAACCTCTTTATGGTCGGTTCAACCTATTTTAAAGCTTTGAAGGTCCGATTCAGGTCAATTCGAGTGATTTAGAAGCATATTGAAGCCATTTTTAATTATTATTGTAATAATTTAGGCTGTTTGTTTGCTTAAAATGCCAAAACTGGTATGTATCAATGTATGTTTAATTATTTATGCATTATAAAAGTATGTTATAATTAAATAAATCTAGTATGTGCATATAGTATACCATGTAGATTTAAAATCCTACCATTGGAAGCATGTTGCATGCATTGAAAGTATGTTATAAAGAGTTATAATATATAGTATGCATGTTTAGGGTTTCAAGTGTTTAATATGAGGTGTTCTATTAAATCCTGTAATGCTTGATGATTGTTATGGATACAAAGCATGTCTTTTTTTTTTCTTTTTTTTCTTTTTTTTTTTTTTTTTTATAAAAACTAGATTAGATTTTTAAAATCCATAACAAAGATAAGATGTACGCTCACCTAGGTCAAGAAATAACAACTTGTTTTAATAGTTAAAATAGATCGTTATCTTGTAAACTTTTGGTTACAAACTCAACCGATCTATAATCCTGTCTAAGGCTTGAGGTATTTAAGTTAACGGTCTATGGAACACCTCCTACCTGGGGATTATAATCGTATAATTGAGCATTGTTCACCTGGTTTTATGAGAATGCGTGAGTGGTGTGAGGTTTTAAAACTGGTTTATCGCCTAGACATCGTAGGTTAAATCCAAATATAGACATCATACTTGGATGATGACCTAGACTTAGGTTGTTTTAATTAGCTAGAACATACCTAAACAAATATTTACCCCAAAAAAAAAATAGAACACTTCAATGGGAGATTAATAACATATACAATATGTTGTTCTTAGCTCTCAGATCCTAAGAGTTCACCATGAGATTCATGCTTAGCTTCGTGTCACCCTGGAAATGACCTCCATTCAGAAAGTGTTTGCATGAGTGAATAGCAAGGTGAATGGAGGAAGTAGTTCATATAAATGGGTGAAAGATGTATCTCAACATGTCATGTAGTCTCTTCCATTAGTTTAGACTGTGAGACTTCTATGTTGCGTTTGCTTGTCGACTTTATGTGACATATGCTAGTCGTTTTATGACGGTTATCCCCTAGGAAGGTTGTAACATGGGATTCAGACTAATTCAAACTCCATAAATTGATAGGATTTCTTAGATTGATTCCTAACCTTGACTTTCTAATTCGGTAGCATCGTTGGGGCTAACCTTCGAGGTCTGAAAATGGAAGGTTACACTTACAAGAATTACCAAGTTTTAGTAAGTTCTTGACCGAAACTGGTAACTAAATGACTATAGGAATAAGATTTATTTTGGAGATAGTATTTACTTAAGATTGTATTGCTTCAGTGAAGGAGTATTTGACTGCCCCTCGGTAGCATCTATTCTGACTCAGTAAAGTATCGTTGCAAATTAACAATGAATTTGGGTATGTTATTACTTTTGCTAAACTTGAATTGGATTTAAAATCAATTTACTAATTAGAATTTTTTTTAAACTTCATCCGGCTAATTGTTCTCGTATAGCACCAGCTCCGGTAGAAATTTCTCGACGCTTCCACTATGTTTAACGATCTTAATTATTCAACATGAAAATCAAATATACTAGCAGATGATGATTTTAAATTTTTTTTTAATAGAGAAATGTCCTCTATCTCCCAACTCATCTACAAATCAAAAGGTTTTGAATGTCATAGATGAGGAAACAAAAGAAGCACAATAAAGTAAATACGATTTGCTTGTCATTGAGACATGTTTAGTGGAAAATGATAAATTAACCTGAATAATAGATTCAGGTGCCGTTAATCATATCTATGCTTTCGCTCAGGAAACTAGTTCTTGGAGACAACTTACAGAAGGTGAGATAACCTTTAAAGTAGGGACTAGGGAAATTGTTTCAGCTAAAGCAATGGGAGATATGAAGTTATTTCTTGAAGATAGATTCTTTTTTCTTGAAAATGTTTATTACAATCCTTCCATGAGAAGAAATTTAATATATATCTCATGTTTACTAGAACAAAATTATAGCGTATTTTTTGAAAATAATGAAGTGTTCATTCTTTTGAAAGGTATTAAGATATGTTCTGTAAATCTGGAAAATAACTTATATGTGTTAAAAATTGATTGAGGTAAAAGTTGTTTTGAACATAGAGATGTTTAAAACAAGTGAAACTCAAAACAAGAAACGGAAAATTTCTCCTATTACCTATCTTTGACACTTAAGACTGGGTCACATTAATCTCAATAGGATTTGGAGGTTGGTTAAGAGTTGACTTCTAAATCAGTTAGAAGATAACTCTCTACCACCATGTGAGTCTTGCTGAGAGGGTAAGATGACCAACAAATCTTTTATAGGAGAAGGTCTTAAAGCAAAAGAACCCTTAGAGCTAGTACATTCAGATCTCTGTGGTCCGATGAATGTTAAAGCTCGAAGAGGGTATGAATATTTCATCAGCTTAATAGATGATTATTCAAGATATGGCTATATTTACCTAATGCATGATAAGTCTGAAACACTTGAAAAGTTCGAGGAATATAAGGTAGAGGTTGAGAACCAATTAAGTAAAAAGATTAAAACACTCTGATAAGATCGAGGTGGTGAGTATATGGCTTAAAATTATAGGACTATTTAATAGAACACGGAACTCAGACTCAACTCACAGCCCTTAGTACACCTCAATAGAATGGTGTAGCAGAAAGGAGAAATAGAACCCTGTTAGACATGGTTTGTTCAATGATGAGTTATGCTCAGTTGCCAAATTCTTTTCGGAGACATGCAGTAGGGAGTGTTGTATATATTTTGAACATGGTTCCCTCGAAAAGTGTTTCAGAAACACCTTAAGAGTTATGGAGAGGATGTAAAGATAGTTTACATCACTTCAAGATTTGGGGATGCCCACCACATGTGTTGGTCCAAAACCTAAAGAAAATGGAACGCCTTCAAAATATATGTCTATTTATAGGCTATCCTAAAGAGACAAAAGGTGGTTATTTTTATGACCCCCAGGAAGATAAAGTATTTGTATTGAAAAATGCAACATTTCTAGAGGAGGACCACATAAAGAATCATCAACCACGCAATAAGCTAGTATTAAACAAAATGTCCATAGAAACTACAGATAAATCAACAAGAGATATTGATCAAGTTCGTTCTTCAACAAGAGTTGTTGATGAAACTGATATTTCACATCCTTCTCAAGAGGTTAGAATAACTCAACGTTGTGGGAGAGATTCATCAGCCTAACCGTTACATGGGTTTAATGGAAATTCAGTTCGTCATACTTGATAATGACTTAGATGATCCATTGACTTTTAAATAGGCAATGAAACATGTGGATAAATACAAATGGATAAAAGCCATGGGCCTTAAAATGGAGCCAATATACTTCAATTTAGTCTGGAAACTTGTACATCAACCAGAAGGGGTAAAACCTATTGTTTGCAAATGGATTTACAAGAGAAAACGAAACCAAGCTGGTAAGACACAAACCTACAAGGCTAGACCCGTGGCAAAAGGGTTTATTCAAAGAGATGAAGTAGACTATGAAGAAACCTTCTCTCCGGTTGCCATAATCAAGTCTATTAGAATACTCTTGTCTATCGCTGCATTTTATGATTATGAAATTTGGAAAATGGATGTCAAGATAGCTTTTCTAAATGATTATCTTGGAGAGAGTACCTATATGTCTCAACTAGAGAGGTTTATCGAACAAGGTCAAGAGCAAAAGATTTGCAAGCTTAAAAGATCCATTTATGGATTAAAACAAGTATCTCAATCCTGGAATATGAGATTTGATACTACGATAAATCTTATGGCTTTGAAAAGAATGTTGACAAACCTTGTGTTTACAAGAAGATTGTCAACAAAATTGTAGCTTTTTTGGTTCTATATGTTGATGATATTCTACTCATTGGAAATGAAGTAGAATTTTTAGCTGACATTAAGAGATGGCTAGCTATGCAATTCGAAATGAAGGATTTGGGAGAAGCGCAATATGTTCTTGGGATCTAAATAGTTTAGAACCGCAAGAACAGAACATTAGCATTATCTAGGTATCTTATATAAACAAGATGTTGTCTAGATATAAAATGCAAAATTTCAAGAGGGGTTTGTTACCTTTCAGGCATGGAATTCATTTATCTAAGGAACAATGTGTTAGGGTTGATGATCTAAACTCTCGTTGGGTCCTGTAGTTTGTAAACACTGTATTGAATAAACGCTTGTGATGTAATAATATATGATATTTTCTTCATTGTTGTCTATGAAACCTGGGATATTTTATTTGCTTTACCACAAACCAAAGCATATATGTGGAGACATACAAGTGGATCATGCCTTAAGTGATAACCAAAATGGTCTGTAGTATATAGATATATGAGGGAAATCTTATCCTAGTGACGCTACGGATGCGGCCTGCTTTGTAGAATAGTTACAAGTGTTGTGACTTACTAAAAATGGTCTGATCCTGATCATTCATGTGGAAACATGCGAGCGGGGGTGTCCTATACAAAGGAGTTTGTATAAGACCGGACCACGAAGTGTTATAGTCTTATTATATAATGTTGTTCATGATAGAGACTTCACTTCACTAGGATGACCATAGGTAACATGACCTCAATCCTAAGTAAGTTGGGAACTCCTGCCTTTGAGGGCGGTCCTTTGATTTGCATGGATGCGAGTGGCCAGATTGCCGACTTAAACCTACCACTTTGAGGATTCGTCTGATTAGGGAGCTGGGAACTCAGCTACACAAAATGAAATTCACTTTTTTCCTGAAGCAAGGGTAAGTAGATAGATTATTTCTTTAAGGGTTGATTTCGGAGCTTGAACGATGTGGCACCACACACCTTCTCATTGCCTGAGAGGTGTCCACACCTTTTAAGACTATGTTGTATTGATCATTAGAGGGATCAGTGGTACTTAAGGAGTTAGATGTAATTACAGGGGCAAAACGGTAAATTAGTCCAACTGTACTTACGAGCATCTATGAAGGGTTATCGTACTATTGACTAGTTATATTCGATGGACACATAAATAATAAATTGGTCCAATTGTACTTACGAGCATCTGTGATATGATTAAACTGGTCAATTATATATGATATAGTTGACATGATGTATGAGATACATTAATTGGAAGAAAATGATATAAATATGATTTATATCTAGTAGAGGAGAAAAGAACTATAGTTTATATGTTGCATATGATGTGAATTTAAACTATAGGTTATAAATATAATATGATTATATTTATTTTAATTAAACAATTATGAGATAATTGTTGGTGTTTTATCTCCATAACCGTATGAGATAGTGGGAGGTTGCATTCAGTTTTTGCAACTGAAGGATAAAATAAAAATAGTTTTCATTTTTCAAAGAGATTGGATAATCGCTTCACAATTAGTACACTGTTCATCGTCTAACTAACGAGAGTATACACGATAGCTCAAGTTTTCCTAAATGATCATGTACACCCACAAATTATCTAAACAATCGTATAGCTTTTTCTAAACGATCGCGTGCGAGAGCGAGATTTCCTAAACGATCAGTCCCCCTTTTACTAAACAGTCGTGCACCCTTTGCTAGACGATCAAGCACCCGTCTATACGATAGATACAAAATCTCTTTCACTTACTTGGTCGTTGTAAACTATCGTAGTTTCCTCCTCCCCTCTACCAAATCCAACAGAGCCCACACCTCTTGGATTTTCACTCCGAGAATACCGAGGTTACTGAGTGGTGGTGTCTTCCTTGCTGCCTGTTCATGTAGAAGACCATTCGGTGGTGAGCAATAGCGAGATTTGGTAGACGATAGCCTTGACGATCACCGCGACAGCGAGACTTGCTGGTTCTGATGAGAGGAGAGATCAAAGAAGAAAAGTTCTTTAAGAGGTATATCTCTCGGTCTTTTTTTACTTAATTGTGTAAAACATGCTATAATTTATTAGTAAATGCATAACTTGTATGTTTTTTTGTGAATGTGGTATTTCTGTCACAGTGAATTTGGAACGATCTTGCTTCCGCTCGTAGATCCTCTTTGATAAGAGTTCTTTCATAATGTCCTAAGACACCTCAAAAGGTTGAGGTTATAGAATGAATTCTGATACATCAGTAGTCGGGAGCTTGATGTATGCCATGTTATGTACACGCCCCGACATATACTACGCAGTTGGAATTGTCAACAAATATCAGTTTAATCCTAGATATGATAATTGAAATGCCGTTAAAAATATCCTCAAGTATCTTCAGAGAATGAGAGACTATATGCTCGTGTATGGTGCTAAGGATCTTATCCTTATAGGATACACTGATTCTAATTTTCAGACCGATGTGAATTCTAGGAAATCAACTTCAAAATCAATATTCAGTCTAAATGAAGAAGTTATAGTGTAGAGGAGTATTAAACAAAGTTTTATTATTGACTCCACCATGAAAGCTGAGTATGTAGCTGCATGTGAAGTAACTAAAGAAGCAGTATGGCTCAGAAAGTTCTTTACCTATTTGGAAGTTGTTCCAAATATACATCTTCCCATCACCCTCTATTGTGACAACAGTGGAGCACTTACAAATTTCAAAGAATCTAGAAGTCATAAACAAGGAAAGCACATTGAACGCCAATACCATCTCATCAGAGAGAATATACACCGAGGAGACATGATCGTCACGTAGACAGTCTCATAAGACAACTTAGTTGATCCATTTACAAAGGCCCTCCCGGCTAAAGTGTTCGAGGGTCACCTAGTGGGATTAAGACTATAAGATAGATAAATCTTGGACAAGTGAGAGAATTATCGGGTGTCTGATGCCCTAGTTTATTGTATTTATTCTCTCGTTATTCAACATTGAATCCACTGGAGTTTTTAGTCCAAGTGGGAGTTTGTTGGGTTATATGTACTAAAACTCACAAATTGTTAATATTAAATATATTCTACTTGCAATAAATATGTTATTGAGGTTTATTAAATAAAACTGTTATTGAATATGTAAATTGCAATTGTAAAGACTAAATCCAATAAAATAAGATCCATGGCTATTAACTCGTAAACATTCATCAACGCCATCCACAAACGCATTTAACAATTAAACGTAATGCAGAAAACCCACCACGATTGTGAAAGAAATTCAAAACAAAAGTGAAATTTGGAATATCAGAACAACCTGTCTCTGATACCAATTCAAGGAAATCGGACATGAGCAGTGAAATTATCGTTCCAAATTCCATTCGTATTTAAACATACACAATTACAATCACGAAATGGAAACATACAAGCTATGCACAATACAAAATTACAGCATGCTTTTAATAAGATCAAGGGAAAAATTACACATATCTTTGAAGACTTATGTTCAAACACCCTCGATCTCGAACGCTCATACAATCAGTAAGACAGCAATCACGAACGCTCGAACACTACGACCACAACACGACACGATCACAACAACCACGAACTCAGCGAAAAACCTCCAAGAACCTCGAACTATGTCGAGTTAAGTACGACATCACTACAATGGCTACCTTAGAATTCTCAGTGTGAGAATCCAGACGTGTGGGCTCTGTGTGAACTTGGTTAGAGGAAGAGACCGGAGGAACAATCATATAAACAATTGAGCAAGTGAGAGATGACAAGGTCTATCGAGACGATGCCCAACCATTTAACAAAAGCTATGCAATCGTTTAGCAAAAGCTCCGCGATCGTTTAGCTATCGGTCAGCTGAGTGACTATCGTATAGTGTCATTCCACGATTGTATAGTCTCTTCTTCAGCTATCGTTTAGTGAATCCTATTCACTTGATAGCCACCATGAGTCTTTTCCAAGAATGAAAAATCTCAACCATCAACTACTAAATTTAGGAAACATTTTTCCTTTTTATCTCACGGTTACCATGAAACCAATAATAACCTCCCACTCAATTGGTTACTAGAGAAAAAAATTAATTATCAAATAATTAATATTATTATAAATATACAAGATAACCAACTTATCATATTATATTTATAACCTATAGTTTTAATATTTCATCTCATGAAACATATAAACCATAGCGCTTTTTCTATTCCATGGTCCTTAATGTAAATCTCATTTACATTAATCTTAATGTATCTCATACACCATTACTTCTTTTCAATTTGAACATTTAAAATCAACACCAAGAACTGATTATCAACTTGAATCCATTGAATAACTGTAGCTCGAAGCTCCAATGTACATGAATAACTGACTAAACTCTTTAGTCACGGGATCCACCATTCGTTGATTGTCAAACACTCCATTAATGATCGGCAGCTAAATTCTTCTTACTACAGATATATTATGTTTCCATATCAACCAATCAACAGTGCGATAACCCTTCACAGATCACTCGTAAGTATAGCTGGGCCAATAACCATTATACCTCTGTAGTTACATCTAACTCCTTAAGTACCATTGATCCCTCTAATGAACATAAGTCATAGTCTTACTATGATTGAGTCCTCTCCCTAAAGAGAAACTGTGGCCAATATGTTCAAGCCTTGGAATCAACTCTTAAGGGAGCAATCTATCTACTTACTCCTACTTCAGGGAATGAGTGAATTCTATCTTGTGTAACTAAATTTTCAGCTCCCAAATCAGACAAGTCCCCACAAAGGTAGGCATATTGAGTTGGCAATCTGGCCACTCTCACCCATACTAATTAAAGAATCGCCCTCAAAGGCAAGAGTTCCCAAAACACTCAGGATTGAGGTCATGTCACCTATGGTCGTTTAGGTGAGATGTAAGTCTCCAGTATCAACGGCATTATATACAGAGATGAATCATCTTGTGGTCCGGTCTTATACAAACTCTTTGTATAGGACACCTCCTCTCACATGTCTCCACATGAATGGTCAGAATCTACCATCTGTAGTAGTTCACAACACTTGCAAACCTCTACAAAGCGGGTCGTATCCGTAGTGTCACCAGGATCAGGTACACCTCCTTAATCTTTATACTACAAACCTATTTAGGTTATCACTTAAAGCATGATCCACTTGTATATCTCATATACATACTTAAGTTTTCATACAATAACCATGAAGCTTTGTTTATTGGATATGAGTAAATGTCAGATAAAATAACTCTTATTTTATTCCTAACAATGTGTATAAATTACAAACTACAAAACTCCGGGAGAATTAGGATACCAATCCCAACAGTTGGTATTAGGTTTAAAGAGTTTAGCTAATTACAAACTAAATGACACGGTAGTTAGTGAATGTTAATTAATTTGGTTTAAAGAGTTTAGCTAATTAATCTTGAATCGTTGGAGCGCATGATCTGTAGGTCTATTAGGTCTTCTTACTTGCTCACAAACGGATTAAACCTTAGAATAGAGTGATGAGTTTAATTTGAAACGTTCAAATTCGAATTAAAGGAATTAGTAATTATATATGATATAATTAAACGTTTAATTATCAAATTAAACGAAATTGGAGAATTGATTAATGTTAAAATTCGATTTAAATATTAATTACGTGAATAGAGATTCATGATTGTGGAATTTGTATTTTATTAATTTCATATTGGATATTAAATCATTTAATTAATTATTTGAATTAATTTTATTTAAAATTAGAAATTTGAATTTTTGAAAAATTCAAATATTAAATTCAATTTTAATTTTATTTAATATTTTTGAAAATTTAATTAAAGAAAATTGAATTTAAAATTAAAAATTGAAAAACCCAAGCTAGTGGGTTTTTCCCACCTTATACTCACAATTCTACTTGATAATTGAAAGGTGGTGGCAAGTTTTTGTGCAATAAGATTGTATGACGAATGGGATAAAAACAAGTGTTATTCAACTGAGATTTCAGCCATGCAAATGTTTTTTCCTGGTTTTTAGTTGAAAAATGTGCTCTTCATCACTTGAGCACAAAAACCACCAAAACCAGATTTTCTTCTCTCAAAATTCCCTTCAATTCAAGCTCATTTTGGATCTCACAATTCAATCTAAAGTCCTAGAGAATGGTAGGAAAGATCAAATGGTGGTTTATTACAAATTTTTTAGGAGACTGAAGTTGGATTTGAAGTTCTAAATCTTCAAAGGTAAGTTTTTATGAAACCCTCCTTTTCTGATATGAACATGCTTGATTAGTTACTAAAATTGATGAATTAGAGTGCTTAATGATCCTGAATTCTTTTGCTAATTGCTTGCTAACTCCAACAATACAATCATTTCACACATTCATAAATATACATAATGATAAAATCCCACCAAGAAACTGTAAAAATCATCTAAAAAATTGGAAAAATTTGGGCCAAAACCCACGCTCTGATACCATTTGAAGAAACTAGTGAAAGTTTGTAGTGGAAGCGAGAATCGGTCCCAAATCTCAATTTTTACAGAACAAGCATATTTCACAGAATAATACAGAAGATTATGCATTATTCAACAAATTACAACATGCTAAATGTGAAATTGAGAAAAGAGATAGGCAGAATACTAATCCTTGAAGATCCGATCTTCACGTATGATTCATCCTCTCCAAAAATGCAACGAACTTGAAATCCTAATTTGGTCACCACCATGAAAGCTTCATCTGTATTCTCAAGGATGAGAATTCAAGAAATTGTGGGCTCTTGGTATTTTAGAAGAGAGAGAAATTGAGAGGAATGAGTATGTAAAAGCCTGAGAACTTTTCTTAGAGAAATTTCTGCGTGTTTTGTGTATTTTTCTCTCAGAGCTTGTCTGTAAAAACTCAAGATGAAGAAGGAGATTACAACTCCTTTGCACATCTTTCCAAACACACACGTACTAGAGAGAAAAAATGGGAGTTGTCACTCCCTCCCAAAATCAAAATTAAATAAACGGAAATTTATTTTAATAAACTATATATTTATATGATAACCACTTTATCATATAATATATATTAAACTTTATGTTATATCAAATATAACATATAACCTATAATTTAATACTGTATCAAATACAATATAACCTATATTTTCATTCTCTCATTAATTCATGTATTTAATATAAATCCCATTAATATTAAATTTAATTATATGAATCCAATTCACATAATTAATATTTGAATCATACTCAAATATTTACTTCCTTTCAAATAAACTTTATATTATAATGTATCAAATACATTATAGTAATTATATAATATATAATTAAATTAAATTAATTATATCACATATAATTAATCCCCTCAATTAATTTGAACAATTGAAATTAGTCCAAAATTGATTCTCATTTAATCCTTGTTGAGTTACAAAGGGGATTCATGAACCTGTAGCTTAAAGCTCCAATGGTACTCGAATAGTTAATTAAACTTCTTTAATTAAATTATTCAACATCCATTAACTGTCGGGCACTGCACTAAAGACCGACAGTTGCATTCTTCGTACTACAACTATATTTCTATGTCCAATGGATACAATCAGTCAACAGTGCGATGACCCTTCACAAATCACTTGTAAGTACAACTAGGCTAAAATTACCATTTTGCCCTTATAGTTACATATAACTCCTTAAGTATCGTTGATCCATCTAATGAACAATAAGTCATAGTCTAACTATGACCGAACCCCTCTCAGGCCAAGAGATGGTGTGGCACCAATCAGACGAATACCCAAAATGGTAGGCTTGTTGAGTCAATGATCTGACCACTCTCACCCATAAAAATCAAAGGACCGCCTTCATAGGCAAGAGTTTACAACTCATTCAGGATTCAGGTCATGTCACCTATAGTCATCCTGGTAAAATGTAAATCTCTATTATGAACGGTGTTATATAATGAGACTAGTCATTTCGTGGTCCGATCTTATACAAACTCCTTTGTATAGAATATTCCCGCTCACATGTCTCTACATGAATGATCAGGATCAAATCGTTTGTAGCACTTTATAACAATTGTAACATCTACAAAGCGGGCCATATTCGTAGTGTTACCAGAATAAAGTATCCAACCTTATCTATCTACTACAGACTATTTAGGTTATCACTTAAACATGATCCACCTGTATGTCTCTACATACATGTTTAAGCTACAGATGAAAACCTTGGATGTTAGTTTATTGGTTTGTGGGTTTAATGCTACTAAATGTCAAATAAAACATCTCATATTTTATTAAGTAAATAAAATGTTTGTACAATACAAATACAAACTATAAGACCCTACAAAATTTAGGACATCAACCCCAACAGGGATACAATTCCACGTTCTATCAAATAGTCTTAGAATTTTAAATCCAAATGCTCTCCACCTCGATCAGATCGAAATGTTTTAATAGTCTTATTTAATGCGTGTTCAACTTTAGTCTTGTACTCCTTGAACTTTTCAAAGGTTTCAGACTTATGTTGCATTAAATAAACATACTCATATCTAGATTAATCATCAGTAAAAGTGATGAAATATTAAAACTTTCCTCTTACCGATATTCAAACTCTCTTCTTGCTTTAACATTCATCGAATCACAGAGGTCTGAATGTACAAGTTCTAAGGGCTCTTTGGCCCTACGACCTTTTTCCAGTAAAAGATTTTTTAGTCATTTTGCCTTCAAGGCATGACTCATACACAGGTAAAGAATTGTTTTCTAACTCGCTTAGAAGTCCATTCTTGACCAGCCTCTCAATCCTATTGAGATTTATGTGTCCTAATCTCAGGTGCCAAAGATGGGCATTTTCTTTAGGATAAATTTGAAATCTTTTATTATGAGTTATTGTAATTTTAAATAGTTACAGTATTTAGGAGGGTTTTAGTTGTTAATAGTCTTAGCACATAAAGATTATTTTTCAACTTTGCAGAACAAAGTTCTATACCATTTTTATAAATAAACACTTTATTCATAGAAAAATGTACAAAATATTGTTGTTCAATTAAATACTTTGTAGAAATTAAGTTCCTCTTTAAATCAGGAACAAAAAATACATTTTTTAATAAAATATATCTATTCTATAAAGTAAGTCGAAGTCATCTCACTACCACAGCTGAGACGACGTGGCAAATTCCAACATGCATCATCATCTCCCCAGCCTCCAGTTGCCGCCAGGAACTAATTCACTAAAATAAAGAACAAACATGGTTAGTGGTGCCTGAATCTATTTATCCAAGCTGAATCATCATTCTCCACTAAACAAGTCTCCAAAACATGTATATCATATTTACCTTGTTTGGCCTTCTTCTTTTCTGCCAAGTATTTGGGACAATTCCTTTTTCAATGTCCCTCATGGTTGCAATGGAAGCAGTTTCCCTCTGGAGCCTTGGCCTTCTTGCCCCTCTGGGCAGCGGATGGTGGGTTAGCTTTCCCTTTTCCACCTTTCTTCTTCTTCCACTTTTTGGGGATGGAAAAAGAAGGTACAGACTTAGTTCCAAAGATCGAATCTCTGTAGAACTTCTTAGAGGATGAAGCAATATTTGCCTCATCCTTCTATTCCTTGGTTTTAATCAAGGATTGGAAAGTCTTTAGCTCATTGAGAAAAGTGGTCAGGTTGTAGTCAATCTTGTTCATAACAGCATTGCCACAGAATTGTAAGAAACTTTCCGATAAAGATTCCAGTATGAAACTAACCTGGCTAGCTTCATCAATGATAGACTCATTCATCTCTACCACATTGAAGTGGACCATCATATTGAGAACATGTTCTCTAACAGATGCCCCTTCTTGCATACAGGCATTGGAGATGTTTTTCAGAGCATCATGCTTGAGTTGTGCGGACGATTGTCCGAACATCCCTGCAGGGACTCCATATTCTCACGGGCATTGATCATGGGCTCATGCTTCTTGGCCAAGACTTCAGAAAGGTTTGCCAAGATATACGTTTGGGTCTTTTCATGTGTCCTTATCCAACGCTCATATGTCTCCCGAACATTTCGAGTAGCATTTTGAGCAGGAACAGGAGGACAATCCTCCATTAGGACAGACCTCAGGTCATCAATGATTAAAATTAGTGTTGATTTTGTTTTTTCAAGTTGTGTAGTCTTCGTCGGTAAGTTTGCCAACAGCGAGTATATTTAATGTTCTGAAAGTTATAATGAATTTGTTGAAACATACAAATTATTGACATTAGGATTCTAGCATTACCCATTTGAAAAACCAATCAAATTAGCAAAATAGTATAATGCACCCTATGTGACATCTATTTGGTAATAATGTTTCAGTAAGGTAGGGTAAAAGTCACCAGATGACCAGGTACTCCTCACCGAAATGAGACCATCTCAACTAATATACAGAACAACTTCTTGTTACTGTAAATATCAGTCACCATTGTTCGATCCAGAAACTGTTAACAATCTTAACATTTTCTTGTAAGTGTAATCCCTCATTTTAGATTCGAGAGTTCCGCCCCAATGAGCCAACCGAAAGAACAAACCGATGAAAAAAACTAAAGCAATGCAAATGTCATCCGTAGGGGGATACAAGCAAAGATGCTTCAAGGTTGAGTATAGATCTCATGGTGTGAACTTTTAGGGAGATACGTGAAAAGGAAAAATGAAGTATCATATACAATATTTTCCTCCCACTGAGTGTTTTACCTAGGGTTAATTTAATTTAGAAAAATACGGCTAATTATTTTACTAAGTGATTGTTTAAATTTGCCCAAAAATAACACTTACTTTGGATAGTTAAACAACTTTGATTAATGTTCATTAAACATTTTAATAAACCTCCTTAATCAATAATTGCATGCTTGTAGCAAATCTATCTAATTCATCTTTCCTGGTTAGTTCCCAAGTAAGGATGTTTCGTTTTCATTAGTTTAAATATCCCAGCCTAGACAGAACTAACCTTAGACAAAAGGTTCCTTATAAATATATTTGCTACAAATTTAATTTTTTTTATTAAAAAACAATCTAATCCTATTAAATTGTTTAAAAGATTAAACTAATTTCTAATCTCATTAGAAATGTGATCTTAGGTCTATGTGAGTCATGTTTTAAAACTATTTTAAAAAATGATTTTAACCTAAGGTTTGCATGTCATTCTGAATTGTTGATTTTAATTCTAATTTCATTTAATTATAACTTTTATAAAAGAAATGAAATAACTTAAAATCAATTATTGCATATGAACATATATTTAGGTAAATTATAACAATTATAAAATAACCTAAGGTAGTGGCATGTTTCATGCAATTCCATTTCATTACAACATACAAAACACTTCTATAATAAAGTAATGAAATTATTAATAACATACATCTTTCAATACATTCAAACTATAACCTTTATAATATAAATGATGCATGGCTATGTTATTAATGCATGCAACCATATATTATAACATTTATATTATATAATGCATGTGCATGCTATAAATTAAATCATGCAACTATATATTATAATATTTATAATATAAAATAATGTATGAATAATGCATAATCTATGATAGGATTAACTATATGGCATATATTATGACATATAAATTTATAAAATAAATCATACATCATATGCATAATTTAAAAAATAATTATTAGACCGAGATTGGACTCCTAAACAATTAATTAAATTAATATAACACTTATATTAATTAAATTAATAAAAAATATCTAACTATTACAAATTTAATAGTCAACCGGTTCAAAACAAGCAAATCGGGTCTTGAACCGCTCCGCCCAACACCCAAACTAACCATGAATACCTCGAACCAAGCGAACCGAACATGAACCGATCAAGCTACAAACCAAACCGCACACGAATCTGTTTGTTCTTTCCGTCTCGAAATGTTGTAACATTGTGACCTAGCATTGCAACGCTACGGAAAGAACATCTCGTTTCACCCATTAGCAGCGTTGCAACGCTAGGACACAACATTGCCATGCCCAAAACACAAACCCTTACGAATCAAAATTTGTAAAAAGAAAAAAAAAAGAATAAATAAAATAAAGCATAAAAACGAAGATCCCATCCCGTAAACATTCAAAATTGTGAACATTCACATTCATAATCAATCATTAAATGAAAAATATACCGAATGCTACCACCATTAGATCTATAAAATTAATTCTGAAAAAGTAAAAATTGGGACTAAAAACCTGTCTCTAATACCAATTAAAGGAACTGAAGTTCCGTAGTGGAAGCGGGGATCGAGCCAATTTTTAATTTTTTCTCAAAATACAAATATTACAGAAACAAACCATTCAATATAAATGTACAGCATGCAATTAAAGTGAAGAAAGGACAATAAATTTACATACCCTTGACGATCACAAATCTTCATGAATCCTCTTCTCCTAGTCGATCACAAACACATCAATGATGGCTCCACCACGAGATCTTCCCCTGTATTCTCTGTAGAGGATGAGAATAAAATGAGTGTGTGGGCTCTTGTTTCTTTTGGGAAGAAGGAAAGTGACTTTTGAGAAAATAAAATCTTTCTTTTCTTTTCTTTTTTTTGGAGAATCCCAAGAGAGCTTTTTTTCTTTTCTTTTTTTTTTTTTTTCCAAAATCAATCTTTTGAGAAAAGTAGATGATTAGAGATGCAGAGAAAACCACCTGACACCTACTTCTCACTCTCTATGTAGGATGAAGAGAGAATAAAGGGGAAGGAAATCTCTCCCTTTAAATTTAGAAATTAAAATTAAACTAAATTAATTTCATTTTAAATAAAATTATATATATATAATTATAATCATAAGAATAAATCTTGTTGAGCTATAGAAGAGATTTTATGGACCAATAGACGGATGGACCTTACATATCCATAAGGTCTGTAGCTCAACAACGATTATTGAGAATTAATTTTGGATTAATTTGAATTGTTCAAATCATTTGAGGGATTAATTATATATGATATAATTAATTTAAATTAATTATATGTGATATAATTACTATAATAAATTTGATACATTATAATATAAAGTTTATTTTGAGAGGAATTAAATATTTGAATATGATTCAAATACTAATTATATATATTTCATTCATATAATTAAATTTAATATAAATTTGATTTATATTAAATACCATAATTGATTGAGAGAATTAAAACTATAGATTATATTATATTTAATATAGTGTAAAATATAGGATATGTAATATATATATAAAATAAAATAAGTTAGTTATTTAGTAATATATGTTTTATTTATTAAATTAAATTTATTTTAATTTTAATATTTTAAATTAAAGGGAGGGAATTACAACTTCCCTCTCCTTAAAACTCTCAATAAAATTGTGGGAGTAGGAAGTTTTTATGAGATTTGTCTTCTTACTTGAAAATCACAAAAGATTCACCTTAGAGAAATCATCTCTCCCAAAATCAATAAGTCCACCTGAAGTTTTGGCTCTTGTAATTCTCAATCCCCTAAGGAGAATATAGAGGTTTTTTGGTGTTCATGTTGTGAGACTTGTTCGTGATCAATTGGGAAAGAAATTGGTGAAGACTTTTGGCTTCAAGGGTAAGTATTGATCTAACCTTCTCCTTTTAGATGTATACTATAAAATCTGAAATAATACATATTAAAATCATATTAATATTGTCTAAAATTTAAATATTGGAAACGATTCCTACTTCCGCATCCTTCAATCTACCTCTCGCCTTCTCCCACCGCCACTTTAATCTTACTGTCGCCAAATCAAATTTGCACTATGGTTGCATAAATCTCCTCCATCTACATCACTCATGGTAAAAGGTCGATTTTATACATTGATTTTTCACCTCATTCTCGATCTCGATCTCACTAGCCATTCACCCTTTGAACTTCATCCCTCTCTTTTTGTCTAAAATCACAAGGAAAAAAAAAAAGTAAAAACAAGAAAAACAAAATATCAATTAAAACCGGACATTGGAACCAAAACCAATTGGGCTAATTTTAGATGGAAACCAAACTTCCGATTTTTCCTATTCATAACATTTCCAAACAGATAGGTTCAATTTGGTCCGTGCGCACCTCTAAGCATGCCTAACCCATTCAATCTCAATCTTTGAAACAAATACCCCTTAAGTTCCTAGGTAATAAGCCCATTCTGAACAAACTGTAACGTTTTAAGTTATCCGGAAGAAATGGAATGACTAATGTGATGTGAAACCTCCGCAAAGAAAAAACTCCTTAGACTTCCTAAATTCTCTCCTTCCCCTTAAATCATCTTTGGCATTTAGGGAAGTAAAACCCTTTGATATGAGAAAAATCTAAATAATCCTACTCATTTTGACCTAAAAAAGTCTTTCCATATCAATAAACAATCGTCTTAATCATTGAAATCCTTTGATTTTTGTAGTTTTTCAGCTCAGATTTTGTGTTCTTCATTTGAATTCCCCTTTCAGGTCAGTTTCAAATTGAATACAAGATTACTTTCAGAACAAGCAATATAAAGAACAAATACAGTGCAAAAGTAAAAACGGCAACGCACTGCACAATAAAAGAGCTAAAACTTAAATAAAATACCACAAGACAAGACAAGACCAATCATATTTATTCATCATCCGGAAGGTAAAAAAAAAAAAAAAAAAAAAAAAACTCCGGCACTGAGCAAACCAAGAAAAATAAGTATGTGTATATGTCTTCACTACTAACCTCTTGCAGCATCTTCAGCTCAGGCTCTGCACGCACACAACTCCGTACTATCCTGAATTCTATAACTCTTTCAAGATTCACAAACCGCAAGACGCTCCGGCACACAACCACCCCTTTGACGACAACCGTGACTAGAAATCTCGTTTTTTTTTTTTTTAAGAAAGGAAAAAAATTGGAAAGGGACTCAATCAAAGTACAGTTTAGACGACTCCCACTCTCTTTCAGCCCAGAAGAAATTCAATCCAAGAACTGACTTTGTTGTTTAAATGCACCAAGACATGGATGGAAGAGAGGTCGACTTCGTATCAAAATCTCTGATAATATCATCAGCCAGCTACTCATCATTTTTCTTCTCTGCATCTGAATTTTCTGGCTCGCCCTCCTTGGGGTCATCCTCTTTCTTAGGTTTGGCGGGTTCCTCCCCAGCTTTATCTTCAGCCTTTTTTTCTTCAACACTCAGTTTCTCAAGTAATCCGGCTGCAGCAGATGCATCTTTATTCTCCACCTTCTTCTGTTGGGCCTCGGCAATTTCTTGGAACGTTTCCATGAAAGATTTGCAGTCTGAAGCAAACAGAATATTTGTTACCAAGGGGAATAACGCAACTAGTATTAGTTAATAAAGATCGATCTTCTTAAGATAGAACAAAGATGATAAGATGAACATTCAATAAATGATGCTCTAAGGATCTTAAGAGTTGAAGCAAGAATACGATGATACAAGTGCTGGATTTTTCTTACATTTTTTTAGTTCAATCACATACAAGGTGTGGGAACTCAAACCTCGGTAGATTTATGCCTTAACCACCTAAGCGTAGGCAGAATTTTTTACATTTTTTAAATCAAGAGATGCTCCAAAGATGAACCGAACAGTTTGAGAGAAATAAAGGAAATCATAAACTTGGAGAAATAATAAAAATGAGTGCCAAATCCCAAAAAAAGATTAAATAACCCTAAAAGTTGAGAAAAGAGGGTTAAAAATAAAATTAAGGAAAGGAAAAGTAATAAAAACAAGTTGAGCTGAGCAATGGAAAAGACAGGTATTTGTCCCCATTTTGAGCAATATAATGAGAAATTGAATAAAGAACACACAGTGTCTGAGCGGTTATATCTAAAAATGTAATCGTGCGTGCCAACATGCCTGTCTCCACGTTGCTTAATAATTTAGTGATTATACAGAACACAAATGAATGAAAAGTTACCTACAAGACCTTTAACTTGAGTTAGTTTAGAAGTTGAAGATTTCAAAGAAACTTGATTTCCTCTATCAGAGAGATGAAGTGATCACAAAGTAGATGCTTTAGAAAATTCAAAGGAGTACTACCACATCACCCCCAGAAGAAAAGAGAGAAGAAAAAGATCAAACCTTGATTAATCATTTATATAAGGTTCCTATCTTATTGAGAGAACTTCTGACAGACATTCATTGAAGACACGACAACAAAAGAGTATGATGGAGTGGACATGGACAATCTCCTACAACTAAAGACAAACAATTTAAACCAATAAAACCAGGAAATTAAATTAGATGTCAGAGAGATTGACTTTCATGTAATATGCTTCTTTAATTGGTCTAGAAATACAGTTTAAAACGATAGAATTATGCATATGATCATCCAAATTAAATCCGGTTTCTAATGCAAAGTGGTCAATCCCATGGAAGTGAGAGCATCCAATTGTATTCTTTCATTTCACCTTCCAATCCTCCTGGCTCCTACCCTTCCATTGCCACAATCTTCTCTTCACAATAGGTACTCCAATTCACCCAAACTATTGAATTCTATTCTTTGTATGCCTAAAATAAAATTTCAGCTAATACTCCCACCTATCTCCTGATTTGCCACCACCAAAATTTTCTCTGGTCATCATTAAAATTAATCTCCTGACTCCTCTTCACCCACTTTCTCTAATCAAACACTTCTTTTTCTTTTTTTGTTTTTGATTCAGCCAATCTCCTACTTTGCTACTGCCATAATGTCACACACAGAAAATCAGAATTTTCAGAATTATACAACAAGGATGAATCATGAATGTATGGACAATGAACTTTCCTTTTTCTTATTAGGAAAAGAAAAACCAAATATTAGTCAAAATGGAAATGAAAATTGTCAATGGTCCAGTTAAGAATCAGTATATATAATTTCTTTAAAGAAGAAGAAGAAGAAGAAATACGGTAAAAGCCCAATTGATAAAATCATCTAATGAAAAGTTAGAAACAGAATAATACTACGTGCTTGAATCGTTAATTGAACCAAGGATTACCATGTTTAAGTGAAACATTAGACTTAGATCCATATCATGATCGTAGATTATACTGTAGTTCCTTAAAGTGACAAACTGGAAAAACCATACCACATACATTGAAGCCATTCGGGTGCAAAAAGAAGGATGGGAATACAAAGCCTCAAAGAACCCATCAGACAGTCAAACCAACAGCCAAATCTCAGGGAAAAAGAATTAGAAAATTGTACTCACTCTCAATAGATGGGAATCTGATACAGAAAAGCTCATCTTTCAGTTCTCCATCAGCGAAGTCAGTCGCATGCCACACGCACGATTTATCATTTCCAGCGTGTTCTTGAACCGTCATTGATGGAAGAACTACAAAAGCACAACAATCAAACAATATACACTAAAGCACTCAAAAGAACTCAATTGTATGAGCATAAGGGGTAAATAATCAAGAACGAACCAAGATGATTAGCGCAGATCTTAAGCGTTTTAGACTGCCTCATAACAAGGCGAACCTTTCCAGTCTGCTTATGTTTCAAAAACTTAACAGTACCAGCACCCCTCTCCTTCCATTGGTTTCCATCTTTATCGAATCGATACAGTTTTGCCTTCCTAAAACAATGAATATTCAGAACGAAACAAGTCAAACTAACGAACCAAAACGTAGATCGAGGGGGGGGGGAAAGAGATTTAGAGAAAGAATTGTAGAGAAAAAGCCTACAGATCGAGAATAGCGTCCTCGTCTTCTTCACCGGTGGTAACGTCGACGGCCTCCAACCTGACGATCGGGGCGACTTGAGCTCCAGTGTCTTCATCTTCTCCGGCAGGAGCCTCATCGTCGTCTCTGCGTTCAGGATCGGTGCTGGCCATAGATGAAGCTTTGGTGTTTAAAGAAATGGATCGGAATCTGGGGGAAGCCAATGACAGAGTAGAGAACAAGAAAATTAGGGTTTTTATATTGAAGAAACAATATACTCCACGGCTGATAATTGAGAGCACTATGTATGTCTTCCGCTTGTTTTGAATTGAGTTGATAATAATTATTTAAATAATACATTTGAGTACATATTAATAATTGTCAATATTTTTAGTATATTTTGGTTTAGTAAATTTATATTTTGGGTGCATAATTATTGGGTTATAGATATTTGATTCACTTTTTTTTGTAACCTAAAAAATATGGTGTTTTTTTTCTTTTTTGTTACACCATTCCACTCGACATAATCTTCTAAATTCTTAACATTCATTTGTGATGCGAATTTTATAAATAAAAATATATTTTATAAACTTCTACATGTAATTATTGCATTTATTATAGACAATATACTATTATTTTATATAATCAACAATCTTACAATAAATAGTCGTGGAACATATGAGTTGAACATGTACAAAAAATAGAGTTATGGGTCATTTACATGTTCACAATATATATAAAAATTTGGCCACCAATTCTACGCAAACAAAAATATATTAACTAAAATAGTTAAGTTAGTCAGTCCTACCAAGTAGACACAAACAATACCCCTTCTTAAATTGTGATGAAACTCTTAAAAAGTGATTAGTCTTTTTTAATGTCCGTGAAAAGTAGATCTAGAAGAATGTCTTGATCATCCCTAGACAATCCCTCAATATCAAATTATCATAAAAGAAGATCATTAATCACTATAAACTAAATATTTTCAATTTTGTAATTCGAGTTATTTTTTTATTTTTTATTTTATTATATGATCGATTGAGTTGATCGTTAGAGTTAGTTGTTGAAGATAAACAACAGAGTTGGTGATTGAAGTTAGTAGTCCGATGTGATCATTAGAGTTGGCTGCTAGAGGTGGTCGTCACCAAAGTTGATCATTGGAGGTGGTATTCGCCAAAATTGGTCGCATGAGGTTAATGTTGGCGTTGGTCGTCAAAGATGTTTATCACTGATGTTAATCAATGGACGTGGTCTTCTCCAGAGTTGTTGTCAAAGATGGTTGTTGAAAGCCAAAGTTGGTCACCAAAGTTGAACGTGTGAAGATGGTCATCATAGTTAGTTGCTGGAATATGGCAGCAGCAATTGTCAACAGTGGACGATGAGTCGATCCACCAACTCAACCCCACCAACATTTATAAGTTAGTGAGTAAAACATCGAGTTTGTAATTTTAATCACCTTAAGCCATGATGAGCTAAACACCCCTCCAATGAGATGGAAAGATCAGTTTAGTAGGAAATTTGAAAATAAGGGATGTAATGAAAAATAAAGTTGTATTTCATGTTTTTAAATATGTGTAAGATGGTTAGTTTTTAACCTTACACAAGTGTTTTATATATTTTTATACGATATTTATAAATAATAAAAATAATTGCTAATACCTACTAAATATTAGGTTGATTATAAATTATTATAATCTATTAATTAATCTATGACTATATTTTATCTTACAAAATTTGTACAATAATTGTGTAATATTTCATATTTTATAATACATTACATAATACATATTTTAATTTTTAAAAAATAAATTGAGTATCTAACTTGACATTTTGTATTTCTAAACATTTTTATTTTTTTTATTAATATAATTCTGTCTTTTCAAATTTAAAATTCAAAATCTGAATACAGTGAAAATATAACAATGTTGTTTTCAAAATTTCAATATTTTGTTCACATAATCCAAAAATCGTTTTAACAAATAGATTATTTGTCAAACACATATTTGCTGAATTCAATAAATCTAAAACATAAAACAAAACCTGAATGGTAAATTTAGGAATATGAATCCATATTTTTAGTTAAAAGTACTTAATTCCTACTATATGATATTCCAAATCTTTTTCTCTCGAACCATTACTTGGTCATTTTTTAAATGGATAGCATTGCCAAATTTTCGTCAATTTTACTAAGTTATCTTTCGTCATTTCTAAAGGGGTCTCTTCTCATTTAATTTCAACGTATATTAATTAGATATACTTCAGAGTATAAAACCCCAAGAATTTAGAACATAATTTCAAAATATAAGAGACGTAATGTAAGACTGAAAATAAACAAAAAACTGAAAAGTAGATAATTGAAAGCACGTGGTGAAAAAAATGAGTTACTATAATTGCTTGTAAATTATACCATGGGGAATGTTGAATTTTATGAACTCATGGTTTAAGTAAAAAACACATTTCAAACTTTTTCTTCTAGGGCCATTGTTTGGTCATTTTTGTCAATTTTACAAGTTTACTTTTGCCCATTTCCGAAGGGTCCCTTCTCATTTTAATTTCTCTATATATTTACTTGACGAAAGAATCGCAACATAAAAAAAGAAACAAGAAATCGAAAAATAGACAATTTTGAGCATATAGTGAGGAAAAAAACGAAGTTACTATAATAATTTTTAAATTATAGTGTGGGGGATTTTAACTTTAGATGAATATGAATTCATGTTTTCAATAAAAAGATACATCCAAAACATTTTTTCTTGAATCATTATGTGATCCCTTCTAATTTCAATTTGTATATTGACTAGATATAGTTCATATTATAAGAGTTTTGTAAAATCTACAAAATCCAACCTTCTGCTTACGTCATAGCGCTAGAAATGATCGTGCATGTCTATCTTAGATCCAATGTGATAAATATCTTTATCGCGATCTTCATTTTTTTTTTTTTTGTTTGTTATGTTTTCCCTATTTTTCTCACAATTTGTTATGTTTTAGGGTGAGAAAAATGGAGATTGGGATAGAAGTGTTCATCAAGATAGAACTACACAATGATCATTACATGTAATATGTTACAAAATACGTACATTTGATCTTTCTCACAGTTTGTGCACCTGGATGGAAAAGAAAAAGTAGAGATCACGATAACAGAGATGCTTATCTTTATAGGATTACGATACATACAGTGAGGAGAGAGAGAGGGTAAAAACGCGATCAATCGTACAAAAAAAATACATTCCGAACTTTGTTTCTGGGGCCATTGGTTGGTCCATTTTTAAAGTAGAAGGTTACCATTGGTCATTTCCAAAAGGGCCCCCTCCCGTTTTAATTTATCTGTATTGATATAGTTCACAGTATAAAGTCCCAAGGATTTAAATACATAATTCCAATATATCAGAATCGTAACACCCAGAACACAATAAAAACCAAAAAATGGATAATTAAAAACACGTGGTGGAAGAAAAAACTTACTATAATCATTGTTAAATTGCACTGTGGAGTGTGAAATTTTGTTTGAATATAAACCCATGTTTTTGGGGAAATATACACATTCCTAACGTTTTTTTCTTCATTGCCAAATTTTCGTCGGATTTACAAGTTTCACAAACCCTTGGCCATATCTTAAGGTCTCTCCTAACATTAATTTCTTCGTATATTGATTAGATATAGTTCATAATATAAAGTCACAAACATATAAAACCTTAATACCAAAATATATGAGCCCGTAACACCGCAATTTTGGATGAATATGATTCTCATATTCCATCTTTTCCAGGATGAAACACCAAACAATTTTTGTAATGCAAAAGTCCAGGATTAAAAAAATAAAGATTTTTAACCCTTTTTTAACATTACTTAATATAATTTTGCATTACACTGAAACATAAAAGCATAATTTTGGTAATTTGCACGGATAAGGATCAAATCCAACCTCTAAGAAATTGCCAATTGTCGTTAAACTAAGCTCATTTTGGCTAAAAAACTATGCTTTTAATTTACTACTTCATATCTAGTAGTACACCTCAGAAAATTAATACGATCCTCACCCCTTAAAAACCAAAAAAGAAAAGAAGAAACTTCAATGGCTTCCCTTAAAGAAGCATTTTAAAATACACAACTACAAACCATATCAAGAAACAGAGGTAAATAGAAAGCAGTCCAAAAAAGAAAGCACACTGCACAATAGAATAGACCTAGAACTTAAATTATAAAATAAGACCACAAGACAACCAACCATGTTTTCCTTCAATCAAGCAAAAAGAAGTATATATGTCTGAAAATACTCTTGTTTGGCTACTAACCCAACCCATCCTCCTCTTGCAGCATCTTCAGCTCAGGCCCTGCACACAAACTTTATGGTTTCTAAAAATGCTATTCGACCTCCGACCTTTGAGGATTCACAAAGGGCCATCACCACACAACCAACCATTTGAAACTGACTACAAATCAACCTCATTTTGAAAGGAAAGGAGAACAATAGGAAAGGACTCCCCAACCGACCGACTGACCAACGAACATACAATTTAGATGACTCAACTTTCCAGCCCAGAAAAGTTACCCAATCCAAGAATTGATGTGTTTTAATGTACCAAGACATGGATGAATGAGATGTATCCAGTAGAGGAAGATCTATAACCTACCATGTATATCTGGCAGGGGCAACAGACCCCTACTCTTTCTTCTCTGCATCTGATTTCTTTGCCTCACCCTCAGGTTTATCCTCTTCCTTAGATTTTACAGGTGTTGTGTCCTCAGCTTTATCCTCAGATTTATCTTCAACACTCAATTTTTCAAGTAGACCAGCTGCTGCTGATGCATCTTTATTTTCCTCTTTCTTCTTTTGGGACTCCGCAACTTCTTGGAATGTTTCCATGAAGGTCTTGCAGTCTACAGTACAAAGAAAAAATTTAGTGTCCAATGGGGGAAAAAGGCTGTATTATTTTAATCGGGGCTGACTGGCATGGTTAACAAACTACTAAAAGGATAAGATAAAACATTCTCTATAAGCTCTACAGATGTTGGATGGAAAACAAGCATGCATAGACACATTTTTACTGTTGTCTTTCCAAACCTACCTCCATCCAATACACCCCATAGACATGCAAGACACTTCGGAATAAATAAATGAAATTAGGAATGTCTAGAGGTGAAACTGTTTTAGGCTAAACAAAACTACAGTGGAAATAAAATAAATAGAAAGATAATAAAATGAGCTGAAGGGCTGGGAAATACAAATGTTAACAGCATATTTTTCCCATTTCAAATACACTAGAAATGAAACAATGACGAACAATGTGCAGTGTGTCAAAGCTTCTAAAATCTAGAATTCAATGCATGTCACTTAGTGTCTTTTGTATGAATATCTAAGCTGCCAAATGCCTGTCTCCATGCTTTGTAAGTCAAAGATGAGCAGAAACTAATTCAATATCCTATGTTGTTAAGATTGATAATTTAGTATCTACAAAAACACAAATAAATAAGATTTCTGCAAGACCATTGACTTGAGTTAATTTAGAAGTCACAAATTGAGTTCCTAGCTGACACAAAGTTATGAATCCATGGCGGAGATGATAGATTAATTCAAAAGACTTCATCACTCACCACCCCCAAGAAAGGGAAAGAAAAGGACCACTCTGTTGGATGACGTTTATTTATCCAGGGTTTCCTACCTTATTGAGAGTTACAATGATATAGAACCTAATTCCTAGACAAATTTGGACTAATTAATAGTCATCATTGAAAGCTTGTGATGAATGGAAAGGGAGGCCTAAATAAAATTACAACTACCTAAGCTACATCAAATAGTTTTGACACATCTTGTGCAGAGAGGTCCACTGCATTTAAGGACGAAATCCCAGAACATATCCGAAGTATCAATTACACACCTCCAAGGGAAACACCAGCAACAGATAATTGTTAACTGGAAAACTTCCGGCCGTACCATTACTGTCTTCCAGCTTTTCTCTTCTAGGTATCATCACTTAAAATCCTCTAAAGTAAAATTACAACCGACTATTCACCAACGAAACCACTCACATTTCACCTACTTTTTTCTATCAAGTGTTATTAGCAAACTATCATTATATAAAATTGCAATTCTATATTATACTTCCTCTTTTCAGGCACCGACTCCAACTCTTCCATTGTCAAAACAACTGGCATACAATGTTAACATGTATAGAATTAGATAACTAAAGAAACTGTGCAGATTAACGGAGATGGATCTATGAATAGAGAACTTCCCATTTTATAAGTAGAGAAAACAAATGTTAATGAAAATAGAAAGAAAATATATTCGTGGATAGAGTCAATAATAAGTAAAAATAAGCAGAGAAGTAGAAGTTTCAAGGACAGAGTTACCATCATGAACGGATTGAAACTGTACTGTGAATTTTAAGAATAAGTCCCATTTAATCTTAATAGCACCAAGTATTGATAGACATCAGAAGAACATTCAACTTAAATCATACCACGACAGTACTGTTATTTCTTATGATGAAAAAATTGTACAAGACAACAAGAAAAAGAAAAAGATTAGATTGTCAGTGAAAACAATTATGCGAGTGATACTTCGTACCAGACACCATCACACAACTAGAGAGCTCTAACATATAATTTATTCGGAAGGGAAAATAAAACACAAAACGTGAAACAATATAAGATTCATTTTTAACACTAAGATTGCCCACTACGAGATATCAATATATCCAAAGTCTAGAAGAGTCTATCAGTCAATCTACAGTCAAGATTTAAAGAGAAAAGAAATTCATTTTTGTACTCACTTTCAATAGAAGGAAATCTGATACAAAAAAGCTCATCTTTTAATTCACCATCAGCAAAATCAGTCGCATGCCACACGCACGATTTCTCATTTCCAACGTGTTCTTGAACCGTCATTGATGGAAGTACTACAATCACGACAAATCAAACGATAAAATGGAAGAACTAAAGCTAAATCAAGAAGTAAGAAAGAAAATGAACATAAACTTAAAAAAGCTTGATATATACGCGAAGGAACAAACAGAGAACTGAGAAAGAACCTAGATGGTTAGCGCAGATCTTGAGGGTTTTAGACTGTCTCATAACCAGGCGAACCTTGCCAGTCTCCTTATGTTTCAAAAACTTAACAGTACCAGCACCCCTCTCCTTCCACTGATTTCCATCTTTATCGAATCGGTACAGTTTGGATTTCCTAAAACAACGAATACGAATAACCCACGTGAAAAAAAATGAGATTGAAACTTAAATTGAGCAGATCAAATAAAGAAGTAAAGAGAAAAGCATACAGATCGAGAATAGCATCCTCATTTTCTTCACCGGTGGTGACGGTGACCTCCTCCAACTTGACGATTGGGGCAACTTGAGCTCCAGTGTCTTCATCCTCTCCGGCCGGAGCCTCCTCCTCTTCTCTGCGTTCGGTATCGGTGCTCGCCATGAAAGAGGGTTTAGGGTTTGGTTAAGAATGTGGAAAGGTGAGATTGGAAATAATGGATCGGAGTTGGGAGAAATTAGGGTTTATATATGGGCGAAGAGGAAGTGGAAATGAGTGAGAATGAAAATGAACCTTCACTCTTAAGTAATATATAAAGATTTTTATTACCTCTTCTTTTAAACCCTAATTTCTAAAATTGGGTTTTCTTTAATTTTATAAGATATCTGTGTCAAGGGATCATGTCTAGTGTAGCCTTAATGTAATAATAATCTCTAACGATATAAAATATTTTTATTGTGAGAAAAATAAGAAAAATTACAATAAATTATACCCCATTTTATAACATATCGTATGAAGGATGACTATGTGTAGCCCTAACGCAATAGCCATCTCTATTACGATATTCACTTTTCTCATCCAAAAACATCCCAAACTGGGAAAATGAGAAATACATAACACAATTTTATTTTAGAGATGGTTATCACGTTAAACTATGAGAGACATGGTCATCTCTAAACCAATACGTTATAAAATGAAGTAGTGAGCTCGAACGTAAGCATAAGGTTATATTTCATATATCTGTGGGAGCGATCATTAATCATAAAGATACATATAAATGGATCATTCATACAAAAAAAAAAAGAAAAAAAGAAAAAAAAAATTACCAAGTAAGCTTGTTGTTTAGTTCAACTTCAACTAATAAAAACCTTGAAAGTAACATGTCGTGATTTAGCTAAGCTTCAACCGACAATATTAACTAGTGCTTGACAACTGACTTTAGTTGTTAATGGTAATTAGGATGTGAGGGAAATAAAGGATTTGTTCTCGCTATAGATGTAGAAATAAATCAACACATCTTCTTAATGGCATAGTTAAAGATGTCCAATTTTCCTATGGGGAGGAGATTCTCCGATTAAGTGGAGAATGAGGGAGGGAATGCGGGAAAAAAATTCCTCGTAAGCTAAACGAGGACGGGAATAGGGAATCCCGTTCCCCCGTCCTCACCTCGATTAGTTTTTACATATTTATTTAGTATAGTTATGTAATGTTATGTTATTATTATTATTGTATAAATATTACATTTAAATTTCAAATTTGATTATTTATTGGAAAATATAATGAAAATGTTTAAATTTAGATTATATATGTGAATAATTTGATTTATATTTATTTATTTATACTAAAAAATTGATTAGTTTTTTTAGGCCAAAATTTGAGTAATTTATCTTTAAATTCAAATTGTCACATAAAACTAACCACAATTTAATGATAAAGTTAATTATTTAATTAAAATTTGGTTACATTAGTGATTTAAATTAATTGACATTTTACAAAAAAAAAAAAAATGAAATGGAGAACGGGGATGGTGGACATCTCTAGGTATAGTAGAGTCATTGGCATTTGGTGAGGACATTACTAAGGCCCATGAAGGTAGCCTACATCCTTTATGGATGAAGATTGATTCTTTGATCATCTTAATATATTTTTATTTTTTTTTTATTTTTTTTGTGAATAAAGATTATTGTGCAAATGAACTTCGAATATTCGTGAAGAAGATTTAGACAAATCAAAGGTAACAATTAGTCAAAGATTCCACTCTCACCTTCCGTATAGTTATAATGTTGTTGTCTATGAACTCGTTTCTCATATCTTATGATACTCTTGGATCAGAGTTTATAAACGTGATTAAGAATGACTCTTGTTTTTATTAATTATTTGTTATAAGTTCTCTTATTTGTTTCTTTAATACTCAAAAAGAAAAATCATCTACATACTAGTTTGACAACATTCATATTTGTCAGTTTTTTCTGACCCTTTTTTGTTTCTTATTTCTAGAGGTAGAAAACAAAAAATTATTGTTTATCGTGTTATCATAATTGAAAAATAAACAGAAATAAAACTTTCTCATACCTAAAAAGTAATGGTTACCAAATGGAGCATTGATTTTTTTAATAGGCTCATAAAAACACATATATTTGATAACGTAATGAAAATTTTCAAATCAAAATAAACATATCTCAACTGGCATAAAGTTTGTACTTCCAACCTCGAGATAAAAGGTTCAGTTCTCCCATTTTTCACATATTATAATAAAAACAAATGACATTTGAAAAATGTTAAGGCAAGATAATAAGCATAAGGACATGAGAAACTCTAAACATTTGACAAAGTGAACTTAGATTAGTGGTTATAGACATAGTCTCTGTCTCTTAAGATTGAATGTTCAATACTACAACACTATAATTGTTGCTAATAAAAATAAATAAATGAAAACTCACATTATCCTACTAATAGTTAAGCTAAGAAAACATGGCTAAAGTATACTCAATCACTCAATGTGAGATAAATAACCTTTCTTCTTATTCTCGACACAAATGTTAAAACTTAACAATATGGTTGGTTTATAAAAATTGATCTCTTAACTACTTCTTTCTTTTTTTTGTCCCAATTGGTTGAAAGAAATTTTTTCAGTAACCCTACTTTTTTAGTAACCCCTAGTGATTGTTAGGTTTTCTTTTTTCCATTTTAAGTAAAAATTATCATAAGGAAAGAGAAAAGGTGGTCAACACTATGAGTCAATGTATCACATTTCTATTAGAATATTTGAGTAGTTGTTTGTATTCTGATTTTATTCTCCTTTAGTTACGATGTGAGACTTTATTCTGTTTTGAGCTTTTGCCAATTTATGGTTTGTATTAAAGGTATTCATGGGTTGGATTGGGTTTAAGGACTTTTTAAATCTAATCCAATTGTTCAAGTTGTAAATTTTTTTCAACTCAAATAACTCTTATTAAAAAATGAACCCAACCCAACCATGAAATATTTGGGTTGGGTTGGTTCGGGTTACTCGGGTCATTTATTTAAATGTTTATTCTAAAAAGAAGTAAAATGTTAATATGTAAAAAATTGATTTAATTATTTTCATATATTGAACTAAAATTCAAAACTCAATTTCAATTTATATAATGAAAAATTTCTTTCCAATGTGCTAAAGAACTATTTTTAAGAGTTGTTGGAGAATAAATTATCGGAATTAAATCAAACTATAAAATTAATGTATATATAATTGTACCATAAGTACAAAAAATTATACTTTTTAAAGTTAATGATAAGTTCGGGTTGGTTTGGGTTATTTAAGTGAACCCATGAACTAACCAACACATAAAGTTTGCATTTATTTGAACCCAACTCAACCCATAAATTGATAACCCGACCCAAACCGTACGGATTAGGTTGGGTTAATCGATCTTTTCGGATCATCAGGTTTTTTGAACACCCTTATTGAAGGAACTCATGTGAGGAGAACCTTGAGCGGAAGCGGATCGTCCAAATTCCATTAATTATCGAATGCTAAATTTACATATGCATTCAAAATTAAATTACAGCATGCTTTTAAAGGAAAAATGGTTGCAAAAAACCTCACCATCGAAAAACCTTTCTTTACGAATCCCTCGAATAGTCACAAACCTCTTGAAGACCTTCTTCAATGAACCTCGAATAGAAACCCAGACACAACCGTGGAGTCTTTGGTATTCTCGGGATGAGAACCCAGAGTGGTGGGCTCTGACTATTTTGGTTAGGAGGGATAAGTTTTGGTGGAGGAAGAAGAAGAAGATAGAGAGATTTCACAAACAAGGCAAACTCACATAACTTTTCTGCAACACTCTCTCAATCGTCCAATATCATCAATGTTTAGAAAGAAAGAAAAACAATTTTTCTTTTATTACTTTTACCATAAAAGAATAAACACCTCCACTAAAGTGGGTAGAGAAAAAAAGATGGGGAAGAGAGTTGTAACTACCTTCCATATTATTCAAATAATAATAATAATATAAATAAATATGATAACTAACTTATCATATTATATTAATATTAAATTATATGTTATATCAAATATAACATATAACCTATAATTTTAATATTGTATCACATACAATATAAATTATAGTTTCTTTTCCCTATTTTAAGACATTTAATATAAATCTCATTTATATTAAATTTAACAACTATGAATCACATTCATAGAAAAATATATTTGAATCTCATTCAAATATTTATTTTCTCCCATTAAGCTATAATGTATCGAATATATTATGACAATTATATCATATATAATTTAAACAATTTAATTATATCATATATAATTAAATCCCTCTATTAATTTGAACAATTTAATTTAACCCAAAAACTGATTTTCAACTAAATTTTTTTGAGCTATTAAGGGGACCTTATGGACCTGTAGCTTAAAGCTCCAACGGTACATGAATAATTAATTAAACTCTTTAATTACATTATTCACCATCCGTTAATTGTCGGACACTCCACTAAAGACCGACAACTACACTCTTTGCACTACATACATATTTTTGTGTCCATTGGATATAACCAATCAATAGTACGGTGATCCTTCACAAATTGCTCGTAAGTACAGTTGGGCCAAATTACTGTTTTGCTCCTGTAGTTACATCTAACTCCTTAAGTACCACTAATCCCTCTAATGAACAATAAATCATAGTCCTACTATGACTAAACCCCTCTCAGGCTAGGAGAGGGTGTGGCACTACATTGCTCAAGACTCAGAATCAGTCCTTAAGGGAACAATTTATCTACTTATCCCTGCTCGGGGAAGGAGTGAACTCCATCTTGTATAGTTGTGTTCCTAGCTCCCCAATTTGACGAATCCTCAAAATGGTAGGTTTGTTGAGTCAGAGACCTGGTCACTCTTACCCATACAAATTAAAGGATCGCCCTTATAGACAGGAGTTCACAACTCACTCAAGATTCAGGTCATGTTACCTGCGTCATCCTGGTGAAATGTAAGTATTTATTATGAACGGTGTTATATAATGAGACTAAACATTTCATGGTTCGGTCTTATACAAACTTCTTTGTATAGAATATCCACTACAAGAATTTTGGGCTTTAATGTCGATTGGAAAAAGTGAAACAGGATGTATAATGTCGGTTTTGTTTTTTTTAAAAAACGAATCTTTAATGTTGGTTTTAAACCGACATCATAGGTATACCTTTAATGTCGGTTTAAAACCGACAATAAAGATCCACTTTTCTTTTCTTTTTTTTTTTTTTAAAAAAAACCCATCCCCCCCCCTTTTTTTCATTTCTTTTCTAAACCCTATTTACCTCATCAGCCACCTCCTCCCTCCCATTACCAGCTACTCGTCGTTCTTGCTCGACTTTCATCGCCCCGCCGCTCGTCGTTCCTGCTCGACTTTCATTGCCCCGCCGCTCGCCATTCCTGCTCGCCGCTTGCCGATACATTCAAATTTGTTTTCATATGGTTTCAGGTTGGAGATATGTGATCCTAAGCCATCAATTTTAAGTTATTATAAGAATGAACATATATGTGGCCGCCCTTTGGGTCTCCGGTTTGACAAGAAGATAGGCGATTTATATATTGCAGATGCATACTTCGGGCTGATGAAAGTCGGATTGGAAGGAGGTCTGGCAACATCTCTTTCAACTGAAGCAAAATGATTGTCATTTAAGTTCACCAATGATCTAGACCTTGATGAAAAAGGGTATATGTACTTCACAGATAGCAGCACCAAATACCACCGAAGGTAAGCTATTGTGATTTTCTCTTGCTAATTATCAAAAGACTATAGAGCTTCCTAATAATATTATGGTGGTTTTCTTGTTGCTCACCACTTTATAGATGAGGGTTATGTGAAAATCAAAAGTAAAACTTGTTGATCAACAAGGACCAGGGGAATGGAAGATCTCTTTTATGTTCATCTGTAAAACTTGTGGTGTTGTTCTTATTCAAACAACATTGTATTCTATTCTTATAAACCAAAATATCAAGTTGTTATGATATTTAGTAATTTGGTTTAAAATCTAGATTAACTAGACTAATTCCGAGACCATTCAAAGGACTTTTTGGCCTTTGTGATTTTTTTTAGTTTTCTTGTTGCTTGTCTCTTAAGTCTGATTTCTAAGGCCAAAGAGTAGAAACCTTCTAAGAGTTCTTATACCTATATTTCTTATGCAGGAACTTCTTACAGGTAGTTTTTTCTATTGAGAACACTAGGAGAGTTTTGAAGTATAATGTTGCTATAGGAGAAACCACTATTCAATATTGTTTTGGTTGATGTTCGATATAATATTAATACAATTTAGGCATCTTTGCTCTTGGGCTGTTAACCCTATCTTAATTAAATATTTTCTTTTACAGTTCTGGATCGAGAGTCTTATTCAGTGGTCCCTATTGAGGACTTATTTAGCAACAATTCACTGATAGGATGCTACAGTTTGGGGTGGAGCATGTACCTTTAAATTTCAGTTCAATTTTTAAAATGTCCCAGAAATTCTAGAATAAATGTGAAAACGCTAGGTTAGCATATAACTAAAAATCATTACAAGTATGAATTTATGATGAATTTGTTCTACTGGCGTTCTTTAACATCCGATTTAAATAGTAAGTATCTAGCTCTGTAACAGAATCAATATTTCTATTACATTAGTAACATTTTTCATATTAAGATTCGATAAGCATCATTCTAATATTCGATTTAAATTATTTGATCATTCGATAAGAATCACTACAAGAATTTTGCCTTGAATATACCATTTATGTACATTCTCAATAAACATGGTTAGTTGAATATGATTTCTGATAATATTTTCACTTTCAATCCTTTGTCTTAAACCTTTTTTGTTTGTGTATTTTTTAGGTGTTTGGAAGGGGTGGGAAGGAGATGGATTTCTTGCAATAGCAAGGGATTCAGGTGAAAATTATTCCTGATAAGTGCATTTTTGAATGCTTACAGTTTTAAGCACAGTTTCTAAGTGTTTTCAAGTGACTCTAATGATATGAAAATTCCTGTTTGAGAAGTTATAGTGTGCTTATTTCTCTTTGGACCATATTGGATTAGAATGTAACACCCGTTTATGACTCATTGGTTGAGAACCTTGTGAACTTGTAAAGAAAATGTCTCGATGTTGGAGGCATGTTGTTACTTTATGTGTTTTGGCATGAAATTTTTGTTCTTATGTTTACGCCTCTCAACTGTTTGTGTAAATGTCTCAATGAAAGCCAGCTATGGTTTCACTCTAATATGTCTCTCTGCTCCTATATCTTGGCCTTTTTATGTGTCTATGGCCTTTGAAATTCGATTTGATTAATGGTTTTGTTGTATATGATACATTTATTGAATTACTTGAAGTTCTAGTGCATAATTACTCGTTACCTTCTGTAATAACATCCTTAAGAAAGGTAGGAATGAGAAGCTGAGCCTTTGCGGTCTGCCACCCTTAGAAAGGACCCTTCAATTGATAATGAGATGGCAACTAAAAATTTGGAACAATATTCTGATGATTCAGTAGGCTGTGAGGTAAATTTGTCCATGTTCCTTTATTTTCTCGTTTGACTTTGTGCTTTGGAGCTCTGGATTCGCTCTCTAATTGTGTCAGGTCCTTCATCATCTTCTCACCATTGAATCAACCCCTACTTCAATATCTACCAGCAAAATCAACCCCTGCTTAATTAATACCGTTTCTATCTTCCCCCTCCCCAAGGAAGAAAAAACTTATTTCTGTGCAATAAAAAAAATATTTAAGTGCATTTGTACATAAACATATGTGTTTATTGCTGTTAAATTATTTTCTATTATTTCAACCCTCAAGAAGATCAAAAGATGGCTACACGGTTGACGAATAAAATGTCCAACTCGCTGAAAGGAAGGCCTGTTTCATTTCGTTGTGGCTCTATTGTTTATGTACCAAAAAAGGAGGTTTGTGTTTCTATTGTTTTTTTCTAAGTAGAAGCTTTCATGAACATTGAGGCATATTATTATTCTTCTGCTTTTTATTTGAAGAGCTTATGGTTGTTAGCTGTTACCTATTAATGAAAAACAAGTTTTTAAATGTGCCATGTGTAATACAACTTGGACCGAAACTTTCTAAAAGATGAGGATGATATTCCAGCTGTTGTGTCATTATTGAGACGAACTTTTGATAGGACGAAGAGATTGCCAAGCATGAATTAATATTATGAATTTCTTATATATGAATCACTGGAATCTGTATATACAACTTACCTTCTGTGTCATTGAACATTCATTAATTCCTTTCAAGTCCTGTTGTTCAAAGATTTGGTATTGTGTGCCTTTTCAAATATAAGTTATTTATTTGCATTATGTGCGTAAGTTCATGCTGCATTGCTTTTAAGAAAATATTGGTCATGGGGATGGCTTGCTATACTTTAAATTAAAGTTTCTTGTGGGACCACAATTTTGTTTAGTCATTTACAGATTCATTTCCTTGTCCTTCCAATCCTTGGTTAACATGGTTGCCTTAGACTCATGCACTGATATAAAAAGTTGAAATCTCAAATATCCAAGGAAGCAAAGGAAGGGAAGGAAGGTACTTTTCTTTTGCTTATCTACTTAAAAAGACACTATTGACTTTATTATTTACCACTAAAATGTTAACATCCCCTATTTTTCTGTTGCTTATCTACTTAAAAGACACTATGACTTTATTATATTTACTACTAAAATGTTAACATCCCCTTGCTATTTATTTTCATAGTCAAAGAAATGGAATCAACAAAAGATACTAAAAGTATTGATAAGCTTGAAAAAGAGCAACACTCTGTATCAACCAGACATACCGACATAGATAAAAAGGAAAAGAGTGACAAAGGGGACAAAGGGAATACATCTGAGGGAAGGGAAAATGCAAATAGCACAAAACTTGAAAACAAGAATGCAGAAGAAAGAGGCAAGGAAGCTCAAAATGTCGAGAAACCAGATCAAGGAGAAGTAGCTGGTGGTACACAGTAAACTCATAATGTTTGTAAAATCATAATCTTTGTATTACTTGTAATTTGTGTTTTCAAGATCTGAATTATTGTCGCCTTTTAAATTATAATTCTATAGCAGAATTTGCGGATTAAATGTAATAGATTTACAATCCATACATGAATAATATGTCATAGCCATAACGTTCGATGATGATGTGTCATGTTATACTTTTTTTATTGAAAAAATGGATTTGGCAAGGGAACTTTAAAAAACAGACAATAATTGATAAAACGGACAGATTGGGCTTCAATGTCGGTTAAGAATTAAAAAAAAAAAAACAGGTTTTAATGTCGGTTGCAACCAACAGGCTTTAATCACTAAAGACCTTTAATGTCGGTTGCAACCGACATTGCAGGCTGTGTTATGGTGTTATTGAAGCCCTTTAATGTCAGTTTAAAAACCGACACTAAAGGCAACCGACATTAAAGGGCTTTAATAACACTATCTTTAATGTCGGTTGCCAACCGACATTAAAGCCTAAATTTCTTCTAGTGATCCCCGTTCGCATGTCTAATACATGAATGATTAGGATTAGATCATTTATAGCACTTTACAACAATTGTAGCACCTACAAAGCAGACCATACTCGTAGTGTTACAAAGATAAGTTACCCAGTCTTATCCATTTACTACAAACCATTTAGGTTATCAGTTAAACATGATCCACCTGTATGTCTCCACATACATGTTTTAGTTACAAAGATAACCTTGAATGTTAGTTTATTAGTTTGTGGTTAATGAAACTAAAATATCACATATTTTATAGGAAGCATGTTACATGCATTGGATATATGTTATAAATTGTTATAATATATAGTATGCATGTTTAGGGTTTCTTTTGTTTAATATAAGTGTTATATTAAATGTTGAATGCCTTTGTTGAATGTCATGGATGCAAATTATGTCTATTTTTATAAGATGTTATAAAATTGAATTAGACATTAAAATCCATAACCAGGATAAGTTGCATGCTCATATAGGTTAAACACTTGTTTTAATAGTTAAAATAGGTCGTTATTTTATAAATCACATTCACAAACTCAACCAGTATATAATCCTGTCTAATGCTAGAGGTTTTTAAGTTGACGGTCTATGGAACACCACCTACCTGAGGATTATAGCCAAATAATTGAGCGTTGTTAACTGGTTTTATAAGAAACGTGAGCGATATGAGGTAATAAAATGGTTTATCACCTAGATATCATAGGTTAAATCCATTTATAAGCATTATACTTGGATAAACCACATAGACTTAGGTTTTTTAATTAACCAGAATAAACCTGAGTATAAATATACCTAAACAATTAGTAGAACACTTCAGTGGAAGTTTAAAAAACATATATGATATGTTTAGAATGCTTCAGTGGAAATTTAATAAACATATATGATATGTTGTTAGAACGCTTCAGTGGGAGATTAATAATATATGATATGTTATTTTTAGCTCTCGCGTCCCTAAGAGTTCACATCGAGATTCATGCTTCGCTTTGTGTCACTCTGGGAGTGACTTCCATTCGGAAAGTGTTTGCATGAATCAAGATATAGGTGAATAGAGGAAGTTGTTCATAGTAAAATCAAATATACAATGTTTTGATTTTAATTTTCATGTCCCTAAAGAGTTCACACCGTGAGGTTCATGCGACACTTTATGTCACCCTGGGAGTGACTTCCATTCGGAAAGTGTTTGCATAAGTCAATATCAAGGTGAATAAGGGGAAGTTATTCATTATGTGACATATTGATTTCAACTTTCACGTCCCTAGAAAGTTCACACCGTGAGACTCATACGACGCTTTGTGTCACCCTGGGAGTGACCTCCATTCGAAAAGTGTTTTTATGAGTCAAAATCAAGGTGAATAGGGGAAGCAGTTCATAGTAAGTGGGTTTTAACAGATGATTGTCCTTTATCTCCTAACTCATCTAAAGTTTTGAACTATATAGATGAGAATGTGAAAATCGAACGACATAGGAAATACAATTTACTTGTCATTGAAACATGTTGAGTGGAATACGATAAAAAAGACCTAGATAATAGATTTAGGTGTCGCTAATCATATCTATATTTTTTCTTAGGAAACAAGTTATTGGAGATAATTTACAGAAGGCGAAGCAACCTTTAAGATAGGGACCGAGAGGTTGTTTCAGCTGAAGTAGTGGGAGATATGAAGTTATTTATAGGAGATAGATATATTTTACTTGAAAATATTTATTACATTCCTTCATGAAAAAGAATTTAATATTTGTCTCATGTTTATTGGAAAAAAATTACAAAGTTTCTTTTGAAAAATAATGAAGTATTCATTACTTTGAAAGATATCAAAATTTGTTCTACAAAATTAGAAAATAAGTTGTACATGTTAAAACTGACTGATTAAACATAGAGATGTTTAAAACAGTCGAGACTCAAAATAATAAAAGGAAACTTTCTCCAAATACCTATCTTTGGCACTTGAGACTTGGTCACATAAATCTCAACAGGATTGAGATATTGGTTAAGAACGCCCATCTAAATCAGTTAGAAGACAGTTCATTACCACCATGTGAATCTTGTCTTGAGGGTAAAATGACTAAAAGATCTTTTTATAGAAAAGGTCTTAAAGTCAAAGAACCTTGGAGCTAGTACATTCAAACCTTTGTGGTCCGATGAATGTTAAATCTAGAGAGAGTATGAATATCTCATCAGTTTCATTGATGATTATTCAAGATATGGCCATATTTACCTAATACATCATAAGTCTGAAACACTCGAAAAGTTCAAGGAATATAAGACTGAGGTTGAGTACCAATTAGGTAAAAGGCTTAAAACATTTGATCAGATCGAGGTTGTGAGTATATGGACTTAAAATTTCAGGACTATTTGATAGAACACGGAATCCAGTCTCAACCCACAACACCTGACACACCTAAAAAAAATGGTGTGGTAGAAAGGAGAAATAGAACCTTGTTAGACATGGTTCGTTCTATGATGAGTTATGCCCAGTTGCTAAGTTCTTTTTGGGGACACGCAGTTGAGACTGTGGTGTATATATTGAGCATTGTTCCCTTGAAAAGCATTTCAGAAACACCTTGCAAAGGTAGTTTACATCACTTCAGGATCTAGGGATGCCCAACATATGTGTTGGTACAAAATCCTAAGAAGGTGGAACGTTGTTCAAAGGTATGCCTATTTGTAGGTTACCCTAAAAAGACAAAAGGTGGTTTCTCCTTGGGAAGATAAGATATTTGTATCGACAAACGCAACTTACCTAGAAGAAGACCACATAAAAATCATCAACCTCGCAATAGGCTAGTAATAGATGAAATAACCAAAGAAACGTCAAATGCATCAATAAGAGTTGTTGATCGAGCAAGTCCATCAACAAGAGCTGTTAATGAAACTGGTACTTTACATCCTTCTTAGGAGTTGAGAGTGCCTCGACATAGTGGGAGGGTTGTGCAAAAGCTTGACTGGTATATGGGTTTAACTAAAACTCAAGTCATCATACCAGATGATGGCTTAGAGGATCCATTAACTCTAAAACAAACAATGGAAGATGTGGATAAGGACCAGGGGATTAAAGCCATGAACCTTGAAATAGAGTCAATGTATTTCAATTCAGTCTGGGATCTTGTAGATCAACCAGAAGGGGTAAAACCCTTCGGTTGTAAGTGGATCTACAAAAAAAAATGAGACCAAGATAGTGAGGTACAGACCTACAAGGCTAGGCTTGTGGCAAAAGGGTTTACCTAAAAGGAAGAGGTAGACTATGAAAAAACAAGCTAGTGAGGTACAGACTTATAAGGCTAGGCTTGTGGCAAAAGGGTTTACCTAAAAGAAAGGGGTAGACTATGAAAAAACCTTCTCTCCGATTGCCATGATAAAGTCTATTAGAATACTCTTGTATAGCTGCATTTTATGATTATGAAATCTGGCAAATGGATATCAAGACAACCTTCCTAAATGGCTATCTTGAAGAGAGTTTTTACATGTCTCAACCAGAAGGGTTTATAGAACAAGGTCAAGAGCAAAAAGTTTGTAAGCTTAATCGATCCATTTATGGGTTGAAACAAGCATCTCGATCCTGGAATATGAGATTTGACACTGCGATCAAATCTTATGGCTTTGAACAAAATGTTGATGAAAATCGTTAACAGAACTATCGCTTTTCTGGTTCTGTATGTTGATGATATTCTACCCATAGGAAATGAAGTAGAATTTCTGGCCGACGTTAAAAGATGGCTTACTACGCAATTCCAAACGAAAGATTTGGGAGAAGCCCAATATGTTCTTGGGATCCAAATAGTTCGGAATCGCAACAACATAACTTTAACATTATCTCAGGCATCTTATATAGACAAGATGTTGTCTAGATATAAAATGCAAAATTCCAAGAAAGGAATGTTACCTTTCAGACATGAAATTCATCTGTCTAAGGAACAAAGTCCTAAGACACCTCAAGAGGTTAAGGTTATGAAACGAATATCATATGCATCAACAGTAGGGAGTTTAATATATGTCATATTATGTACTTGTCCCGACATATGCTATGCAGCTGGAATTATCAGTAGATTTCAGTCTAATCTAGGATATGATCATTGGATTGCCGTTAAAAACATCCTCAAATATCTTCGGAGAACAAGAGATTATATGCTCGTGTATGGACATAAGGGTATGATCCTTACTAGATACACTGATTTTGACTTCCAGACCGATATTGATTCAAAGAAATCAACTTCGGGGTTAATTTTTACTGTAAATGGAGGAGTATCAAGAAAAGTTGTATTGCTGACTCCACAATGGAAGTTGAGTATGTAGTTGCAAGTGAAGGAGCAAAAGAAGCAGTATGGCTCAGAAAGTTCCTGATTGATTTGGAATTAGTTCCAAATATGCACTTGTCAGTCATCCTATATTGTGATAATAGTGGAGTGGTTGCAAACTCAAAGGAACCTAGAAGCCATAAACGTGGAAAGCACATCGAGCGAAAATACCATCTTATCAAGGAGATTGTACACAGAGGAGACGTGATCGTCATGCAAATAGTTTCACAAGACAACTTGACTGATCCATTTATGAAGTCCCTCTCGGCTAAAGAATTCGAAGGTCACCTAGTGGGACTCGGACGACGAGATACTTAGAACTAGAGCAAGTGGAAGAAATAATGGGTATCTAATGCCCTAGTTTATTGTATTTATTCTATTGTATGTTTTCTCTCATTGAACTCAACATTGTATATATTTGTATATATCCACTGGAGTTTTAGTCCAAGTGGGAGTTTTATTGGGTTGTATGTCATAAAACTCGCAGTTTGTAAAGTTGAACATTTTCTATTATCAATAAAGATGTTATTTGTCATTTATTCAATAAAGTTGTTATTGAATTTGTAAATTGCACTTATAATGACTAAATCCAATAAACTAAGATCCATGGCTATTTTATGAATACTTGAACTATATATGGAGATATAAAGAGGGATCAAGTTCGAGTAAATGGCCAAAATGCTCTATAGTATACAAATAAGGTTGGGTGTCTTATTCCAGTAACACTATAGGATGCGGCTCACTCTATAGTTGTTACAATTTGTTGTAAGGTGCTACAAACGAAGTGATCTTGATTCATTCATGTATTGACATGAGGAGTGAGGATGTCCTATGCAATGAGTTTGCATAAGATCGAACCAAGAAATAAGTCACTCTTACTTTATAACGTTATTTACTGTTTAAGACTAACTATTTCGCATAGATGACCTAGGTAACTCGATCTTAATTTTGAGCTAATTATGAACTTCTGTTTATTCAGGATTATCCTTAGATTTGCATAGATGATGGTTACTCAACGACGCCGACTCAATAAGCCTCCCATTTCAGGGGTAAGATCGGGTAGATAGTTGGGTATATAGGATGCAAGATGGAATTCATGCCTACCCGATTTAAGGATGGGAGGAAGGTTGTTCTCTTAAGTTCTGAATACAGGTCTTAAACAAGGGGCCACACCCTCTCATTGGCTCGAAAGGGATACAGTTTAATGATTGGATCACAAACCGATTGTTCATTAGAGGATCAGTGAAACTTAAGGAGCAAGATATAATTTCGGGGGGTAAACAGCATTTGACCCAGTTGTTATTTACGAACAACCTGTGAAGGGTCGACATACTGATTATGGTTAAATCAAGTGGACACAAATATATCCACAGTGAGGAGACTACAACTATCGAGCTATAGTGGTGTGACTTGGTAGTTAACGAATATTGATTAATTCGGTCTAAAGAGTTTTAGCCAATTGATTTCAAATCGTTGGAGCTCATGATTTGTAGGCCCATAAGATCCATCTACTAGCTCGTAAAAGATGAACACCTTGAATTAGAAAATTGAGTGAATTTGGAATGATTTCAATTTAAAGTGTTCAAATTGGATTTCAATTTGAAATGTTCAAATTGAATTTAAGTTTTAATTTGAAGTGTTCAAATTGTAATTAGAATTTGTATAATTATATCCGGTATAATTAATGTTTAATTTGTCGAAATAAAATAAAATTGGAGAGTTTATAATATTTGAATATTGATTTAAATATTAATTATATGAATAGGATTCATGCTTAAATTTAAGTGTTTGATTAATTTAATATTTGATATTAAATTATTATTTAATTAACTAAATTTGTTTGATTAATTAAAATCAAATTATTTTTCAATTTTAATCCAATTTGAGAAATTGGATTTTGAATTTTTTGGATTTAATTAAATTTTGAATTAACTAAATAAGAATTCAATTTAAAAATTGAAAAATGGAATTTGAAGATAGTGATTTATCCACAATTTCATGAAGTAGAAGGTGGATTTTCTTAATCCAATCACCTATCCCACTTGTAGCTGGAATTGAAGGTGGCTTCAGTTGAGTTCCTGAAGTGCCTTCATGCATAAGTATAATAAAACCTCCAATTTGACCAGATTATAATCGATTGAACGGTTGAAAACTGGTTTCTGCAAAAACTTTTTTTCATCTTAAAATCGCACACCATTTCCTTCACAAATTCACTTCAATCTTAAGTTTCATTGCTCAAATTCAAGTCTGAAAATAGTAGAAAAGATTTCTTAGTGGTTCACTATAGATTTTGAGCTGAAATTTCCTAAAAAGAAGCTTGGATTTGAGGAATTCTTCAAAGGTATGTTGGTTTTGAAATCCTCTTTCGTAAAATATGTTTTTGCATGCTTTTAAAACTCAAATTAAATGTAATCAGAGTGTTTATGAATTTTGATTGCTTCCGTTGCATGATTCTTCATCCTATCACTTTTTGTACTCCAACCTTGGACTATGGGTTTGGGCCCCAAGGGTACCCATGTTTTGGAGGGAGTGAGGAGATATGCCAATGTGGGTTCGGTGGACGTCCCACATGCGTGCTGCCGTCCGTCCGGTTGGACAAGCTTGGCAAGGCGCGCATGTGTGATTATTTTTTTAATAAAAATATCATTTTTTTCATTATTTTTTTGTCTGTCTTCCACCCGCGACTTCTGCATGCATGTTCAGAGGCTGACCGCGTTTCTCTCCCGCGGCAATTCAGCACTGAAGGCCTTTAAAATGGAGCAGTTTTTCGACAGAACATTTCATTCTCTCAATCCCTCTCCTCTGTTTTCTTTTCCGATTTTCCGAGCATTCAGTCAAAAAGGTGTGTGTTCCAATCGGTAACGGTGCATTTCCAATTGAGTTTTTTTGTTGAGTTGTTTTATCCTGAGGATGACTTGGCAATATTCCTGACCTACTTGCACACTTGAGCAAAGCCGCGAAACGTCTTAAAGAGAGTGAGATCTGTGACTCAACCTATAACGAGCTTTTGTTTTGCAGGTTCCATACTTTGTCCAACCGCCAATTTCTGACCGTTTCATAGTCTAAGGGTGTTGTCGAATCCAACACCTATTCTTCTTCAATCCAGGTCTTCTGCTTCTAATTTGACTCCTCCTTATGTGTGTGCTATTGATGAATATAATGGTGCTAGTGTCCTAACTACTATGACAATGCCTTTTGTTGTTGAATGTAATGATTCTGTTGACGGTGCTCTAAATCCTATGTCTCTCGAGCATTCTGCTGTGTTTTACCTGTTGATGGAACTAATATTGCCATGAAATTACTATTGCTTTACCTTGTCTACAAAATTCCCATCCTATGTAAACAAATTGCCACCAGCATAATCTTCTATAAATCCAAAATGTTATGGTTTAGTCCCTCACATTTTAGCCAATGTTTGTTTTCATTGATTATTCTATTACGCATACACCTTAGCTTCATCACTGATTGAGTATTCAAAGCTTGCTTCTTCTAGGCCCAATTTTGGTGGGTTTTTGCTTCCAATGACATTTGTTTCCAACTTTTTCCATTTTTTCAGCCCAGCCCATTATTAATTAATTCTTCCAATTTTTATTGCAGTACTTTTAGAATTAATATTGTCTTTCTAATTATTTAAAATCCATTTAATAGATTTATATATTTACTATATTTGTATTTATATATTTATTGTATTAATATATTAAATTATTATTTATAATAAGAATATTAGTTTTTACAACTCTTGAGTTGTGCAATGAATTCATTGATTACGAATCGTGGGTTAGAAAGATATGTGACGAATTCATTTCTTACCTATGTCACAAGATTTTAGTATCATTTATAATCCTAATAATAGATGAATAAAAAACTTTCAATTAGTATTTTTACTTACACATCCGCGTATCTTTCAAAAATAGAAACTTAGGGAAGTGCTTTATAAATATGTGGATAAGAATAATGGATTTCGCAACATTTTAAATAATTGTAAATAGAGCAAAATCCATCGATAATAGACTTTGAGAGTTGAATCTACATTTTGTCATATCTACAATTTTTTTACATTAGACTATATCTTCTAATCTTTTTGTTCCGATTACCATATTTGTGATTGCCCTTATAAATTCTTGGTCCACTTTTACATTGGGTTAATTTCATCGATTCTGTTTCCAATTATGGATGGTTAATATAGATTCAAATTTTATTATAATTGTTGGTGAATGAACTTAAAATTCTAATCTGGGAGTTATTTTCAAATATTTAACACTATTTTTTTCATTTTCAACATCTTTCTGAACTTCTTTTAATGATATGAAATCAATTTTAATGATACAAAAAGTGGTTTAAAAGGATAAAAGTCAAACATTATACTAATTTTGAATAATTAAAAATATGTTTTAAAGTAATTTTATAAATGGAAAATTCTAACAAAAATGGTTTTAACGATTTGAAAATCACTAAAAATATGACTTAGGGTATGGTTGGAAAGTATTTTTTAAGTGTTTAATTTTAAAAATAAGTCATTTTAGGAAAAAAATGGAGTGTTTGACAACTATTCATAAAAGCTTTTGAAATTTATTTTCAATAATTTTTGTCGAAAGTGTTTAAATAAAAATGAGTTTTTTAAAAATATATTTTTTCAAGTCAATCCAAAAGGGTCCTTAAGGTAGGGTTGGCAACGGGGTCGGGGCAGGGCGGGGGAGGGTCCCCCATCTCCGGCCCCGTGGGGGAAATTCCCTCGTCCCCGCCATTTGAAGGCAGGAAGCGGGAGTTTTGGGCTTAAATTTAGAATTTATATATTCAATATTAGACTTACAACACTATAAGTCTATAGTATACATTATAAACATACATATAAATAAGTTATTTTATATATTATAAATATATATTTATAAAATATTAAAAATATAACTATATAAAATCGAGATCGGAGTCGGGGTTGGGGATATTATCCCCGTCCCCGGACGGGTCCCAAAAAAATTTCCCGATTTGACCCCATCTCCGGTCAAATCGGGGATTCTCTGCCCTAATCGGGACTCGACCCCGCGGAGAATTTTGCCAACCCCGCCTTAAGGTGTGTTTGAAATATATTTTCAAGTGTTTAATTCAAAAAATAAGACATTTTTGGATCAAAAGTGTTTAAATAAGAACGAGTTTTTGAAAATCATTTTTTTTATATCAATTCAAACGGGCCCTTAATTCCACTCGGCCCTCTCATGTTTTCTAGCCTCTTCTCCAAATCTTTAATTTTTTTTCTAATTAACATTTTTGTTCGTAAAAATGTATATTAAATATTGGTTTGATTTTTTTAAAAGAAAAATATTGGTTCAAAATTGATGATTAAAAATGTGATTTTTTTTTTCAAATATAAAAAAATAACTCAACTTATTTACAAATATAATAAAATGTCATTGTCTACATTATTATCACTTATAGAGAGTGAGATTTTGCCATATTTAAAAATATTTCAAGTAATTTTGACATTTAAACACCTCCCCTTAAATGCAACAAAATTTCATGAAAAAATAATTTTCATTTAATGCTAACTTCAAAATATTTGTTTAATACATTATACTTAATTTGATTAATCTCTTATTAGAC